>NC_056669.1:33559568-33869396 GCF_018350195.1 Panthera tigris
AGGAAAAACAGCTTTCCCCCTAAGATCAGGAACACGGCAGGGATATACACTCTCACCACTCTTCTTCAACTTAGTGTTGGAAGTCCTAGCCTCAGCAGTCAGACAACAAAATGAAATAAAAGGCATCCAAATTGGCAAAGAAGAAGTGAAACTTTAGCTCTTTTCAGATGACATGATACTCTACATGGAAAACCTGAAAGACTCCACCAAAAAAACTGCTAGAGCTGATCTATGAATTCAGCAAAGTCATAGGATATAAAATCCATGTACAAAACTGGGTTGCATTCCTATACACCAATAGTGAAGCAACAGAAAGAGATATCAGGGAATCGATCCCATTTATAATTGCACCAAAAAACGTAAAATACCTAGGAATAAACCTAACCAAAGAGGTAAAAGATCTGTATGCTGGAAACTATAGAAAGCTTATTAAAGAAACTGAAGAAGACACAAAGAAATGGAAAACATTCCATACTCATGAATTGGAAAAACAAATATTGTTAAAATGTCAATACTACCCAAAGCAATCTATACATTCAATGCAATCCCTATCAAAATAACACCAGCATTCTTCACAGAGCTGGAATAAACAATCCTAAAATTTATATGGAACCAGAAAAGACCCTGAATAGCCAAAATAATGTTGAAAGAAAACCAAAGCTGGAGGCATCAGAATCTCAGACTTTAAGCTGTAGTACAAAGCGATGATCATCAAGACAGTATGGTATGGGGTGCCTGGGTGGCTCAGTTGGTTGAGCGTTTGACTTCGGCTCAGGTCATGGTCTCCTGGTTTGTGGGTTCAAGACCTGCATCAGGCTGTGTGCTGACAGCTCAGAGCCTGGGGCCTGCTTCAGATTCTGTGTCTCCCTCTCTCTCTGCCCCTCCCCTGCTTGCACTCTCTCTGTCTCGCTTAAAAATAAATAAACATTAAAATATTTTTTAAAAAGACAGTACAGTTGGGGCACAAAAACAGACACATAGATAATGGAATAGAATAGAGAACCCAGAAATGGACCCACAAATATATGGGCAACTAATGTTTGACAAAACAGGGAAGAGTATGTAATGTGAAAAAGACAGTCTCTTTAGCAAATGGTGCTTGGAGAACTAGACAGCAACATGCAGAAGAATGAAATTGGACCACTTTCTTACACCATACACAAAAGTAAATTCAAAATGGATGAAAAACCTAAATTGAGACAGGAAACCATCAAAATCCTAGCCTACTAGGCTAAATAATTTTGTATGCCTACTAGGAGTAGAACTTATAAGAGGTACTTTTGAAAATATGTCTAGTGAATGAGAAAAGGACACATTTGAGAATATTTCTATGTAAACAATTAAGGCTGAATTAGCTTCTTCATCCAGAAATATTGGAGTGTAAGCTGACATGAAAGTATGTTCATATTTGATTGGTTATACTGCAGGAGATGGAAATTTGGGCTCCTGTATCTACTCTAAGTGGGTTTATCACAATGTGGAGAAATTCTAAGTGCAAACATTCATAATTCAATAAGGTGATTTATAGAATGTTACATTTAGCTGATATGTAAGTGGTAAGTTTCCAGATTCCTGGGATCTTGGGTATTTCTGTTAATATTGTGCTATGGGAATTTTAGTGCAGAGCAAGAAAGTACACTTGGGCTCCTACCCACCTTGGGAGACAGTGAATTTTGATCACTCAAGTCACTTTCTTTGTATTACAAATATCCCAGAGCAAAGTTTAGGAAACTAGAGTGCAAAAAAGTAAAATCCATTCCTGTGGCCCAAACATGTTCGATTGAGTAGCCTGTTCCACTGGATGGAATCTTTCTTGTGGTACTTAAATAGTGAGGTGCTAGTGTCCTGGTTACACTACTATCAAGGGTGTAACCCTCTGAGACAGCTGGACTTAGTCTCAGAAAGGCTTTCCCTTTCAGGTAAGGCTAATAATGGTAGATACCCCATGATGAGAGGGTGCTGCCTTTCCCTTGGAATGTTGTCTTGCCTATTGGTAAGTAAGAGCTGTGTGGGTAAATATTAGCATTGCTATGGAAGCAGGGAGAGGCTGCTAGAAATCGGCATTATGATCCCCTGCCCTCAAGATATTATTTTATGAAAATTAACATATCTCTTACATGATTTTTATATACCATAAAAAAGATAGTGTGTAAACCTATTAAAACTAAAGTTGAAAAGACCTTATAAAAAAAGTGATGGGACAAACTGTACGCAATGTAAACTTGTCCTGCAAAAGCTTAAAAACATATATCAGGAAAACATATCATTTCTTTTAAAGTAATAAACTAGATTTTTACAATTATATCATAAAACTTCAGTATGATAAGAATTAAAGCATGAAAAGAAGCAACACATTTTTCCTATTTATTTACTTAGATTGCATACCTAGAATCTTCAGCTCAGCACTCGCAAAAATGGCTCCGTATTTATTTTCGGCCAAACACTGATACATTCCAGCATCTGATTGATTCACGTTGTGGATCATCAATACTCCATTAACCATCTCAATCCTATTCTGTAATAAAATAAAAATAAGTAGGTAAAGAAAATGAATAAATCATACAGATTTTGCAGTTACTCTCTTCTAGGCTGAGGGAAAGAAGCCTCCGATGAATGCAGCTGAACATTATTTGACAAGTTAATAACACAAATTTACTGTTCATTATTTTATGATAAAATGTCTTTTGTAAATTATAACTATTTCTTGGTCAAAAAAGATATCATAACAGTATTTTACTGTAGTTATTCTTAGGAATTTTAGTTTCAGTTTTGTTTTTATACTGAGCAGTTGCTTTTTTTTTTTTTTTTGATATACTAGATCAGCCTATAAAATATAATCAGCAGATAATGCTTTTGGTTGAACTAATTTTACATAAGAAGAAGGGGTTCACATGTGGAAAAAATTGTGACTGTAGACAAGTAAGATCAAAGTTAAAACCAGCCCAGGTCAAACGAAGAATCCTTTTGCTAGGATTAACTGTGTGGTTCACTTAAGTGTCTTAGAATCCTTTTGCTAAGATTAACTGTGTGGCTCAGTTAAGTGTCTGACTTTGGCTTAGGTCATGATATTGTGGTTTGTGGGCTGAAGCCCTGCATCGGGATCCATGCTGGCAGTGTGGAGACTGCTTAGGATTCTCTCTATCCCTCTCTCTGCCCTTCCCCTACTCACACTTTTTCTCTCTCTCAAAATAGATAAATAAACATAAAAATAAAAAAGAATCCCTTTGTTATATTAATGTGATCAGGAGTTTACCTTTTCTCACTTCCTGACAAACTAAAACAAATAAAAAAACTGCCCTGCAACTGGATTCTGTACAAAATTATTGACCAAAAAATATAAACTCATTATCAGATAAAATTTAATATAGAATTCAGAAAACTGAGCATGTGCAAATTGGGGTCAACTGAAGCCAAGAGCTCATTTCAAAAACAAATTTGAAATTTAAAATGCTGTTAAGGTATCCTGTCTACTTAATGCCAAACAAATAATTCTTTCAATTTTAGTGATCAGTGGTTTACCTATCAACAGAGATGCCAAGTAAGTTTACATAATTTTCAAAATAAACCCATTCACTTTGCAACAGTATTATCTGCCAGTGGAATTTAATTTACTGGGATGCTGAAAGAAAATATGACCAGCATAGTCTTATCTCAAGGTTTATCTGGTATCCCCAGGAAATTAGAGAGAAAGAGACAACGAATCAATGACTCAGGATTCTCACGCCCTGAGTTTTAATGGCTCTATAGTTATTTGTATTTCTGTATTCGTTTTCTGTAATTGTGTTTTGTTTTGGTCTAACTGGTTTTATAAGAGAAAGCTGGAGCTGGATGGGACTGTGGGGATGATATGATCCAATCTCTTGATTTCATAAAGGAGCGAACTGAAGCCCAAAGAGGTGAATGACAGACAAGAGACCTCTTGGTAGTGGTAGGACCTGGGCATAATCTGTGTTCGGAATTTCAACCTCATATACCACCCTTCCATTTTTGGCCATAAATAGTGAACTATTCTCCCCTTGCCCTCCTTTCTGCAAAGGCCATACAAGGGAGTTGGCTAAAATTATTACCATCATTTTAAAACTAAACAGTCATTGATTTATTTTCAAATCCAGTACATGTTTCAAAAATATGCAGAGTTACTAAAAAAAAAATTAGTTTTTTAAATCCTATTAAGTAGGATGTCACAGAACCTGTCCAAGATACAGAAAGCTAGGATTCTATAATAGTCTCGTCTCTCACCAGATACATGATCTTGGACAAGTCACTTTACTTCTGGGGCAAATTCCACCCTCTGCAAAGTGACACAACAAGCTAGATATCTAAAAGTCAGCTAGAGACAGCAATGAATCTATGATAATAATTGATATTTTCCCATGAATTTACAGGATCAAATAAAACTTTAACAACATGTTCCTCAAAAATTAATGAGGTAATTAAAAAGAAAATTTTAGGGGCGCCTGGGTGGCTCAGTCAGTTAAGCGTCTGACTTCAGCTCAGGTCATGATCTCGCGGTTCGTGAGTTTGATCCCCGCGTCAGGCTCTGTGCTGACAGCTTGGAGCCTGGCGCCTGTTTTGGATACTGTGTCTCCCTCTTTCTCTGACCCTCCCCCATTCGTGCTCTGTCTCTGTCTCAAAAATAAAAATAAACGTTAAAAAATTTATTTATAAATACATTTTATTTCTCACTTCACTACATTAGGAGGCATATATAAGAAATGACTTTCAATAAGACAAAAGGAGGATAGTTTGTCATATCCTGTGTGAAATCCTGTTAAAATTACACTGGAACAGATTAACAGTTACCAACAGTACCTGAGGCAAGAGGGACACTCCATTCTTCAGCCAACGGTATGTGGGTCGGGGTTTTCCAGTAGCCTTACATTCCCATCGGAGAGGGCTCCCACTGTCCAACTGAGTGTCATTCAGTTTTTCTACCCAGTGTGGATAAGCTGTAAGAGTTTAAGGATTAAAGAAGGATGACTTCATTTTTCAAACACTTTACCAAATTCAAAATTCATGTGGAAATATTACTTGCATTAATTTTTTTTTATCAATTCACATAATTGTAGGTATTCAGAAGAAGCACAACATTGCATTGCACACAGAACTCTATTTCCTGTGTAAAAAGATATAGCAGTGATAATATTTTGATAATTTAAAACACTTTTGTAAGCTAGGTCAAGTATATCTTATTGTTTTACCCAACTTACAGCAAGTGGCTACAGTCTCCCCAAGGTATCAGAACTTGTTTAATAGGAAATCAAGTACTTAGAGGCATCCTTTTTTTCCAGACATTGAGGCAGCGTTAGCGCAAGGTGATATAATACAAAAAGACCATTTATTGAATAATTGCTTTGCTTTTTTATTTTTGTTTTTTCTAAAATAAATTGAATTGCATAGGAAAATAATTTGTTAATTCAAATTTCTCTTGGTGTAAAATTTTTTTATATATTTATTAACATTCTTCAAAACTTTTTAAAATCCTTTTTCAAAATTACAACAGAGAAAAACTACTTTATCAAGAAGGAGATAATGTACTTGTTTACAACCTGTAAGACACAAAATAGTGTCTTTCCTCCATTGGATAATTTTTAAAATAAAACTACTTAAAACAAGTGACTCTTTGTCCACAAAAACACTGAAAAAACTGAAACAATAGCTATAAATATTGAACAATTATTTTTCTCTAGCAAATTTTTTGGCATTAACCTATAACATATTTTACTTTGTGACAGTGAGGACTTTGATCACTGATTCATTCACTTCATACTATTTAGTCCTTTCTTGGTCTTAGAAGTTATTAAGGATATAGGAGCATCTATGTCATTTCTTTTTTAGGAGTTTATATTGTGGTAGAGGAAGTCTAACGTCAATGCTATAGGATATGGTAGCACAAGAAAGGAAAGATGTACTAAAGGAAACTGCACTTGAATACTAGAATAGTGGGTCTAAAGGGACAATAGTGGGTCCAAAACCTAAGCAGTTTAAAAGGGAGGAAACAGAGTGAGAGAGAAAGAACTCTCATTTATTAATCGCTAGTCCTAGACACTGAGCTACATTATCAATTAATCCCCGTTACATTTATCCTGAAAACAAACATTTAATTTTATGAATCAGGAAACTTTGGCTCAGAGAGGTTAAAAAAAAATTTACCCAAGGTCACACAATTAATAAGGCATAGAAACCACATTCAAAGTCAGATATTTCTGACTCCAGGCAGCATACAATTATTTCATTCTACTCTGGCAGATTAAAAAATGAATTGGAAGCATTTATTGCATTCCTAGTGTGTTTTGCCTTCTCCTGATCTCTGAATGGGAATTTTGTTTTCAATAGCTCATTGGTCTTCTAGATAATGACTGTAAGGAGCCTTACTTTGGCATATTCAGAATTTGTAGGCCTTTGAACACATTCTGTGATCCAACATCAACATCCGATTCAATATCATCAGCCTAGGAGCTATCAAGGAAAAATCTTGCCATGGTGAGCTTCAAATATTAGCTTTCATGACTTTCATGCCTGTCTTTTAAAATGAGTCCCTTTTTAGTTATCTCTCATGCTGCTAAAAATGCTGATAGGAATGGTAAGATACAAAAGTAACATTAAACTCTACTTTCTCATTGGGGCTTTCTGTAAACTTTACTACCCTGCTTTGCCAGTCTACTTCATACTATTCATGATCCTTGTAATCCAAGCACACAGGTTTACTGTCTCCCAAGAACACCCTGCATCTTCTTCAAATTGTTAAATCCACCTGGAATGTTCTACTTTTCTTCTTTGTCTCTTTTAATTCTAATAATAATTCAAGTTTGAGTCTAAATCATATAAGGTTTCCTTTTTTTAATTTTATTTTTAATTTTTTTTTTAAATTTACATCCAAATTAGTTAGCATATAGTGCAACAATGATATCAGGAGTAGATTCCTTAGTGCACCTTACCCATTTAGCCCACCCCCCTCCATACAACCCCTCTAGTAACCCTCAATTTGTTCTCCATATTTATGAATCTCTTCTGTTTTGTCCCCCCCGTTTTTATATTATTTTTGTTTCCCTTCACTTATGTTCATCTGTTTTGTCTCTTAAAGTCCTCATATGAGTGAAGTCATATGATTTTTGTCTTTCTCTGACTGACTAATTTCACTTAGCATAATACCCTCCAGTTCCATCCATGTAGTTGCAAATGGCAAGATTTCATTCTTTTTGATTGCCGCGTAATACTCTGTGGTTATGTATATATACCATATATATATATGTATACCATATGTATACCATATATACCATATGTATGTGTGTGTGTGTATATATGTATATATATATATATATATATATGGTGTGTGTATATATATATACATATATATATGTATATATATATACACACACCATATGTATGTGTGTGTGTATATATATATGTATATATATATACACACACACCATATATATATGTTATATATATATATACACACACACACATACACCATATATATATGTTATACACACACACACATATACACACACACACACACACCATATATAACATATATGTATGGTGTGTGTGTGTGTATATATATATATATCACATCTTGTTTATCTATTCAGCTGAACAGAATGCTTGATAGGAAAAACAAGAAAACAAAACAAAGCAAATCTTTGTCTTGGAAAAGCTTAATAATCAAATTGTAGACATTGGAAGGCATTAAAATTTGTGAGGGCACTCTCCAGAGATCTTTTAAAAATAAGGAAATCTATAATACTACACTACAATGAAAATAAAATTCTATTTCTTATTGGATATTTGGGGAAATTATTAGTTGTGGGGCACATGATACATATTTAAACTCATAGATCACATATCTTTATATAATATTTTTCTCTACACAAAGTACCTCCTGTTGAGATCTCCTTGCATATAAAACTGCTTAAAATTGTTTTAATTTCCTTCTTTCCTTCCTCTTTTCCTCCTATCCTCCTTACTTCTTTCTTCTTTTTGTTTTTTCATTGTTTCTTTTCATCTTAATTGAGAACTTTAACAAATAGGGTTCAATTTATGTTGGAAATATAAAGACTAAAAATTTCTGTGACTAGTAAATTTGTGTGACTAGTCTTTGATTAATCATCAGAAGTTAAAAGACATAGAAATAATCAAAGAAATTATTTCCCCTATAAAACTACCATATGTTATAAAAAGACATATTTAATAGAATACATATGTAGTTTTTTTCTAAGTTTCAATTGTTATTTTTTTCAATTTATTCAATTATGTTTTTTTGTAGTTTAATTTTTTTTCAATTTCATGAATATTGTTATTCGAATGTATTGGTTAAATAACACCTGTAAGTTTACCTTTATTTTTATTATTTTAGTACCATGGACTTTTTGTTGTGTTATTTGTTGCATTATGTTTACAATATAGATCTTTTTTTAAAATTATTATTATTTTTTTTTGAGAGAACGGGAGAGAGCATTGAGGAGGGACAGAGAGAGAGAGAGGGAGAGACAGAATCCCAAGCAGACTTCACACTGTCAGTGCAGAACCTGACATGGGGCTCGATGTCACACACTGCGAGATTATGACCTGAGCTGAAATCAAGAGTCGGAGGCTTAACCAACTGAGTCACCCAAATACCCCTACAGAGTCTTAATTATAAATACCGTGTGGCTTAAATTTATGCCTACCACCTATGTTGGCACTAATTTTGTAATGATTTGACCAACAACAACAACAACAACAACAAAAAAAGAGACTAGAAAGGTTGTCTTAAAACCTTGGCTCTCATCCATTGAGCTAAACAACTAACTGAACATGTAAACATTCCCATAATTACACTTTCACGAAGACAGTGAGAACACAGGAAAAACTATATGTTTTCAGTACTCAGTGAATATTGACCATTTAGGTTAAAGTGTCAGCCTCTACTTTTTTCATTGGGTGAAGATCAGGTTACAGAACTTCCAACAAAAATCCATTCTCCTAAAAGGAGAACATTCCAAATACAAATCATGGATACAGTGAAATATTCATGCATCATGTTATTCTGTATCAACTGTCAGGAGGAAATGCTAGCCAAGATCCTTAAATTCTACAGAGTTTCAGGGGTGAGGAGAAAAGCCCTCATGTCAAAGGCAACAGATTTAAAAGTACAAATTGGGTGACTATGTAATAACCAAGACAGTCTGGAAGTGAAATAGAGCTTTTTGTTATTGTCCCAGTGCTACAGACATAAACTGGGACTATTTGGGCAAAATCAGGAGCAGCGTAGAAAAACTACCCTAAAAATGGGCTACAGTGAAAGGCCAAATTCTTCCAAGATACCTTCCCAAACTGTCAGATGTTATATACCAGAGTAGCCAGCTAGCCCAGTTTCTTTTTCTAGTCAATAATCTTAATTATTCTCTATTCAAAATGATGCATTTTTTGGGAAGGTCTGTCCTTACCTGGCTGGCCTGCATTGTACATCTAATTGTGCATGACAAGGAGAGTTTACAGTTTGTTTCTTAGTAGTACAGTCTCTTACCAGAAGGTAAACCAGTAAAATTGAGTGAAATCAATTTTCTTTCTTTTTCTTGGAAATAATCATTACTACTATGAATCAAGTACCTGGAATGGAGAGAGGTACAATGGAGTAGTGCCATGTGGGAGGTTCTGTCCTGTACTGTAAATCTAATTATAACTTAGGTGTGAGCCAATTTTCACCACCCAGAAAGATTTGGAAATTTTCCCAAATTGTCTTAAGAGTAACAGTCTCTCCTTGCATTTCTTTGTGTGATTTTGAGTGACAATGCTCTGGTTGAACACTTGTCTTTCAGTATCAGATTTTTATTTGTAGAGAGAAACTGGTATAACTTCACACTTTGGAGTATAAACCAACATAATGTATTTGAATGTTAATTATTGTTCATTGGGGTACAGAAGCAAGAATTTTTACCCCTATGGCTACACAGTTGACTTAATGATGTAGTAAGAAATTGTGAACAGTTTGTTTTGTGAGTTTCATCAAACTATAATACCCATGGCCTAAATAAACCAGTGCTAGTGCTTCAATCTTACAAACTTCTAAATGGCTCTATGTTTTTCTTCAGGATGCTTCCCCCTGTTTAGCCTTTAAAGAAAGTCTTAAAGATATCCTTTGGAAAGCTTTCTCTGATTCATCCCAGTAGATGCAGTAGAATCTGCTCCCACAATCCTTTGCACATGCCTTTATCACTGCAGACAACATGCTCTGTTCTAATGTGGGGTTTGCATTTCATCTAATCTGGTGGACCACGAATTCCTTCAAAGTTCTACTGCTAGTATGTAGAGCAATAATAGGCTTTTAATAAAAATTCATTGAATACATGAATGAATGAAATATTAATGGTAGAGTAATAAGGTTGGACTACTGAATTCCTAAAGGAGTTATTAGAGATCAAGAAAGAAAAACCAGTTTAAATTCAGATATTAATGTTTCAAACTGTTCTTTAAGAGTTCGTTTGCAGGGCATTAAGCTTTTTAGGTGAATGGATCTTGAGATACAGTGACAGTTGTAGTTGTTTGGTGGGTTCAGCCAAATAGGCAATTTGGATAGTTTTATATTGAAAGCATTTGAATTTTCTTATATCAATGTTCTAGATTATAGTGTTCCTCTTTGTGTGTATGTGTGTGTGTGTGTGTGTGTGTGTGTGTCTTCATATAGGAAATAAGAATACTATCAATTACCCATTATGTTTAATGTACATTATAAAAGCAAATATGAAAAGTAGATACAACTTATGATCCTCGGAAGTAAAGATGAAATTGTAGATATTTTTTGAAGTAGATTTTCCCAGTTCTTATACACAACCTGGTTGGTTCTTTGGCATTTTTGGATATATAAATGTTTCTATGTTGTAGAGGCTATTTATCATACAGATATATTAATATAGGCCAGGGGTCAGAAAAGTTTTTCTGTAAAGGACCAGATAGTAGATATTTTAGGCTTTGCAAATCAGCTACTTAATTCTGTCTCAACTGCCTCATTCTGCCATAGCAGTGTAAAAGCTGACATAGACAATATGTAAACAAATGGGTGTGGTTGTGTTCCAGTAAAATTTTCTTTTCTTTCTTTTAAAAATTTTTAATGTTGATTCATTTTTTTTGAGAGAGAGAGACAGAGTGTGAGTCGGGGAGGGACAGAGAGAGAGGGTGACACAGAATCTGAAGCAAGCTCCAGGCTCTAAGTTGTAAGCACAGAGCCTGATGCAGGGCTCAAACTCATGAACCATGAGATCATGACCTGGCCAAAGTCGGACGCTTAACCGACTGAGCCACCCAGGCGCCCCTAAAATTTTATTTTCAAAAAAGTGACATCTGGGGAGGATTTGGTGCATGGGCAATAGATTGAAATTCCTGACTCAGGCCAATGGCAAGAATAAATTAATAAAAGTTACAAGATTTTTAACTTATCAGAGAATGGCTTTGGTGCAAGGAAAACATCTCATTTTTAAGTATAGCCACTCTCTATTCTATACAAAGAACCTGCTATTTCCCCATTCATTTTTAATTTAAACCACTTCTGTGTATAGCATAATTTTACATGATGTTTTACCATGCAGAAATAGTATGATTATAAATTATTACTTGGTTTTTATGTACTACCTAACAAACAATATGTCATTCAAATTAATTTGCATTTTCAATTTGACCCTTGGGAATGACTGGAGCATCATGCTTTGCTGAGAACACTTACTGTATACTTGTAATTGTCCACGGAAGGAGTTTTTTCCACGTGAATTTTCAGCTCTGCACTCATATAGGCCTGCATCATCCAGCTGCACGTTGGGTATTTCCAGCACTGCCTGAGATTTCCGCAGACGTGCCTTACTAGGAATATAACCATTAACCTTCATCCATGTGATTGTTGGAACTGGGCTACAATAAAGAGCAAAAATACTGTTAATACACTTTCCATTATTAGGAACATAGATTCTATTATCTGGTAATTTAAGCACTTAATCGGCTGAGTGCAATAAAGTGTAATCACAATTAAAGACCACGTGCTGGTTGATATACTTCACTTTCCATGTGTATTGTCTGGTAAATAGTTAAATTCAAGGAAGATAGTTTCCTTTCTTTCATATTACAAGAAGGCAATTCAGAGACAATATTTTATACATTTTAAAACATTATGCTTTATTTAAAAAAACATTTTAAGATTGTTTGAATGGCAAAGGTAATTTATGAAATTACAAAAGTAATGTGTGATTATTCCAATATGTTGAACAAATGACTCATGAACTAAATGAACTAAGAACTCTTTTTGCTCCAACCTCTGCAAGTATCTTCTTTTTCAGTGACAAATGCAATTTGTTTGTTATCTCCTACCTTGTCTTAATGATGCATATATATATATATATATATATACACACATATGATTTATTTTTGTTTTGTTTAAAAAATTGTAAGTCATACACTTGATATTTACTAAAAAAATTAAAATCAAGATCAACTCCTGACTAACTCTATTTGATGGCTATATACTATTCCATTATATAAACATATCAGAATTCAATCAACCAGCCCCTATATTTAGACATTAAGTGTAGTCCCAGTTTCTCTCCTTTCCTTTTTATTTTTTCCCACTAAGAAACAATATTGCTACAAGAAACTTTGCACATATATCATATACTATAGCTTTTATTTTCTACAGCAGACATTCACAAAAGTGAAATTGATGGATCAAACGGCACCCACATTTTTCATTTTAATAAGTACTACCAGATTGTTTTTCAATAATATAGTAGCAGTTTCCATATCTATCAGTAATATATGAGGCTGTTACCCCATATCTTTGCAACCATTTTATGTGATCAATCTGTTTAATTTTTGTCAGTATTGAGAGGTAAAAAATGATGTTTTGTTGCTACTTTAATTAATATTTCTCTGAACTCAAATAAGATTGAAACTTTTTTATATTTTTATTGGCTATTTGCATCTACTTTTCTTTGAATTGTTTGCTTATGTTATTTTTCTATTTTTTCTTTCATTTTTCCATTTGCCTATTTGCATTTTTAAAATTTATTTCTTAGAGTTCTTTGTGTATTAGAGCCACTAAGACTTTGTTTCTCAGAAAAATTCTCCCTCAGGTATTATTAGTTTATGGTGGCTTCTACAATACACTTTTATATACAGTTTTAGAAGAAACAAACATATGTATAGTTTCCTTCACAACCTCTAAATTTTTGTTTGTTTAAAAAATTATATGTACACCTAAGTTTATGTCCATATTTTATGCATTGTTACTGCCAGTATTTTGTGTTTTGGTTTTTTTTGTTTTTATTTTGAACAGTTTGATCTTTAATCCACCTGGAATATATTCATGTTTTTGGTGTGAGATAGGGAATTATTGCAGCATCATTACAGTAAAACTCCTTTCCCCACAATATTTGGTATATTAAGTTTGTCATATAATTGGTTCTCACATACTTGAATTTGTTTCAGGCTTCTCAGTTCTGTTCCACTGATTTATTTATTACTATCTATATTTAATGCACTTTATGGTTTGGACCCAGTCTACTTTCTCAGTTTGATTTCTCACTATTTCCTTCCATATCTCATGACCCAGAAACATATCTCTGTGTGTTTCCAATTATATCTGTTAAAATCCTACTAATCCTCTGAGGCCCATCCTAAATTCCTCCTCTTCAGTAAAGTCTTTACCAAAGTCTGCAGGGATTTTTTTTTTCTGTTAAATAACAAAGTGCTTTGTGTATCTCCTATAACTCACATCTCTTATAACCTTCTACCACAGATTGTAATTGCTAATTATTAGTTTTTTACACTAATTTTTCTTATAGTGGAGATAGCAATGTTGACTAATATAAACAATGCTATGTATTTTGAACACCTTTTTGACTTGTTCCTTAGGGATAAGCGTAGTATTGAAATTTCTGGATTAGAGTTTGACAATTTTTCTTATTTATTTAGGTAGGTACATATATCCAACATCCAGGAGGAATGAACCTTGCATTTTAGAATAATCTTTACATTGGCATGGCATATCATTCTTTTAATATGTATGAGAATTAATTTGTGATTTTTTAAATGAGGATTTTTACATCTATATTCAAAGGTGAGAGTATCTTCAGCTTATTAGGTTTATTCGTTTGTGTGTGAGCTTACTTTTTAATGGTTGGTTTGTTTACAAGCTAGTTTTGACAGATTTGGTATCATAGTGATGGACGATAGCTTAGTGAACATGCCAGAATATCCCCCTCTCTCTGATAGCTTAAATAGTAGGGAAATTATATGTTCCTTAGGATACTGATAGCATTTTCAAAAAAAGTTACCTGGGTCGGCCATGATTAGTGGAGTTAGTTTTTTTTACAATGATTGCAGTTTCTTCTAGGTTTTCTTTAATTGTGTTGGGTTCTACTTATGTCAACTTTGGCAATTCAGGTTTCCCTAGAAAATCAAGTACTCCATCCATAATTTCAACATTTTAGCAATAAGCTGTATAAATAGTGATTTAAAATTATTTAAAAATTCCTCAGTAATGAGTGGTTGCACATTGTAGTAGTAGTTAAATGTGGGATCCATTGCTAGACTTCCTGGGGATAAAAAAGCTCTGGAACTAGAAGTTATTTAACATCTTATTCCTTCAGTTGCCTCAAATGTAAAATATGGTGGAAATAATACAATCTATTTCAGAGAGTAGTTGTGTACATTAATTATTTAAAGAGCTTAGCACTGAGCAAGCGAACAAAAAAAATATTTGCAATAATATGGCAAGGATGTTTGTATTTACTTTATAATTTTAGTAGTATATGCTGTCATCCCCTGCTCCCAACTTGTTTAGCTTTGCATGTTGGTTAAGAGCATGGAATTCAGGGAATACAATTTAGGTTAAAATACAGTTTGAACACAAAGATGCTATGTGATCTTAGGAAAGTTATCTAAGTTAATAAATCTAATTTCTTCATCTGTAAAATGGAGATATTTGCTCCTTAAATGGAAATATATGTATTTTTAATTTATTAATGTTTATTTATTTTTGAGAGAGACAGAGACTGAATGTGAGTGGGTTGGGGCAGAGAGAGAGGGAGACACAGAATCTGAAGAAGGCTCCAGGCTCTGAGCTGTCAGCACAGAGCCCAAAGCGGGGCTCGAACTCAGGAGCTGCAAGATCATGACCTAAGCCGAAGTCAGAAGCTCAACCGACTGAACCACCCAGGCGCCCCAAGAATGGAAATATTTTGAGGGCAATGGCATTATCACTCTTGTTCATCAATATGTTCACAGTGTTTCATAAAGTGCTAAGCACATAATTAGTATTTAATAAATTTATGAAATAATGATTCTCATATTATTTTGAGCTTTAAGTGAGCTATGTTTTTGTAAATTACTTAGCAAAATACATTTCAAATAGTGAGTACCCAATAAATATTAGATGTATTGATTTTTAAATGATTAGCTTTGTCAGAGTTTGTCTATTTTATTGGTCTTTAAAATAAGAATTTTGAGTTTTTACTTTTTTATTTTAATTCAGGAGTTTCCATTTTTTTATTTATTTATTCCTCTTTCTTGATCAGTACATTTATATTGTACTTCTAGCTTTTTGAGCTGAATGATCAATATAGTTATTATTTATGGTTAATAATAAAATCATTTAAGGCTGTCTTTTCCTCTGATATCAGACATAGCCACAAGCCATATGTTTTGATAGGTAGAGAGAGTGACTTGTACAGTTTCTGCTTTTTAGAATTTGTTGAGTCAATCTTTATAGCTAAACATAGGATGAATTATTGTGAAAGTTGCATGTCTATAAAAAGGTATATTTTATTTATAATAGAAGTTTAAAATAGCTTTTAGGTATTTTTTAACACTAAATGTGTAAACAAATAAAATAAAGTGTACACAAATAAATACATAAAGTGTAAAACACTAAAAATATTATTTTAGTGTTTTCCAAATGTTTAAAGAAAGTTGACTTATGTCAAAATAAATCTTCTGTGAAACTTTGTAATGATAAAATAAGAAACCATGTAATTAAAAAGAAGGAGCGAATAGAGTTAAAATGTCTTAAAGTTCTTTTACTTTGGGGAAGATGGTTAAGATATGAACTCCAGACTTTAGGAATGCATGGTAAAATTAATAGGGTAACTATTAAAAACAGTATAATTTTCCAAACAAATGTAACATATAGCAAAAAGCAGGAAGCTCAACCCTTCCCAGAATCCATTCTTTTTTTCTCCTGGGTACGTGTTTGCTTTTTTTTCTATGCAAATAGGTATGACCATGATACTGATTTCTGACCATGAAATGTAGTGGAATTATTCCCCAACAAGTCTCTACTCAGTCTTTCCCTGTTGACTAAGTGGATCTTAATGCCCAGGGCAATTTTGGAAGTCAATGGTTGAAATAGCAGAGATTAGGTCTTTAAATGACTGTGTGGAGGAAAGTGTCAAACTACTATTTCACCAGTGCCAATCAAAAATTCTCTTTGGATACTATGTGAATGATATATAAATATTTATCCTTGCTAAGGCCCTAATATTTGAAGATTTATTTATTATACCTACTAGCATTATTTTACTAGCATAGAAATTGGCATATAAAAATGTATAACTGTCATAACAAGACATAAAATATTTGGAACAGTCAGGACAAAAGAGATAAGGATCTGGTACTGGGGAATAAGAAAATGAAGATCCTGTTTATGTAGTGGCAAAATATCTGGTAAAACTTATACCTTTGATAGTTTGGAAAGGTCATCCATATGCTTACATAGCCTAGTCAAGGAATTGGAAAATAGAATACTAAAAGTGTATGTGGATTGTTACCAGCTTTATTTACCAAAATATTAGATAAAAGAGATTAGGTCAGGAAAATACAGGATGGATTGTCAGTAGAATTAATGAGAATAGAAAGACTGCAAAATGTGGGACCCTGGTCAATTAAGTAGATTAATTGCAAAAATGGCCTCTATTCTTAATCACTCTCTATATCCATATCTTTTGATTTCAGTTCAGGTCATGATCTCACAGTTCCTGGGATTGAGCCATGTGTGTGGCTCTGAGCTGACAGTGTGGGGCCTGCTTGGGAATCGTTCTCTTCCTTTCTCTCTCTGCTCCTCCTCCAGTTGAGCACATTTTCTCTCTCTCTCTCTCTTTCTCTCTCTCCCCCCCAAAATAAATACATAAACTTAAAAAATAATTGGAGTTTTGAAGAAAAAAAAGATAGTCTGTTGACAAGTACTTTGAATCTGGGCTGTCTTATGACTTGCTTTGGGTATTAAAATGTAGCTTTACAAAGATTTGTGTGCTTTTGCTCTTTCCCTTGGAAGCTTGCCTTTGCCATGAGAACCATTTAAATTAGCCTTCAGGAGAATGAAAGAGCACATGGAGTACAGCCACATTGTCTAGGCAAAGGACATTCCAGGCCTGCCAACTTCCAATGGACTCTTTAGCTGACATGTTTATAATCTAGTTCAGCTGGTATCAGCCCAGTCTGAGACAAATCTGCAGAAATACACAACCATTTCTGCTTTGTTATAAATAATAAATGGTTATTGATTTAAGCTGCCATTTTGGGGTTTTTTTTATGCAGCATTGCTATGGGAATACATAACTGATGCAGTTAGAAAATCTCATTTTTTATAGATCCTAGAGAGTAGGAAATAAGAATAAAAAGACAAAGGGTAACAAGGGGCTATTAAAAATCAATCTCATGGCAAAATTAAGAGTTTTGATATTCTCAACCAAACCTGATGATATCAAGGTAGTGGCCATTATATTGAGGAAAAAGAGGCTTGGGGACTTAATTATTTCCAGCGAATAACTTTAAATGGAGTTAACTAGTACATGGAATTGTGTGGAAGCAAACAGATCAGAAGCCAGTTAGATTTTGAGATAACTGCATTGCCAAAGAAACCAAGAGTCTGAGTTTAAAGCAACAACAAAACTTTGAGTATTTGAGTCTTAAAACAAATTTTAGGTTTCCAAATGTAGACCAACAGGAGTTTAAGTTACAAAATTTGAGCCCACAAGGAGGGAATGCTCCTCAACATACATTTCAGTTATGGCCATGGAGTAAAACAAGGAAAATGTTAGAGAGTAGAGCCAAGATACTCTGAAGGGTAAACAAGGCAATTTCTTCCAAAGAGTGATATCAGTCTCTGATTAAGAACCCTGTCACACTCCCCCACCCCAACACACACACACATAAAGGAGAGGGGCTCTAACATGAATGATTTTGCAGAAGAATTTTATATTTGTGACAGACAAGTGGCTAGTTTGATTCTCTCATTCTCTTTTCTGAATGGAATATATTTTCTGGGGCACCGGGGTGGCTCAGTTGGTTAAGCGTCCAAATCTTGGTTTCAGCTCAGGACATGACCTCATGGATTCGTCGGTTTGAGTCCTGCATCAGGCTCCATGCTGATGGTGTGGAGCCTGCTTGGGATTCTCTTTCTCCCTCTGTTTCTGCCCCTCCCAACTCACGCTGTCCCTGTCTCTCTCAATATAAATAAATAAGCTTAAAAAAGTAATGTATTTTCTCTAGATAACCAATTATTGTTCCACCATTATGTGAGGACACACAATTTATCTTTTAAGTACACAGTTACAGAATCAGGATAATCCATATCTGGCCCTCATAGAGATCTAGAAGACTTGAGGGGATGCAGAAACCAGATGGGATTTGGTTTATTTTTCTTGGGGAAGGGGTGAGTATATTCAATGTGTGGGGAGAATTCAAATGTTCTTCAGAAGGATAGATTGACTAAGTGTTAAAAAAACACATTTCCCTTTCTTCCTTAGTCTAGTCCCTTAGTCAGGGGAATGTGATTGAGTTCTGGCCAATGGAATGAGGAGAGATTAATGTACCAAACATCATTCAGGTACCAAACCCTCCACATGATCCTTCAAATTTCACTTTTCCCTGATCATTGGTAACTCTTGATGAAAAATATATAGGAAAATGTTTTTCTATCCTTACAGGGAAGCAGTGATTTTTTCAAAGTTTAAAACATTGCTATTCATAAAAATATTGATACATTTGACTGAATTAGTATTAACAATTTATTTTCATTAAAGGACACAACTAGGGAGAACTTATTTGCCACACAATTTCTAACAAAGACTAATAAATAGATTAAATAAAGAACTCTGACAAATCTGTAAGAAAAGTCAACTTGTAAAAATGAACAAAAGACAAAAGAGGAAGCATATATAATCAAAATGCATTAAATCTTTTTAATAATTGGAAAAATACAAATTTAACCTCAATGAAATTCCATTTCATACCTAACAGATTAACAAAATCTATATGTCTATATTTATACACACATGTAACAGCACTCCAATGGGTCTAAAGGGTTAACTTGCTTTAACTTGCTTCAAGATAACACACTCCTTACTTGCTGACCTAAACCCTGAATCCATGGCAGATAGATCACTGGCCTTGAGGAGTAAATGTCCAAAACTTTCCTGGGCAGCAGAGATCAGCAAGTCTGTTTGAAGCTGCCTCTGCTTTCTGATTAGCCCAGCCATTTTTTTTTTTAGCAAACTGTTTTTCTTTTTTCAGGTCATGCAAATGATTTTAATAACCTCCTTTTGTGTATCTGTAGAGTTACTTTCCATTACAGACAGAACAGAGTACTCCTCCACATCATGAAATAAGAACCAGCCCCCCGCCCTTGCACAACTCCAAGGCACTGAGATAAAATTTGTTACCTGACATCAACAAGTCTGTATGCAATCAAGAAATGTTGCAGACCACTGCACTCCCTTTACTGACTAGCTACCCTAAACCCCTTTGAAAACCTCAGGCATCCACCTTCTCCCCAGGTAGCCTGCCTCCTGAGTAAAGATCAAATTCCTTTCTGGTCAAAACTTGTCTCTTGAATATTGGCTTTTCCAGAAACAAGCAGCTGAACTTGGGATTTAGTAACACTCACAAACACACACACACACATACACACACCACGATTTAAAATAGAATTCTTGCAAAGAGTATATTATAAGGTCTTGCTTTTTATCCAGTGTGACATTGTGTCCCTTTGGTGTATCTTAGTGAATTTACATTTCATATAATTATCTGCAAAAAGTGTAGATTTATGAGCTTGCTGTCTATCCCATCAGTTTTTTTGTTCCTTTTTTCCCTTCTTTTCCTTGTTTTCTGTTTATTATTATTATTATTATTGTAGTATTTCATTAAATTCCTCTACTGGTTTTTAGGTATAGCTGTTTTATGTGTGCATCATTGTTGTAAGGCTTGCAATATTTGCCTGACAGCATTACACTAACATGTCTCGCTTCCCATCCTTTGTGCTATACTTATCCTGCACATTATTTCTATATACTTTATAAACCCTCTGATACATTGTTATTATTTTTACTTTAGAGAAAAAGTGGAAATTAGAATATTGAGAAACTAAAAAGTAAATATATTTTATATTTGCACATATTTATATCTATATCTATGTATGTTATCTATTTATATCTATATCTATATCTATATCTATATCTATATCTATATCTATATCTATATCATCTATATATATATATCATCTCTCTGTATATCTAACATTTCTTGCTCTTCATTCCTTTGTGGGGATCCTATAATTAGATTATGATGTATTTTTCTTTGTGTTTAAATTTCTTGTGTTTCATTGAACTTTGGGAGTATGTGAAGTTATGTTTTTCAATAATGTGATAAGTTTTGGTCACAAACTTTTTTTTTTTTTGCTTGTCTACCCCCGTCTTCTGAAATTTTTATATACATTAGATGATTTAATTATTATCTCACAGATCTTTAGCATAATTCAGTTTTTTGCTCTCTATATACTGTATTTTGTATTTTATTTTTGTTTCATCTTCAAGTTCATTCATCTATTCTTCTACAGTGTCTAATATGCTATTAAGCCTATCGAATGCAATTTTCATATGAAAATAATCACTTTTGGCTTGATATTATTTTCTTAAATCTAGATTTCTATATTTTCTCAAAAAATACAAAATTACTAAATACTTTTCATGGCATCTTTTTCTTCCGTCTTTAATCTTTATATCACTTCTACATTAGTTTGTGTCTAGGGGCTTGGTAAATATAATTATAGCTGGCAGTTATTTACCTAAGAACACACTACCTCAAATAGTCATGACCAAAATTAAAATTGCCATTCTTCACTTGCCTTAAATTTTTAATGTCTTAATTTTGAGTAGTTTTCCATTGACTTTATGATTCCTGCTTGAACCATTTTAAACTATTTTATTTCCTTAACTATAATAAAATCTCAATTCTTATACTTCCCTTCATTTAATCTATCAGGGAAAGAAACCCAATATGAACAGAAACAAAACTGCATATGAAGGCAAAACTGTGGGATAGGGATGAGTACACCCAAGATAAGAAATTGCAAAGGACATGAGAAAACACTTCTGGTAGTAGATGGACAAAATTGTGCTTTGATGACATAAGAAAAAAGGAGATCTAATAAGTAAAAAATCAAGAGAACTTAACTATATGCCAGACCTGTATTAGAAATGAATATAAATAAAATATTTATTTTTGTCCTTAAGAAATCTATAACCCAATTAGAAAGAGAAAAAAATGAAACGAATGATTCAAATACAGAAGGAGACAGTGTTAAGAGAATGCAATCAAGAAGGCTATTTATGGGGCATCTGGATGGCTCAGTCCGTTAAGCATCCGACTTTGATTCAGGTCATGATTTCCTAGTTTATGAGTTAGAGCCCTGCATAAGGCTTTGCTCTGACAGCTCAGAGCCTGGAGCCTGCTTCCAATTCTGTCATTCTCTCTCTCTCTCTCTCTCTCTCTCTCTCTCTCTCTCAAAAATAAATAAACTTTTTTTTTTAAAGAAGACTATTTATTTCAGACTGGAGGGTCTGGGAATGATACATGAGATGCACCATCAAGGATGAGGAAAATTCATCCAGGCAGCAAAAGCACATTCTTGGCGGTAAAATCCATGTACATGAACACAGAAAACTGTCAGATAGCATGACAGGCAGATTAGTGGAACTTCACATAGCTTGGTAGCCTACATTGGATGATGTGTGCAGGAAAGGACTGGCAAGTTTATTGAAAGTACACATTTTCCCTTTAAAAACAAAGATATCTTCAAATTATGAAAGTTTTAATGCTGTTTACTTCCATTTTTCTTTCTTATATCCTCAAGACGAGTATCCTAAAATGTTTGCCTCTAAGTTGTTAGAAGCTTTGGACTGTGGATATTTTGAAAAGTATTGATAGAGCTTATTTGGAAAGATTTCTGTATGCAATGGAATACATATGCTATTATAAGATGAAATAGTGATCCTGAATCTACTGGCCATGCTCACTTTTTATAGGCATTTTGGATACCCCATTATCATTTACCTTGTCCATGACAACTCAGGGTAATCAAATAATTTTTACTGTTTTCAAAAAACTTATTTGTAATCAGGAAGAATTAATTCATCTTTTGTAGGTGTTTGGGATATAAAAAATTTGAGTAGAGTAAGATTTTAATTTGATTGATATTTTTCAAAGCAAGTTTGTTTTCAATAATAACATGGATATAAGGTTGTTGCTTAAAAAGAGGACTGATTTTAGCTATACTGAAAGGATGAGTAGAAAAATCAGCTTTGATGGTAAGCCAGAACATACATTTTTCCCTATTTCAGTCTGTTGAAATTATATCTGTTCAACTCCACATTTGATTTTCATGTAGAATAAGCAATGCAACTTAAAGAAGATAAAGTAGATTTTATCTAACTAATGTTATACAGAGGACAGCATTATTCATTTGGCTCAAAAATATCTGTTAATAACAGTAAAAGATGATGTGAAGCCACATTGAAATTCTGACACAAGCTTTTTGTTAGGTACTATTGTATTGAAGTGACAGGATAAAAAGTGCCTCCAAATGTAGTTCTAGAAAGTAAGAAAAGTGTTGGATGAACTTTGGCCATTGTTGCAGTCATTAAAGGTATTTTTTAAAGATCATTTTTATACATAAGATAAGGTAATGTGTAGAATCTGTCAAGGCAGAAGGAATACTTAGCTGTAAAGATTTAATGATTTCAAAGGAAAGTACTCCCCATCTGCAAATCACCATTTATAGACAAATTGTAGGTCTGTCTAATGGAGCTTCCTATTTTCCTTGCATAAGTCACAAGTGAGACATGAATTTTACATCTGATGTGAAAATATATACAGTTATGGCTCCTTTGTGACTTGCACAAAAAAAGAAGGAAACATTGTATATCTTTGATAGAAACTGAAAGAACTAAGTTTTATAACTTTTCTCTAAGAAAGCACATAAAAAACCATCATAAAAAAAAGCTATTGAGCCAAAGGTATTTTTTTTCTTTTATGATTCCATATCCAAAAAAATAAAAATAAAAATAAATAAAAGAACAAAATCAACTATTGTTGGTGATCACTGCAAGCTACATAATATGCAAAATGTTTGAAGGCAAAAATTTTCTTTGTGAAAGTTTGGAAACTTTCCAGGAATGTGATACCTGGATGTTTTCTTGAGGCAAGAGACCCTTATCTTAGCCACCAAATAATCACACTAATTGGAATTTTTTTGAGAAGAAATTAACTGCATTTAATTTAAATATATGCTCTAGACTCTTTTTTTTTTCCTGATTCATTGGTTTTTAAAAATGTTTACTTATTTTAAGAGAGAAAGAGCACAAGTGGGAGAGACACAGAGAGCGAAAGGAGGCACAGAATCTTCAGCAGGCTCCAGGCTCTGAACTGTCAGCACAGAGCCTGACTCAGGGCTTGAACTCATGAGCTGTGAGATGGTGATCTGAGCCTAAGTCAGACACTTAGCCAACAGAGCCACCCAGGTGCCCCTATGCTTTCTGATTCTTGACCAATGTATTAACTCATAGCCCTCCCATTGTATTATTTCTGTTTAGGACCTTAGAGTCATAGGTCAGAAATGTTGTTCCATCATTTTTAATTATCTTAGGTGAAGGACAAAATTTAGGTAAAAATCTCAATAGTCTCTTTGAGATCAAGGACTGGCATAACCTTTATGTTTTTATCATTATTTTATAAAATTTACTAATTTTATTTTTATTTAAAAATAATAATGTTACAGTGAAAACAGTCCATTCTGAGGTCAACTTGTGTCCCAAATAGAGGCAGTTGGATGCCTTCCCTTCTAAATTCAGTTCTGCCAGGTGCTTCTTATCCTTCAAACCAGAGGAGACTCTTAAATCCATCCATACAAGGAGGACTCAGAAGAATCACATGCCAGGTTATCTTTGCCAAGGAACATGATTAGGTATGCAAATGCCTGAAGGAAGTTTCTGGAATTATGGTATATTCATTCATTCATTCTTTCATTCATTAAACAATTATACATGATTATACCTAGTATGTGCTAGGATTTACAATAGAATTTAAGGTTATACTGGTGAACATGATAGTATGGAACTTTCATGCAAATAGGTAATGATTTAAAGACATGATTTAGAGGAGGTGCTGAGATAGGACCACCCAATCGAGTATGGTGGGAGGCAGAAAACATTTCCTTAAGCAAGTAATTAGTTCATAGTTGAAGAATGAGTAGGAGTTATACAGGCAGAGAAAATAACTTCAAGGAAGAGTTAATAGCATGTGCTGCCTCATTGGGAGTAAGAGAGAAAATGATGTATTTAATAAACTGGTGCTTGGTTGGAGGTAGCTGGTGACAAGGCTGAAGAGCCAGGCAAGGGAGAGTATGAAGTGCTTTAAAAACAATTTTAAAGTATTTTTCCTAGTGATATTGAAAAATCATTGATGAGAGTGCTGCTATAAACATTGGGGTACAAGTGCCCCTATGCATCAGTACTCCTGTATCCCTTGGGTAAATTCCTAGCAGTGCTATTGCTGGGTCATGGGGTAGGTCTAAGAACCTAAATGTCCATCAACTGATGAATGGATAGAGAAATTGTGGTTTATATACACAATGGAATACTACGTGGCAATGAGAAAGAATGAAATATGGCCTTTTGTAGCAACGTGGATGGAACTGGAGAGTGTGATGCTAAGTGAAATAAGCCATACAGAGAAAGACAGATACCATATGTTTTCACTCTTATGTGGATCCTGAGAAACTTAACAGAAACCCATGGGGGAGGGGAAGGAAAAAAAAAAAAAGAGGTTAGAGTGGGAGAGAGCCAAAGCATAAGAGACTGTTAAAAACTGAGAACAAACTGAGGGTTGATGGGGGGTGGGAGGGAGGGGAGGGTGGGTGATGGGTATTGAGGAGGGCACCTTCTGGGATGAGCACTGGGTGTTGTATGGAAACCAATTTGACAATAAACTTCATATATTGAAAAAAAATCATTGATGTGTTTTTTTAAGCAGGTGTGTAATATTCATATTTGAGTTTAGGAAAGGGCTCTACAAACTTTTTTTAAAGAGAGAGAGTCTCTTTTTTTAAAGAGACTAAGCATTTTAGATTTGCAGACCACATGTAAGTAATAATTGAACTCTGCCATTATAGTGTGAAAGCAGACATAGGCAATGCACACATGAATGAGTATGACTGTGCTCTAATAAAACTGTATAAATCAATAAAAAAAAACTAAAATAAAGGTGACCAGGGGGCACCTGGGTGGCTCAGTAGTTTAGGAACCTGACTTTTGATTTCAGCTCAGGTCATGATCTCACAGTTTGTGGGATTGAGCCCCACATAGGCTCTACACTGACAGCAGAGCCTGCTTGGATTTCTCCCTGTCTCTCTCTCTGTTCCTCTCCTACTTGTACATGCGTACGTTCTCATTCTCTCTCTGTCTCCCTCTCTCTCTCTCTCTCTCTCTCAACATAAATAAGTAAACACACAAAAAAATAAAGGTGATCAGTCTGTGGTCCATAGTTTGCCAACCCCTGGTTTAAGATCATCTGTATGCAGTAAGAAGAATGCACTGAATATAAGTACTATTGGGAGTAGGGAGAAAAACTAGGAGGCATGAAGAAATCTCTATGAAACATGACTCCGGTCTGGACAAAGGTAATGGAGTGGGAATAAGAAGTAAATATTTAAAATATTTAAGACGTAGAACGAACAGAATTTGATACTAGGTGAAATATGAAGTATTAATGAGAAAGAAAAGGTGACTAGGTTCTGGGCATGTGGCTCTTATGACTGGGTGATAGCAGGAGATAATATATATATTTTTTAAGTTTATTTATTTATTTTGAGAGAGACAGAGGCAGAGAGAGAGTGGGAGAAAAAGAATCCCAAGCAGGCTCTGCACTGTCAGCACAGATCCCGACGTAGGCCAAGGTCATGACCTGAGCCGAAATCAAGAGTCGGACCCTTAACCAGGCACTCAAGGAAAGAATATTAATCAGGGTCTTACTATACATCAGACACTGTTCTAAGCCCTTTATATATATTAACTCATTGAATTTATTTATTCATTTCTCCCTCCCCCCCTTCCTTCCTTCCTTCATATTGTGGTAAGAACACTTAAAATGAGATCTATTCTCTTAACAAATTTTTAAGTATCCAAAACAGTACTGTTAAGTATCAGCACAATGTTGTATAGATAATCTCCTAAACTTAATTACCTTGCAAAACTGAAACTTTATGCACATTCAATAACACTTTCCCATTTTCCTTCCCCCCCCACCACCCTGGCAACCACTATTCTATCCTCTGCTTCTATGTGCTTATTTTATATGCCTTATGTAAGGAGTATCAGGCAGTATTTTTCCTTCTGTGATGCTTTTTACTTAGCATAGTGTTCTCAAGGTTAATTGATATGGCGAGATTTCTTTCTTTTTTAAGGTCAAATAATATTCTATTATATGCATATACCCCCTTTTCCTTATCCATTCACTTAATGTGTATTTAACAATAGCTGTACCATTTTACATTCCCACCCACAATGTATAGGGTCTCAATATCTCCACATCTTCACCAACATTAGTTGTTTTTTTCTTTTTTTTCATAATAGCCATTCTAACAGAGTAGGATCATATTTCATTGTGTTATTCATTTGTGTTTCATGATGATAAGTGATGTTAAGGATCTTTTCCTATACCTGTTGGTCATATGCATGTCTTCTTTGCAAAAATGTCTATTCAAGCCCTTTGCCCATTTTTAAATATTATTATTATTATTATTACTTTATTTGATTTTGCTATTGACTTAAAGGAATACTTTATATATTTTGGTATTAGTCCATTATCAGATACAGGATTTGCAAATATTTTCTCCCATTCTGTAGATTGTAATTTCATTCTGTTAATTATTTTCTTTACTCTGCAAAAGCTTTTTAGATTGATGTAATCTTGCTTATCAATTTTGCTTTTATAGCTTGTGCTTTTAGTGTCATATCCAAGAAATTATTGCCAGATCAATGTCATAAAGATTTTCTCCTATGTTTTCTGGTAGGAGTCTTATAGCTTCGGGTCTTAAGATTTAAGTCTTTGATTTATTTTGAGTTGATTTTGTAAATGGTTTAAGATTTTACTCTTTTGCATGTGGGTATTGTGTTTCCAGCACCATTTGTTAAAGAGACTATTCTTTTTCCATTGTGCCCTCATGGCGCTCTTGTCTAAGATCAGTTCATTAAATATGTGTG
The DNA here is from genome assembly GCF_018350195.1 of Panthera tigris. Classification (NCBI taxonomy): domain Eukaryota; kingdom Metazoa; phylum Chordata; class Mammalia; order Carnivora; family Felidae; genus Panthera; species Panthera tigris. The sequence continues at coordinate 33,587,126 of NC_056669.1, forward strand.
GGTTTATTTCTGGGCTCTCTATTCTGTTCCTTTGGTTTATATGTCTGTCTTTATGCTGGAACCACAGCTTTAGTTACTGTAACTTTATTTTATAATTTGAAATCAGGAAGTGTGATGCCTCCAGCTTTGGTCTTCTTACCAGGATTGTTTTGGATATTTGGAGTCCTTTGTGAATTTTAGAAAATGCTTTTTTTTTCAATTTCTATAAAAAATAGTCATTGAGATTTTGATAGAGGTTGCACTGAATTTGTAGATTATTTTGAGAAGTATGGACATTTTAAGTATTCTAAACTACGAGACATCTTTCTATTTGTGTCTTCTTTAATTCCCTTCATAAATGTCTTATAGTTTTCAGTGTACAAGTCTTTTATCTTCTTAATTAAGTTTACCCCCAAGTATTTTCTTCTTTTTGGTGGTATTGCAAATGGGATTGTTTTGTTAATTTCTTTTTTAGATTGCTTGTTGTTATTGTATAGAAATACAACTAATTTTTGTATGTTGATTTTCTTTCCTGCAATTTTACTGAATTTCTTTATTGGTTATTACATTTGTTTTGTGTGTGTGTGTGTGTGTGTGTGTGTGTGTGTGTGTGTAGTTTTTAGGGATTTTAAGGATATAAAATTGTGTCATCTGTAGATAGATAGTTTTGCTTATCCTTATCTGATTTCGAAGACTTTTATTTTTCTTGCCTATTGCTCTGAGAATTCCAGTATTATGTTGAATAGAAGTGTTAAAAATTGGAGGGCCTGGGTGGCTCAAGAATAGGTGTCTGACTCTTGATTTCAGCTCAGGTCATTAGCTGATGGTTCATGAGTTCGAACCCTGTGACTGGCTCTGTGCTGACAGTGCAAAGTTGCTTGGGATTCTCTGTCTTCCATTCTCTCTCACATTCTCCCTCCCCCCCCCCCATCCCACTTCCCACTCTCTCAAAAGTAAAAACATAAACATTTTTAAAAATGGGCATTCTTGCTTTCTTCTTGATTTTGGAGGAAAAAACTTTCACTTTCTCATCATTGAGTATGACATTAGCTGTGGGTTTTTCACATACAGCCTTTATTTTATTAAGGTAATTCCTTTTGATTCTTAGTTTATTGAGAGTTTTTATCATGAAAAGGTGTTGAATTTTGTCAAATGCTTTTTCTGCACCTAACAAGATGTGGTTTTCATCCTCATTCTGTTAATGGGGTGCCTCTTAGTAGTTGATTTTTATGTTTGACCATACTTACATCCAGGAGATAAATCTCATTTAGGCAGGTTGTATAATTCTTTTAATATGCTGTTTAATTTGGTTTGTTAATATTTTGTTCATGATTTTTATATCTATCTTCATCAGGAATTTTGACCTGTTTTTTTCTTTTAATTTTCTTGTGTGTTTTTTCCTGGCTTAGGTATCAATCAGGGTAATGCTGTCCTAACAAGAATTTGTCAGTGTTTCCTCCTCTTCAATTTTTTAGAAGACTTTGAGAAGTATTTTCATTAATTTTTCTTTAAATGTTTGATAAAATTCACCACTGAGGTCATGTATCTGGGATTCTCTTTGTTTGGAGGTTATGGATTACTGACTTAATCCCTTGGCTAGTGATAGATCTGTTCAGATAGTCTATTTTTATTATTCAGTCTTGGTAGGTTGCATGTTTCTAGAAATTTATCCATTTCTTCTAGATTATCCAATTGTTTAACATATAATTGTTCATAGTAGTCTCTAGTTATTGCTTTATTTCTGTAGCATCAGTTTTAATGTATTCTCTTTCACTTCTGATTTTATTCATATGAATCTTTTTTCTTATTTTCTGAGTCTAGCTCTTGGCCTGCCAATTTTATTTATCTTTTCAAAAAGCCAACCATTAGTTTTGTTGATTTTTTCTATTGGTTTTCTGTTCTCTATTTTATTTATATCTACTCTAATATTTATTATTTCCTCCCTTCTGCTAATTTTGGGTTTAGTTCATACTTTTTCTAGGTTTTGAGCTCTGAAATTAGGATGGTTACTTTAGACTTTTTTTGTTTTGTAATGTAGTATTTCTCACCATTAACTTCCTTCCTAGTAATCTTTTTTCTGCGTCTCATAAGTATTCATATATTTTATTTTGTTTTCATTTATCTGAGGACATTTTCTAATTTCTATTTTGAGTTTTGTCTTTGACCCATTGGTTGTTTTTGGTGTGCTGTTTAATTTCTACATACATGTGAATTTTCCACTTTTTACTTCTGTTATTAATTGCTTGTTTCATTCCAATGTGGTTGGAGATGATTGATTTCAATCTTCTTAAATTTCTTAAGTATTGGTTTGTGGTCCCCTGTGTGATCTATCTTGGAGAACATTCCATGTGTGCTTGATAAGAATGTATATTCTGCTGTTATTGAGTAGAATGGTGTGTATATTTGCAGGACCAAACGTCCATCTGGTCTATCGTGCTGTTCAAGTCTGCTGTTTCCTTGTTGGTTTTCTGTCTGGATGTTCATTATTGAAAGTGGAGTATTGAAATTTCCTCTTAATATTGCATTCCTGTCTAATTCTCCTTTCAGGTCTGTCAGTGTTTGCTTTAGGTATTTAGATGGCCTGATGTTAGGTGCATATATATTTGTAATTATTATATCTTTTTAAAAATAATTATTATACATTTTATTATTTGTAATATATTTGTCTTTTTTGACAATTTTTGACATGTAGTCTATTTTGGCTGACATAAATATAACCCTACATTTTCTTTTCGGTGCCATTGGCATGGAATATTTTTTTTCCATCTCTTCACTTTCAACCTATGTGTGTCCTTAAATCAAAAGTGGATGTCTTGTAGAAAGAATATGATTGGATTTTGTTTTTTATTCCCCCATTCAACTACTACTGTAGGCCTTTTTTGGTGTGTTTAATCATATCAAATGGAGAATGTTTTTTGTTGTTTATTTGTTTGTATTCTACTTGTTCACTTTGCAGTAAGTCAGGGGGTGGGGTCTGGCATGAACTAGCTTGCTAGTTCAAAGTACAGCTTTTGTTCTCCATGGTCCCGGAGTTACTAGCATGTGCCAGATCCCATTAGCACTCTGGGACAGGTGACACTGAAGCCAGTAGCTCAAGCAGCTGCCAGAAAGATCTGATGTTGAAGATATATTCCAGTCCTTTCTTTCCATTCTAAGAAAGAAGCTGAGATCTGGAGTTTTCCTTCCAATTGGATGATGCTATCTCCATAGAAAAGCTTATGGAAAGAACGAGTCTCATATATTCTTACTGGCTTTTCTCTTGTTCAGGATGCAACAGCCTCTCATCTAGTTTCCAGATTTCTCACACAGGGCATTGCTCTGTGTACTGTTGTTGAATCAGTATGCCTGTGGGGTGAAGGAAGGTCCAGGGCTTTCCATTATGCCATCTTTCTGCTATTACTATCCTGAATTTATTTTTGTAAAAACTCCATGAAATAGAAATTACCATTTTGTCAAATTTACACATGAAGTACAGAAAAAGAACTTTGGAGTGAATTCTCTTAAGACAGGAGGAATGTTATTATATGCAAATGCAGGTAAGGACAAATCAGTAGAGAGAAAGATATTGAAAATATTGGAAAAGTTACCAATTAAGCGAATAAGCTGAGAAAGTAGAAAGGGATAAGATGCAGAATTAAGGTGGATTTGCATCAGTGATAAGGATGCCTTTTCTGATGTTGTGCTAAAAAAAGGAAAAAGGGTGTGTAGGGCATTTGGGAGGTTTGTAGGTCTAGAGTCAATAAGTCAAGACCATTTTGTCCAACAGTTTCAATTATCTTTCTAAAATAGCATCTGACATTGCCTGCTGAAGCAGGATATGGAGGTTTGAGGAGAGTGGTGAGTGTTGGAATTAGTCACTGTAAAGACATAGCAGGGTAGTGGCACTGAGGGCTCAAGTAAGACTAGGGACAATACATTATAGTGGAACCATTCTGTGGAGTTCCCTGCTTTCTTCAGTAATACTAAGCAGCTTGAGTAGAGGCACACAGATACAGATATTAAATGACTAGATTCAGTAAGCATTCAAAGAGTGAATATAATGAAAGAACATTGCGGCAAAAGAATTAAAGATGTAACAGAAAGTGACTGAAACAGTAAACCATGTATCTTAGTTTATATAGGGTAAAAGATAAAGACAGAGGTCCTAATAAAAAAGGAGAAATTAGAAATCATGGATAAAATAATTTTGATGTGGCTGAAGACTGAATAGAATTGCCAGTAACATGTAAAATATTTGTAAAGATGAGAAGTAATATAAAGTGTTATAATTGATTTTATTATTTCAAATGCAATATAATTCCTTTTCCTGTTTGCTTGTCTGAGTTTATTACAATGTATTATCTTTAAGATTTTTATTTTACTTTTTTTTAATATTTTTTCAGAAAGAGAAAATGTGTGTGTGTGTGTGTGTGTGTGTGTGTTCAAGCACGAGTTGGGGAGGAGCAGAGGGAGAGGGAGATAGAGAATCTTAAGTAGGCTCCACACCCAGCACAGAGCCCAATGTGGGGCTCAGTCTCATGGATTATGAGATCATCACCTGAGCTGAAATCAAGTGTTGGACTGAGCCACACAGGTGCCCCTACACAGTATCATCTTTAAAACTTTGTATGTTTTGTAAAAAATAGAAATGTTGGATTAAACTTTACATGCGGAAGGGTTTGCTGTGCAGAAAGACTACAAATCTTTTGATCACTCACTCTACATTAACCTCCTATTTAATTTCATTCTGTTTTCATCTGCACAGAAAGTTTTAGTAAAGCATACATTCCTTTAAAATACTGCAAAGGAACTACTTTATTAAAACAAAAGTTATATTAAAATAAAATTTTAAGAACTGGGCGCCTAGTTCAGTTGGTTTTGCATCTGACACTTCACCAACTGAGCGACCAAGGCACCCCAGGAATTCCATTTGGGTGCAGCAATGCTGGAATAACAAACATCGTCAGACAGTCCTTTCTATTAACTCTTTAAACTTTCAATTTTGATAAATATGTAATCATAATAAATATATGTCCTTGTGATAAAATTCCCAGTAATATTTATTCCAAGTAATGCATTGCTAAGAGAAAAGCTAAAGCTACTTAATATGTTTTTTTTTTCCTAATTAATTTTACAAAAGGATAAGAAACATCATGCGTTTTCTCTCTAGAACATTTCTAGTTATTATTTTTTTTTCCCTAGTTATTCTTATTTGTAACCCTGTCATTTTGAATCATTTCCTGTTTTGGCTAAGTTAAGGGATTAGATTGAAGTTGATAATAATACTTAAAGTAGGTCATGGTAAAATAAATCATAATTCCTTAATATGCTAAACTCAATCCACAAACATACAATAATTAAATGTCATTGCAGGAAAAAAATAGCATTTAGAACATTTGAATAGATAGCCTGATTTTCTGTGTCTAATGATCTTATAATAACATTCTCAGAGTGACTGCCCTCTCAGATCTTCATGGGGAAAATATCTCAAAATAAAGTTGTATCTCTTGCTCTCCTGCATCTTCCCAAGTTCTTGAAACACTGTTTCAAGTTGAATTGAGTATATGGTTAGATACATTAGCATATAAGATATTGAAGTATATAGTTCACGTGTTCATGGTTAACCTTATGAGTTCTATCAACAATAAAGGAGGAAAGGAAAATCTCCGCTTTCCTGTGAATCTTTTCATCAATAAGTTAGACATACAATAACATTTATGCTAGTAGCCACCAGAGTTTTATGTAAAGCTAGTGTCTATATGCTGCTATACAGTGGAAAGTATAATAGGTAAATGGTAACAAGATGAGGATTCTAGACCTAGCCTTGTGATTTTATGGGAAACTCTTGGCAGTTATTTAATTTATAGTTAGGCCTTAATTTGCCAAAATTGTATTTGAGAAGTGTGGCTTTTCTGGTCCTTCATTCATCTATGATTCTTGAACCATAAAATCTAGATAGCTATTATTAACTGTGCTTTTACTTTGTTCTCAACTTTTCTTTTAGTATATCATTTAAATTTCACAGAAGCCTAAGATGTATGTTTTATTTTGTCTATTTCACAGGTAAGTAAGCTGACAGAAAGGAGGACACTTATACACAGGAATGCATGCATTCACATGTTATTGGGAATGCAAACTGCAGAGTGGTCCAAATGCAGAGTGGTGCAGACACTCTGGAAAATAGTATGGAGATTCCTCAAAAAGTTAAAAACAAAACTACCCTACAATCTAGCAATTGCACTACTAGGTATTTACCAGAAAGATACAAAAATACTGATTTGAAGGGATACATGCACCCTAATATTTATAGCAACACTATCAACAATAGCCAAATTATGGAAAGAGCCCAAGTGTCCATCGAATGATGAATGGATAAAGAAGAAGCAGTATATATATATATATATATATATATACACACAATGGAATAGTAGCCATAAAAAATATGAAGTCTTGCTGTTTGCAACTATGTGGATGGAGCTAGAGAGTATTATGCTAAGTGAAATAAGTCAGTCAGAGAAAGACAAATACCATATGAATTCACTCATGTGGAATTTAAGAAACAAAAGAAATGAACACAAAGGGGCAAAAAGAGAGCAGCAAGCCACAAGAGAAATGTCTTAACTATAGAGAACAAACAGGGTTGCTGAATGGGGGAATGGGTTAAATGGGTGATGGGTATTAAGGAGGGCACTTGTTGCAATGAGCACTGAGTGTTATATGTAAGTCATGAATCACTAAACTTTACACCTGAAACTAATACTACACTGTATGTTAAGTAACTGGAATTTAAATAAAAGCTTGAATCTACAGAAAAAAAAAATTAAGCAATCCTCTATCTGAAAAGAATGATAACTCTGAAGTCACTATTCTTATACATGTCAAATATACACATTCATGAATGTTATCTCTTTGGATCCTAGGATATTTATAAAGAAGACATGGACAGAAGTGGACAGACAACGTGATTTACAGAATACATGGCATATTTGTAGTTATTTGTCACAGTAGATTATATGAATCTGTGGCATAATCTCTCAGATGATTAAAACGCCTGCTGGTGACATAATATGCTAATTAGAAGGCTGTGACTTTCACCTACTTTTAGGATAGTAAATTCTGTTCTTTACTACAGCTACATTCTTTACCATTAGGTGGATAGTGCTAAGTACACCAATCATGAAAATATATATTACTGATTATATGATTGGTTACAATGGTACAAATTAATTCTATTACTCCCTACCCTCACCTGTACTATGAGTTCAAAGCAAAGCACAAAACAATTAGTGAGGGTTTATACTTATTCAATTTATATTTATGTAATACAATGTTTTGAATGAATTTCTATTCAATTAAAGGGCAAAACAAGTCTTAATACTTGATTTTTTAAAATAGGAGACATATACAGATATTGAACCATGAATTAACAGAAAATATTAGTCATTATTTTGTTTTAAAAAAGAGTGAAAAGGCTATGAATGTTTATTCCCAATCTTTACATGTTTAAAATTTACATTATTTATTAGAATATTTTTTAATTAAAAATACTCACAAAAGCATTGATGCACAAAGAACCAATGAATCATATAAGAGGTAGATTATTCCACAGTCTACCTCGGTTATGGAGAAACAGAGTGTCACACTTGCCTTTCAGTGTCTTTTTTATTGAGTTGTATTGATATCTGTATTCCAGTTGCATTTTTTTTAAATTTTTTTAAATGTTTATTTATTTTTGAGACAGAGACAGACAGAGCATGAACAGGGGAGGGTCAGAGAGAGAAGGAGGCACAGAATCTGAAACAGGCTCCAGGCTCCGAGCTGTTAGCACAGAGCCCGACGCGGGGTTCAAACTCACGGACTGTGAGATCATGACCCGAGCCAAAGTCGGCCGCTTAACTGACTGAGCCACCCAGGCGTCCCTTCAGTTGCATTTTTAAAAATAATTGTATTATCTACAGATTCTAAAGTTGCTGAGGTCCTTTCTAAGCAAAGACAATTCCAGCCAATATTGTAATTAAAACAAGAATATGGTGCAAGCTATTTTCTTTGACCATTTTTTCCCTACATTCAGATCGTATAGGTCTTACAGCAATAGTTATGAGGCCATTACTACTAGTGATGGAATAGTATTTACCTATTTTGTATATATATATATATTTTTTTTCTAAATATTTGACTCGGTATTTACATTTTGCAAAGTTTTTGGCCTCCTGTCATTCTCTAAATTAGCATGTAAAAGTAGATGCTGAAACAATCATATAAAATATATTAAATATTATGAAAGTAAAATGTTGACTTAGTATGTAAAATCAACTCTAGGAAACAGTCTTTAAACTCATGGGGGAAAAAAAAGAAAGATTTTGACCTGAATGCATATTTGGGAATGATAAAACTGACAAAAACAATCCCAAGATTTCATATATATGGAAATATTGTAGTAGATTCAGAGTTTCTTTGGACTGTTAAGCCACATGGCAATATATATTATTAGCAGAAAGGCAGAGATTGAGTTTTCTACAATTCATCTTTAGTTAAAACTATGAAAAGCTAAATGGTATCAGGGAGAATGGAGTTTGTAGAATGCTAGCATCTTGGTTTAGGAAAAGCTTCAGAAAAGGACTGTGTCTTGGTTGGTAATTCAGAAAGAAGCAGAACATCGGATCATAGGCAATTGTGTTATAAAATAAACAATGCTTCACAAAAATTCCAGAGAGCTAGGGTGAAAGAATTAACATGTTACTGATAGGTCTTTAAATATTGAGTCTCTTAGTGAAACCTAATAGTAATTTTATGTAGTAGGTATTGTTATTTCCACTTTATAGATTTTGAAAATGAGATTCGAAGAGAGTAAGTCATCTGATATCATATAGCTGGTAAATTATTGAGTTGATATTTGAAATTAAGTATCTCAAACTACCAAACCTTTGTTCTTGTCCTGTCTCTTGGCACTGAAAATACATCTTATTCAACTTTAAAATATTTATAGGTCTCTGTGAATTTAATCTGGCAAATTCTTCTTCTTCTTCTTCTTCTTCTTCTTCTTCTTCTTCTTCTTCTTTGAGAATTGTAGGTTAAATTTGACAATTACCTTTGTTCTACCTCCCCTGTTTTAAATTCTCTCTGAGGAAACATTCTATTACTTTTCTATTGCCAGAGTTTGGCCATAATTTTTTTCTAATAAATACAAGTAAAACATACTATATTCCACATGGGGATTGCTTTATTTCTACCTTCTTGCTTTGATAAAGATGATTAAGGTAGCTTTACATTTGACTTTTCACTTACTTGTTACTAACTAAAAATGATTCAGTGGGAGACAGCTAAAAATTGACAAAATATATGGGAAAAAAGTGAATCTCAAAATATTGGATATCAGGCTGTGAAGGACAATGATCCGTGAAATATGCCAAATAAGCACACAGAGCATATAATTCACTGCCTTAATTTGCTACCTGGATAAATTTTCCAAGCAACAGGAATGGGAGGGAAGACTCAGCCTGGCTGCCTTCCTGAGCTGAGGACACAGATTTGGAAGTCTGGAGAAGCTAAGGCAGCTAGAGTTCACAGTATTGAAAGAGGAGAGCTGCACTCAGAGAGAATGCTAGGAATGCACAGAAGACTTTCTTTGAGTATTCAGTTCAGTACTCATCAGCATGTGCATATGAAAAAACAACTTCAAGATGGAAAAGGATATCCTGAAAGGATTGGAAGAAGCAGTGTTCAGAATCTGCCCAGGCAAGGAATAGTTCCTATTCTGACAGCCAGAGTGGAAAATTTCATAATTTAGGACTCATTTGCTAGAGTACTACAAAGTCTTGCCTCAGTAATGAGGGAAAAAATAACCCTAAATGAAATGCTGCAGAGGTCTTTTTAAAAACAGCATAAAAAAATAGACCTGAATGGATCAGACTGTTTCCAAGTTACTTAACCACATCTCAGAACAAAGGTCAAGAATATAAAAATACACAACATCCAATAATGTAAAATTCAAATATCTGGCACCAATAAAAAAAAATTCTGGGTATGCAAAGAATCAAAAATTATAACTCATGTTGAGAACAAAATTAATTAACTGAAATGGCCACAAAAAGGATACCTATGATAGAATTACTAGACCAGAACGCATAAGCAGTTACTTCAATTAAGTTATATATGTTCAAGAACCTAGAGGAAATATTTAACATGTTATTTAGGGAAAAATAAAAACTATGTGTATACAAAATTTGAAATGTTCATAGAAGTCATTTTGGTAATAGATGAAACTTGGAAGCAACCAAAATGTTCATCAAGAGATGAATACATGAACACAATATGATAGAGCCATAATATGGAATACCACTCAGCAATATAAAGGAATCAACTATTGACATGCTCAACAACTTGTATGAATCTCACAATAATTGTTGTAAGTGAAAAACATCAGACAAAAAAGTGTATATTATGTGATTATGGTTAAATAGGACTTTAGAAAATGCAAACTAATTGGGGTGCCTCAGTGGCTCCATTAAGCGGCCAACTTCAGCTCAGGTCTCACGGTCTGTGAGTTCAAGCCAGGTCAGGCTCTGTGCTGACAGCTCAGAGCCTGGAACCTGCGTCTGATTCTGTGTCTCCCTCTCTCTCTGCCCCTCCCCTGCTTGCTCTCGGTCTCTCTGTCTCAAAAATAATAAACATTAAAAAAAATTTAAAAAAATGCAAACTAATATATAGCAACAGAATTGAGGTCAGATAAGTGGTTTCCTCAGGTTGGCAATGCATAGCTAAGAAGAAGGGAACTACGATAAATGTACATGCAGAAATGATCATGGGTACTAGATATGGTCACTATGTGGCTATGTGAAAGTTTCATGGATGTATATATATGTGAAAATGTATCACTTTGCATAGTTTAAACATTTTGTCACATGCCAATTAGATCTTAATCAAGCTTTAAAGAAGCAGTCTAAATTTTTTTAAACATTTATTTATTTTTTGAGAGACAGAGTATGAGGGACAGAGAGAGAGGGAGTCACAGAATCTGAAACAGGCTCCAGGCTTCAGGCTCCAAGCTGTCAGCACAGAACTCAACATGGGGCTCAAAGTCATGAACTGTGAGATCATGAGCTGAGCTGAAGTCCGACGCCTAACTGACTGAAACACCCAGGTGCCACAAGAAGCAGTCTAAAGAAATACTTGAGTAGTACATTTAATTTACCTAATTGGATTTTTGACTTCATAGATTTTATTGTCTGTACACATTTAAATCATTGAAAATGTATTAGAATATGCATTCTTAAATATGCTTCAAGTAAAAAAAAAATTCTTGTTGAAAAAAATAAAGAATATGTGTTCTTTCTATTATAGTCCTTTAATTCCAAAAATGAAAACAAAATAAGAAACTAATGGGGGTAATCATTTTATGTATAATTTCTTTAGATATAACTCTTTATGTTTTTTTCTATTTTCTGCTATTTATGACTTATAGTCAACAAAATCCAGAGACTGAAGAAATGATAAGGCAATGGGCAGAAGGATATTTTTGGACTAGACTCCTTTGTATTTTAATCCCCAATTTTAAAAGGTGTGTATGTTGACTCTCACAGATAACATGGCTGGAAGTAACTGAGACTGTTGGTGCTAGAATAACTTTTGTTGATTTAAAAAAATAAAAATGTGCAGTCAACAATCATCTTTCTAATAGATTTTGAATGCTATAGGGGAAACATTTTTTTATTAACTCAGATTTTAACAATAATACTGCATATAAATGGAGGAAGAACATGTCATCACTCAGGTTCTGACTGACTTGATCACTATGTTAGGGTTGAACATATGCCACTTTAATCTTAATTACTCTAATTCATCATATCCAAGATACCTCCAATTGTAAGATACACCATTATTTTAAGAATTGCTAAGAAAGAAAACATTGCTGATTAACTATGACATACCATCAATTGTAATATACATCTGGATTTCATAGATTTTTTTTTAAATGTGTGCTTTGGGGTGTATTATATTTATACTTTCTCTCAATAGAGTGTGGCTGAGTGTAATGGCATTACATGAAGGTGGAAATTAGAAGATATTCCTTCCCTTTGTGTCTGTGTAAGAAACACTGATATGTGCTCTTCTTTCAGAAATGTTGAAAGGGCTACATTTCTCTGTAGGGATGTATAAAACAAATGACCTGATTCATAATATGCCTTCCTTTGAGAAAATGGCCATAAATAAGACATTATAAAAGTTGTGACCAAATTGATTCAATCCCCAAAAGTAAAGAAAATAAGGGAACATAAATGACCCAAAGTACTTATCATTTGCCTTTTGTCCTATAATAGCAGCTGATACATGTCCCCACTGAGTATCATTTTTGTAGCTATTGGATATCAGCTAAAATTATTCTTCAGAATAAAAAATATTATTATAAATGCTTTACATGAAACTATTCTGCACCATATAACTACCAACAAAAACAATGACAGGAACAGAAGGTAGGTGTTGCTATATTGCATTGCAAATAAAAAAAAAAAAGAAGAAAAAAACAGGACGACAGATGTTTAGTTTATGTCTTAACATTTTCTGCCTTGAGAAATCCTTTATGTGGTTTTAATACTTCATTCACTTACATACACATACATGCACACACTTAACATGTTTCATATGTACAAATAATACATTAAACCTAATTGCACCAAATGCTAAAATATACACATGATTCCACCACTGAAAATCAACCATACAGCTATGAACAATTAATGCAAAAAGTATGAAATCAATAAAGAATGAAACTTTACTTCCCTGTCATATGAAATAGAAAATACTTAGATAGAATGAAGTATCATAAAATGATTTGTCTAAGGCAACAATGCATGAGCTATAAGACAATTCAGGACCACTTTGATTATACATTGTGCATACAGATACATTTCATTTAATTGCATATTTAAAAAATACTATTAGATTCACAGCATAGAAATGAAGAATATGAAATTGCAGTGTTTTAACTTCACAGTAAATTGTTTTCCAATAAATATTATTGCAGAGATAAATGAAAACTAGCTAATGCTACCTTTAAGTAAAGGCATAGGAGATGGTTTTGAGATGGTTCAATTAACAGCTTTTCCCTATGACCTCACCCTCCATCTGTCTTATCTCAATGACACCCGTTTCCAAGTTTTAGAAGGCCCTGAGTGGGATATTCCAAAGACCAAGATGGAATTATGTCTCTGATTCCTCATTTGTTAAGAACATTAATGTGAACGAATGAACTTTAAATGAACTTTTGTGTCTTGGTGCTGTGGGAATCAAAATATAAGGAAAAGTTTTTTTCCTATATCAAATATCAAGCAAAGACTAAAGACAGAGGTATGATGCATCCTCCAAATGCCAACAAAAATTATGAATTGAGAAGAAAAAGACATACTAGAATTGATGAGATTATGTATTCACAGAAATTATTTCAGACACCACAGCATTGAATATAATTGCTGGATATGTGACTACTGAGGCTAAGGTGTTTCCCTAAAAACTTGAAAGAAGCCACCAATTTAAATATGTAATTAATAAAATAAAAATTGTGCTTTTGGAAATTGTTATATATAGTCATGAGGTTGTTTAAAATAATAGATTTTGTATTATAAAAGTTTTGTATTTTCAACTGACAAAGTATATTGGAAACATGGAGAATAATAATTATAGTAATAATAAAATTACTTTCTTCCTAACATTACCCTGACAAGTGCCATAAATACAGTAATATTTTGAGAGGAAAAGGCTAATCCATCAATTTATAGTGACTTTAGAGTTACAGTGCATGGGGGATTCCACCCTCTTTGTTCTAACTTTGCTTTGAGTCCATCAGCTTTCTGATTGGTCATATTTCTACTGAGCCCATTATTTATTTCTACAGAAAACCAGTCCTGGTTATTAGCAAATTATCACAGTTTCTTTTCTGATTCATCAGAGTGACTTTGGTAGGAAAATTCAATCTTGCTAGAACTCATGTTTCAACTGCAGAAAATGTGTTTCTGAAATGTGGACATAAGGAGTATACATGACTGCATGAAACTGCACCAAGGTGAAACCATCCTCTGCGTGCAGCCTAATAGGGACTCTCAACTTCTGGCTTTATAATCTATATGCCTGGGCATATGTGGTCTCAGACTTAGAATTCCTTAATATGTTATTTTATTTCTGCTTCCTTGTGAGCATATACACATAACTATTATGATGATAATGATTTAATTCAGTAAATGAATGTTCGCTTTGTCCCAACTAAGTGAGCATGAATTTAAGACACAGTGATTACACAGATGATGTTGAAAAGGAAGAAAGAGTGAAATAAAATTTAAGACTCTATGCTTTGAGTAACTACCTCAGGGGTTACCTCCAGTGTCAGTGAAAACTACTTATGTAGGCAGATGAGGTCTGGGTATGATAGCTGTATGTGAATTGGAGTTCTAGGAACCCAGTCTGGACCTACAGGCTGTGGAACAAGGGACTGAAAAACCTCAAGTGGGAAAATTAAGAGTCGAAGTTGGAATCAACAACCAAATTAAAAGTCCAAAAGAAGTATTAGGCTTAATGGGATAGGAAGTTATGTGAAAACCAGGAGTAAATCCCTGCGACCTGTAAAAACAGAAATGATAAAGTGCCCATTGCAGAGCTTGATATAAAGCAGCACTTGGAGTAATTCCCCAAACTGGTAGAACATCAGTATGGTGAATTTTTTGAAGGCTGTCTCTAATCTACTTCGTAGCAGAAATAAGAGAGCCAAATTGTCTTAATAATAATGGACTTTATGGTTTTGGCATATAGAATAGGAAGGAAGAAATGGAACTGAGGGATTTTTAAGTGGCTGAGAGATTGGGACAGAAGGTTTGAGGGAAGACAATGATGATGCTTGATGGGAGACACTTGGATAATAAAGTTAGGGACAGGGAAGTATCAAGGAAGGAATATCATATGAGCAAATCTTACATGATCATGATATTGACAGATATTGAAATGAAAAGTGCAAAATGTAAAAACATAATACTAATGTTATGCATATTACCAATGCTTGTATCTAAATTTCCAACTTAGCATCAAATCATTCTGAGTATTGCATATGAAAACATCTTAAAATTCTAAATTAATCTTTATCCACTGGACAAATTTTGATGCTGCCTTTGGTCAAACAATACCAATAAGGCAAGAAAAAACTTACACTAGATAGGCTTAGTTCATAGTACAATGAATCGGTAAGACCCTTACCACTTTTTAGAAATGTACTATGACAGCTTTAAAAAGTAAGTATTCCCATCAAACATATCAGCCAGAATATCTCAAATAAAGAGACTATAGCACTTTTGCTCTGACATACATCCACTTTAAAAGTGGTATTATGGGTATTAAAATTACTATTAGAAGAGATAATCATTGGGCACAAAATTTAAATTTCTAGAACATTCAATGGGAATTTGGGGTAATCAATTACATAAAACATATAGAAATATACACTGGAAGAATTCAAAATAAGGAAACTGAAGTCAGGAGAATAAAGAATTTTCCTAAATTTACTGCTGTTTTTAATCCATTGAGCAAACATGTCAGAGATGTGGTTAGAATTGAAGGGAGATATGGAAACCATCCAGTAGGAGGTAGAGGTCAGTTTTAAGTATGCTGAGATTTTGGACAACTTTTTGGTTAAGATTTCTTTTACTTTTGCTCCACTAAACGCTCACTCAGATATCAATATTACGTATCTGGTGAGTTTTTTGGGGCATAGTTTCCAAAGGAGTTGGAAACCTTTGATGGATATATTGATTCTTTATAATCTCTTTATGAATATTAATAGCTTACCAGTTTTTCATCTCACAGTCAACATCCAGTAGAAAAGGTTATTCTATGAAAACTCCAGGAACATTCACTCAAAATAAAGCTGTTAGATGACCCTTCACTAAACCAAGTAAAAATATGTAATTTTGGGATAATCTTCTTCTTTATACCCTTGGCGGCTTGTCCTTCATACTAATATTCCCAATTCTTGATCATTGAGATACGTAAGTGCATTCAGAAAAATATTTGCTACAGTAAAGTGGTAATTACCCTCAGTGACTGAAAATCAGTATGTTAAATTGAGAACGGCATTTAGTTTTAGAACCTGGTTCTGCCTTCTATAGCTTGCTAGCTGTGAGGCTTTGTACAAATATGTGGTTTTTCTGCTGAGGCAAATTAACTAGGTCTACGGTTTCCCTAGAAAAGCTAGAAATATGATGCCAGCTAACAGTGACTCCAAAAATGAATAATTATGCAAATTACTGGCTCTGTTTGCTTAGAAATAGTTGACATTTTTGAATGCAAAATACATAAATAACCAAAACACATAGTTGGCACTATTGAAAGATGTTGAAAATATAAAGAGCACCAAGTGAAGAAGCATAAACTATTAGCCTGGCCAGCAAGTCCACAAGTGTTGGTCTATCTCTTTCCTGTGAAGTCTCAGTTTCTCATCTACAAATTGATATTGGGCTGTATGATATTTAAGATTGTTTCAGCACATAACTCCTTTGGGTACCACCTGAAATGAGGATGCATCCTTGGTCTCAATAATAAAGAAGCAACCAATAGCTCAGAAAGGTAATTTTCTTCACTCCATAATTTACCACTGTCCTATGATAGGTAAACATTTATTAATTCCTAGACACAATGACTAACTCCCATCCCTAGATCTTCTGTCAATCTAATGATTAAGTAATTTGAATTTGGTTTGATAGACGAATACTATCAACTCTAATTTTTTTAAATTCCTATAGCCCCTAGTGACCGGCAGTTCCAAATAAGCAATATTAATAAATTATCAATCTGTAACTAAAGAGTAGGCTCCTTCAGGAACATTTGCCAGTTGTCGACCATGGGAAGTCTCAGGGGAATATTTGTCATTCTCACAGTTACAACGGGACACAAGAGCAGCCATTTGAGACAAATTGGCTAAGGACTAAGAAAAGTAAAACATAAACTATAGCAAAAATGACTTTATGAATTGATAACTGGCACTTTCGTATTTGCAATAAACATATAAAAAGAGAAAAAAATACTTAACCTTCTGGTTTCTTAATAGACATTTGATGGAGTAACAAAAGATGGTTTGTAAATGCTATCTGAAAGAGAGATAATCAGGAACTAAGAAAGGCAGGAAATTGAATGTGTTCTTCCCTCCCACCTCACTGCCAGGTTTCAGATGATCCTGGAAAGGTCATCCACATAATTATTACAGTAACTGGTTCAAGGCCTTTTAAGCACAGCTGATCTGATTGTGTGTTAATGGCTGCAAAAGCAAGATAAGAAACATGTAAAGTTAAAAAAAAAAAAGAAAGAAAGAAAGAAAAGATCTCCCTGTAACACTATTAGCTTGTAGAATTGTCATAGCAGATAAACTGATGTTGCTTTATGGCATATGGCTTTTTTATTACAGAATAACCCCAAGTTTGCCCTTGTGCATGGGGTCATTTAAGCATCAATGACCAAATTTTACTTCTTTCTTGTTGGTAGCTATGTGACATATCTAGTGATCTTTTTGGGGTCTGCAAAAGGTCACATGATGAAATGAAATCTGTCAGAAAACTGTAGCTAATGTAATATGGTCAGAATTTTCAGGGCCAAGACACATGAAAGGCATCTGGAGACTTCTGTCTGACCAAACCAAGGCAGTAACATACTTCCTGTTATGAAAGATTGGCCACATTTCTCATACCTGAATTAAATTCAATAAATAAGGCCAGCAGCAACTGCATGTAAAAATACTCTAGGGATACAAAACTTTAGCACAGTAAGGAAGACAGATATACACAACTGACCCCATAAGGCACTCTAAACAGTAAAATATGGATGGTGATACAGTTCCAATGGTAAGAGATTGGATTTCAAGTAAAGTAGGCAGGATTCAGCAGAGAAGCTGCATTTGACCTGTTTCAAAGACCAAATAGAATTGTGAGGGCAGGATATTTTAGACTGGCAGAAGTGAGTTACAAGACCACAGAAGTGGAAAAGTATGTATGGATGAGGTATAGGAAGAGGTGTGGTTGATTGAGAGGTAGAGATAAGTTTGAAAATGTAAAGTGGAACTTGTGTCAGTCCACCCTTCTTACTCTGTTTTGTGATATGAGGGCTGATGATAAAAACAAGATGGGAACCTCTGAGCTTTCAGCTTTAAGTAATTCCAGCTCTTCTTGTTTTTCCCCACAACCCTAGAGATGATAGCTGCTTTCTGCAGTTACTAATGCACCATACTTTAAAGTTCCCATTTTACTCTGTGTTGTCTTGTTAACAAGTTATATAGATGAGACTTAAAAACTGAGCACGATCAGTTGAAAATATCACCAACTTCCAATTACATTTGGAGAGGACCATTGAAATGAAGTATGAACTAGGGACCTACGGGATTTCTTACTTGCATTGTCCTTTGATCTCTTATCTCTCATTTCCTTTCAGGAGTATTGTGTTCAGTGTTTAAAGCAGACCTGATAGATACCAAAGACACCCCTTCTCCCCTAACTAACGTCTCTGAGCTGAATGCTGAGTAAGAAAAGGCAACACTCTCCATTTCTACTTCCTGCATAAGCTACTTTAAAATATTATGCAATAATGTAGTTAACAAAAGCAGCTAATTAAGCCTGCCCGGCTCTAGACTCTTAATATTCAGCGTGAGTAGGTAGATGAGTGGCCAGCAAAAAAGAATGTTTATTTTAAAATTTTCATTTCCAATCCTGACCCAGACCATTTCTTTCTTTTCAGGAAAAATTCCGTCTAGATTATTGGGAGACAAATGGATATTATATTCTTCCATCAGTGTGGGTAGAGTTTCTACTGCCTCTGCTGATAATCCATTTTTCCCTGTAACAACTTTTTTTTTTTTGTCACAAACTTCTACATTAGACCCAGTCTGATTCTGCTAGTTTAGTCCCAAACTGTTGGAATTTCAAGCCCTCTCACCTCGATGAAACTGGAGAACAGTGTATGAGCAATCTCTTGATAATAGCATTCCGTATGTCTGCAACAGCCTTTTTATTTCCAAAGTAATTAATCCCCATTCTTTTTTTTTTTCTTCACTTTTCTGTATTTCTCAGGCCTTTGCATACCTTTGTTCCCCTATGGATGCTTTTTAAGCATTTCCCATTTTTTGGGGGGGGGTGGGAAATTCTACCTTTGCAGAATTGACCAGTACTAAACAGAATGTGTCATAGTCACTTCACCCATATTTTCTGTACTCAGTATTGTATAATTCTATTTGTAGAAAGATTTCTACAAGTATAACTCGTTGCCATGTTGCATTCTGCTGCAGTAGCCTACAGAGAAACCATTTGATTTTTCCTAAATTCATATTTAAATAGAGATTTATTTAGAAGACAACTTGCAGCTTTTTGCTCTTGTATTGACTTTGTATTTAACTTCAAATTAGGCAGATTGGTGAACTGGTGTGATGCTATGAGATAGTGAAATTCTATAACCTAAAATATTTTTTCTTCTACTGTTTTTCTTTAAGAATAAAGAAAAATATCAGCTTATATATTTTTAAATGATCTGTGAAACTATGGCTGCATTAATTTACATCTTCTAAATTATAAGAACTGAATACCTTTAGAAACAGATTATATAGAAGTAGATGTACTTACTTTTTAAGATGAATAAAAACGTAGTTTGTGAGCAATGGATCAGTATTCTGACATGTTTTCAAAGTTGTTAACAATCAAAGAAATTTCCAGTATGGCTTATGATATTCATGAATGATATCATGGGTCAGAGAAAATTCAAGAGATGGAATCTATCTTTATTGTATTTAAGTCTCAGTTTAAACTGGAACAAAACCGATGGGCAATGTAACTCTAAAGATAAAAATTGACTGTGGGAGGACACCTCAGTCAAAGTGTATACTGTTGCTTATGTAATGACAGACTGAACTGAAAATAGTCCAGCTAAGTCCAGCTAAATGTATGATGATAGAATGAGAATAAGGGTGATGGAAATCCTTAGAAATTAGTACAGTACCTGGAACATAGTTATTTCTTAAAACCTCCAGACTTGTACTCAGCTCTAGGTCCTTTCAAGGTACGTTAGCCCATTTGCATTTACCAGATGAGCTATACAAGCACACTTCTTGCTTTTTGGCTCCTTTGCGTTAATGAATTAATTATTTTTCCTTGAGAGAGGAGTATCTAGGAAAGTAGTGGATTTAATGAATGACATGATATAAATGGTGATTTCTGGTAGGAAGTCTGAGTTGCTCCAGTAAGGGTGGGAGAAGGTAAAAGTGGGAACAACAAAATTTTGTACTTTTGATCTCCTTGTTTGTCCTTCATGCCATTATTGCATCAAATATCACTCTCTCTGACATATGTATTTCACTATGTCCTTCACACTGGTATTTATTTATTTTCTGATTTATTTTTTAATTATTTTTTAAAAATAGACTTTACTTTTTAAGTGCAGTTTTAGGTTCACAGATAGCATAATTAAGCAGAAAGTACAGTTACAATATACTTCCTGTCCCATATACCCAACAGCCCCCCTCCCATATTATCAAACACTTCATCAAAGTGGTACAAGTATTACAATTGATGAAGCTATATTGACAAATTATTATCATGAAAAGATGATAATGTAATTTAGGGTTCACTCTTGGTTTATTCTATAGGTTTTGACAAATACAGAATGACGTGTCTCCAACATTATAGTATCACACAGAATAGCTTTATTACTGTAAAAGTTCTCGGTGCTTCATCTAGTCATTTCTCTTTTCCCCTAGCCCTGGCAATATTGATATTTTTACTGCATCCATAGTTTTGCCTTTTCCAGAATGTAATATAGTTGGAATCATGCAATAAATAGCCTTTCTAGATTGGCTTCTTTGATAAATCTTCCTCATTTTTAACCTCATTTTATCCCTCAAAGGAAACAACCAAACTTTTCCTAAGAATCAATAGGTAAAGGAAAGATTTTGGGATCATTTTTTTAAAATAGTAAGTATAATTTGGACATGATAACATGCCTTAAAAATAAAATAAAATGAGAAGGAGAAATTGTAGGTCTAAGAGAGATACTGGTGGAGTGAGGTAAGAATAAGCAGGAAAAAGTGAGGACTAAAATATAAGTGTAAATGTAGACATAAATGAGAAAAGATGAGAGGGCAAGAAGTAGAGGTATGAATGTAGGTGGATTTGTTTGGGAGATTAGGAGTTAATCAAAAGATTTTATGCATAAAAGGCTATTTATTGTTTATTTATTATGTGTTACTAATAAAGACTTGAATTGTATTAAGTAGACAGAATCTTTCTGAGTTTATTCATTCCTGCAACAAATATTTCCTGAGTGCTGTTATGTGTCAAGCACTGTGGTAGGCACTAGGAATAAGTAAAGAATGTAGTCATGATTCCTGCTCTCATGGAGTTTAAAACTTATTCCATTTGCCTCCCTTATCTGTCATCTTCCTCTTCCCCCAGACTTCCTCCTTTGCTTTGTGTACTGCCAACAGCTCCTCTGGGCTTGCAGGTAGGCTTCTGGTTGCCTTTAGCCATGCGAGCCACCAGAGATGGGGAGGCATGAAGAAAAAGAAATAAGGAAATGAATTTCCTGACCCTTTCCTTAGCCATGTTCTTTTAATGTATTTCTTCAGTGTCTATAGTTGCCTTGGGGGCCACAGCCCACTCCATATATCCAGCTCTTTCTGGTTTTGGTGACATTATTATCTCCTCCTCCTTTTTCATTCTGGCTTAGGGGTGGGAATGACTTCTTGGTATCACTAGTCTACAAATGCCTCAGTTTTTTTTTTTTTTTTTTTTTTTTTTTTTGGTTACCTTAACCTTGCTCATGGATATTGAACGTGTGCCTTTAGTAAACTCTTTTGAACCATATGAGTTGTATCCTGTTTCCACTTGGATTTATGCCTGATCCAGTGGGGAAATAATCAGAGAAACTGATATGTAAATAATATAAAATTGTATTAAGGGTTATGATTAATAATACCCCAAATATTTAGATAAAGAATAATGAGTGTGAGTTACATAAAGTAGTAACAGCTTTTCTCTTTAGAGGGTTATATTTAAGTTGAGGCCAAAGGATAAGTGGGAGCTAGCATGGAAAGAACAGGGAAGAGTGTTCCCTATAGAGGGAAAGCAAGTGTAAAGGCCATGAGATAGCAAAGAGCTTGGTATCCTCTATGCCAGAATTTGGTTATAATACACCATGAGGAACATTTGGTTAAAACACTATGTGGACAGACTTAAAGGGGATATCAGCTTGAGTGGCAAGGTCCTGATCAGTATATAGTGGTATATAATAAAGTTCTTGGGCAGGCAAAGATCCACCAGAGAATCATGTCCTTGTTAAGGTGGGAAACAGCTCAAGTGGGCTGTGGGAACTAAGCAGATGCTCCGGTATTAATTTGAAATTTCTATGATTATGTTGGGATGCAATAAGGATCTATTCCACATGATTGTGTACTCTAAAAAGATTAGCACCTGGGTGGCTCAGGTCATGATCTCAAGGTTTGTGGGTTTGAGCCACGAATCGAACTCTCTACTGTCAGCATGGAGCCCCACTTTGGATCCTCTGTTCCCTCTCCCCCCGCCCCCCTGCTGCTCATCCTCTCTCTTTTTCTTTGTCTCTCAAAATAGAAAAAAAAAAACATTAAAAAAAGTGTTTTAAAATAATTAACACATGTAAAGATGTTATTTTTAAATTTTGTTTACTTTCATCAGTGGTAGGTTAATCTTTAGGTAGAGGTAAACTCTTCATACATGCTTTTTTCATAATTATGACACTTCATAAAAAGGATATCAAGTGAGCAACAGACTTTCTTGATAGGCTGTGTGTCTTTATCTTCCCTTTTGTTTACTTATGTTGGGGAAAATGGGGAGAAGGAGTAACAAAGGAGTGGAAAAGATGAAGAAAATAAAGTATTAAAATAACATAATTTGACTGTTGGATTCCACTTAGAATGAAAGGGATTTTAAGGATCAATTTACTAAACATATTTTAAGAATTCCAAAAGCAAACACATCTAACTTATTAAATAATCCTGCCGGGGGAAATATCCCAAATTATTTTTTTTTTCCTCTATAAATCCATTTCTGTAATTTGTTTTACAATATGACCTTCTTTTGTTTGTAGTTTTAATGCAAATTCTGGCATTTAGGAATTACTTAACTGCAGGAAAAAAAGAGAATTATTTAACTGCAGGATATACTAAAACCTTTGGCATTAAGTCAAAACATATTATTTTTGTATTTATCAGAATCCAGCTGATTACTCAGGACATTTTCAGGCATACTTGACACCTCAGTATGGCAAATAGTGAAAAACAATAATTTTAAGGTTGATTTAATCATGTCCATTTAACCAGTATCTTTAGGTTTGGAAAGCTTCCTCAGATATCAGCCCAAATACCCCCTAGATGAATTTTAGTTCTTGAAATATATTTCTACTTACAAGCATATTTTGCTTACAAATGGAGTATATAACAATTTATTTTGTTTTCAGTCTATTATGATCATGCTTCTACTCAGATTTAAATAGAATTGCACATGTGTATGTTATTTCAATCAGTTTTAAATTTTAAAAAAGCATGATGTTCACTATGTTCATTCCTTAAACCTCTTCTTACTATGGATTTTTGTATATAAATTTACTATAAATATGAATTTTTCAAATTTACTAATATTTTTTCTCACCCATAAGCTAAACCTACTTTAAGCACATTTATATAGCATGTTTTATCTCCAAGTGCTTTATAGCTATGTTGTGGGAGCTAGCTCACCACAACTGAAGTTAAATGATTAGTAACTCTGATAGAGATGCATTTATGTAAATTATAATTACAGAGTCTAGAAAGGACCCTGAGGTCTTATCACCTTAAAAATACAAAACAACACTCTGTTTAAAATAAATCATAATACTCTAATCAAATATAATCAAAATCTTACTCCTGCCTCTATGCTCAATAGTCATATTATAAACATCATTGACAAGTGATTATATATATTATAGGATTTAAGCCCTCAGAAATAGAATCATTAAGTCTAGCAGTCATTATAGTGTGATATATATCATCTTTCTCATTTGGGGAATGATTGCATATTGTACATATTGACAGCTGGTGCTATCATGTTATCATTCTTTCAGAAAGTACTAATCAATTGGCTCACTGTAACTACTATCTTTATGATTTTTATACTGTTGTCTCATTATATCTTATCAGAGTCTATATCATATGCACAAAAAGCAGATAACACCTTATCTTTTTATCCATGTTTTATTTATATCATTGTTGAATGATATTTAAGAATGACATTGAAAATTTAAGACATATAGGCAAAGAGATGTAAAGCTCTTCTTTTACTTAGAGAAGTTTGCTTTATGTTAAAATAGCAAGACTATATACATTACTATTCATAGAAATCACTAGAAAGATAATTATAATTGGTTACTTCATCAATTAGCATCTTCCTGGTTTTTTTTTTTTTCTTTTCTTTTTTATGAATAGCTACCAAGGAGCTTCTGGGAAAATTAAATCTAGCGAAATAAGTGATCCAAAAATAAGATATATCACACTTTAATAAATAATTGTATCTAATTATGGAAGAATGTGTACTTACTTGCCAAGTGCAAAGCATTCCATCTTAACAGTTGTTCCCTTAGCAGCTGTAACCGTGAAAGGAAAATGGACCTCAATTTTCGGCTCATATTCTCCCATCACACCTGGCAAATAGAGAGCATTCTTTAAGCATAAAATTAATGTCACAATTTCCTTCCAATTCTGGAGATGTTACATTGAAAAGCACCGTGGTTTGGTTGTTAATGTCTGTTTGATGACTGCTAAATTTTTAATGCATTGAAGTAAGAAGTACACTTGGACTCAGTCTGAAGTTGCATGTATATTCAATACCATTTCAAGTAATAATTATTAGAAATGTTAATCAACACTGCTAGTTTAGTTACTGATTATATTCCAGGGGAAATAAATATGAACATTTCCCATGATAAATGATTGTGTTTTTTTTCTAAATAAGTAAAAACTTTCTTTATCATTGTCATAAAAATGAATGCTTATTCATTAAGTCAACATATATTTACTGGAGGACAGCTATGCTAACCACTAACATATATTTATTGAATATTTATCATATGCAAGCATTTTGCTAGGCATTGTGGGGATTATTAAGATAAATCAGCCATGGGCTATGCTCTCCAGCACTCAGCAAGTGTATTCTTAGACAATGACTCAAGTATAGAAGAAGAGCAATATATATAAAATTATTGTAATTCAAGATAGGAAGTGATGAGTGCTATGAACAAGATATCCTTAAACTATTATGTACATTTGAAGCACTATATATATAAGAATAGTTAGGATTTGAATAAGTAGGGAAAAGATAGGACAGAAAGCAAATGAAACTCTAAGAATAAAGACAAAAAGGTGGGAAACTACCAGAAGTAGGAATATCAGCTTTTCTGGAACGTTTGGTATATGAAGAGAAATGATACTGGGCAAATTTGGAAATATAAATGGAGTACAAAAAGTAGAGGGCTTTGATGACCAGAGTAACACATTCAGACTTTAATCTGTAAATAATTTGGACCACTTGGGTTTTGAATAGAGGAGTGGTATTCTGCTGAGATGTATATACTGAAATTAGAGCAGAAACCAGTACATCAATAAAATTATTTCAATAATGCAAGATAGAAAGAATAAAGGTCCAAACTTGAATTACAGTGGTAGAGAGAGAGAGAGAGTGAGAGAGAAGAGGCACTAGACAAAAACAACAACAACAACAACAACAACAACAACAACAAATAAGTGAGCTTGGCACACATTGAGGGTGGTTGCTGGAGACAAGGGTGTGGACCTCTTCAATAATGACACTAAGGCTTTCAGCTTCGGGGCTGGATGGTGATGTGAATGAAAGGAAGAAGAACACAGCTACAGTGGAAAAGCTGATGACACTCAGTTTAGGAGTACTGAGTTTGATACCTGTAAGATATTCAGAAGAATCTGAGTAGACAACGCAATGAGGGAATGAAGCTCGGAATGAGTTCTGGACAAGTGACAGACATTTAATGTCATCATTTAGAACTGGCAGTTGAAGCTGTGAGATTGGATATGACTTTCACCTAAACAAAGACCTAGCTGAGGACTGGTGAATTCCTGTGCTAGTGCTCTTGAGCAACCGAGGAGCTAATTTCCTCCCCCAAATTTTA
Source organism: Panthera tigris (assembly GCF_018350195.1). NCBI lineage: Eukaryota > Metazoa > Chordata > Mammalia > Carnivora > Felidae > Panthera > Panthera tigris. The sequence continues at coordinate 33,613,295 of NC_056669.1, forward strand.
GGAGATCCTGTATATAAAGCAGTATAGAGGAGATAGTTATAATTTAGTACAGATGTTTCTCTGAGCAGCTTGTGTGTGTTTGGGGATGTTTGTTTTTATGGGCATGTGTGCACATCTAGGTCCATGTGCATGTATAGATAGTGCTATGTGTAATCCCTCTTTGTGTATGTGTGTGAGATGAGAAAGGACAGGAGAGGTGAAAACTAGAAAGAGTAAGAAAAGTGATATAAGATATAAAGGCAAAATGTACTGGATGTACAAAGACAGAAAAGGTTACCTTTGGCAAGAAAACTTTTATGTATTTATTATCTATCTATCATCTATCATCAATCATCTATCTATCAATTATTAATTTGATATGGGTCTTGAAGAAAGAATGTGGCCCACTTTAGATGGAAAGTATTCAAATTCACTGAGGACAAGAAGATAATCTTTGCTTTTTCTTTGTTAGTGTTTTGCAAAGTAATCATAGACAAATATCACTGATATTTGCACCAAAAAGATTGGCTTCTGAACATAGCTTTGCTAATGACTTAGACTGTTCCATATCTGATAGGTCAGTGACTTGGGGGTCTCATTTTTCTAATCCATACTCTGAGGGAACAGAAGAGAATTACCATTGATGTAATGTATTACTCCAATACGCTGATTCCTTTGATTGCTTTCTAGTCCAGTGTTCACTGAACCAAGAGCCTGATTTGTATATAGCAAGTGAATTGAGCGGTTAGTCTTATTTTATCAAAATGAATGTTTAAGCACTTCTCTTTCTCAACACTATTTCCTCTTCTACCTCTTTTCTCAACTATATATGAAATATAAAATTGAAAGGTTTGAATAAGAAGCTTCAAATTACATTATCTAATTTGAGCTGCACTATAAGGTATAACTCTTTCTAATTTTACTCTTATAGTGAAGATATAAGGACAGATGAGAAAGCTCTTCACCTTTCTTGTTCTTTGACAATTGATTACATTCAGCAATTAAGTTTTGTCCTACATTTCATGGGACAATTATGTTAGAGCTGAAGTCCATGTTAGTGTATATAATTTATCTTTTTTTTTTTTTTTTTTTTTTTTTTTTTTTTTTTTTTTTGATGAGAGAGTTAAGAGTCAAAGAGGTCAGGTAACTGGCTCAAGTTCCTATAGAATGCTGTTGGCAGAATGGCAAAAATAGGAATTTTCTGACCTTAGGTGTTTAACAGCTATTTGCTTGACATCACTCTATTGAGGAACTTCAGTCACAACAGTTCAGGCATAACCACATGTACTATATCAATCATTGACTGTCTGTCATGGATTAATATCCATATCCATATTTTAATTTCAAGTTTTATTATTTCAAGTCATATGTGGTGTAGCTTGTAATTTGTTTTGTTGGGTAGGGTTTGATGTTAAAGGAAAGAGAAGCAGTCCTATAAGACACTTAGTTAAATATCAAAATATTAGGTCTATCTCTTTATTCAAGGTAGTTCCTTTATTTTTATTTTATTTTATTATTTTATTTCACTTATTTATTTATTTTTTCTCCCTGGAGACACTGGATATGTCTTCATCTCTTTCTCCATACCTTTTCTGGGATAGTAGGCTGCCCTATTAAAATTACATGCCATTAGAAGATGACCCCAAATTACCCTAATTCCTGATAAACAAAGGTCTTCCAGCTGAGACAACATTATTTTCCTTCTATGTCTTCATGGTTGTTTTTTTTTTTTTTTTTTGACAATTCAAATATAAATTTTATTTTTTTATTTATGATAAATCATCTTTTTTTATAACTTGATTTATTATTTTTTAAAATTTACATCCAAATTAGTTAGCATATGGTGAAACAACGATTTCAGGAGTAGATTCCTTAGTGCCCCTTACCCGTTTAGCCCATCCCTCCTCTCACAACCCCTCCCGTAACCCTCCGTTTGTTCTCCATATTTATGAGTCTCTACTGTTTTGTCCCCCTCCCTCCCGGTTTTTATATTATTTTTGTTTCCCTTCCCTTATGATTATCTGTTTTGTCTCTTAAAGTCTTCATATGAGTGAAGTCATATGATTTTTGTCTTTCTCTGACTAATTTCACTTAGCATAATACCCTTCAGTTCCATCCACATGTTGCAAATGACAAGATTTCATTCTTTGTGATTGCCAAGTAATACTCCATTGTGTGTGTATATATATATATGTGTGTGTGTGTGTGTGTGTGTATATGTATATATATGTATATACATATATATACATATACATATATATATATACGTATACGTATATATATATATATACGTGTATATATATACATATATATATATATATGTATATATATACACACCACTTCTTTTTTATCCATTCATCCATCGATGAACATTTGGGCTCTTTCCATACTTTGGCTATAGTTGATAGCACTGCTATAAACATGGGAGTGCATGTGTCCCTTCAAAACAGCACACCTGTATCCCTTGGATAAATGCCCAATAGTGTATTTTTGCACTATTTTTAGTTTTTTGAGGAACCTCCATACTGTTTTCCAGAGTGGCTGCACCAGCTTGCATTACCATTGATTTTCTTGTTTATTCCAATTACTTGCAAAGAGTTAAGGTGCTTTTCCCTAAGTGGAATGTAATTTCAAGTACTGTTTCTTTAAGTGTTTTGCAGACTAGAGAGCCAACAACATCCAAAAAAAATGGAAAACTTACAAAAATTTCATTGTACATGTTTCAACTCTAAGCCTAGTGATAAATAATCTTTGAAGATGTTTCATTTGTAAATATCTTTTTTAACTGTCTTTAGCAATTTGAATATAAATATGTAAGTATTGTGCTGTGTAAGTGACCTGGTAAGGAAATAAAAGCCCAAATAAACAACAACAACAACAACGCAACACCAGTAAATAATAATGATAATAACAATAATGATAATGACAAATATGAGATGGAATGAAAGGAAAAGACTAAATAGTTCACATTGTGCCTATAGACTTTGTGCTATGTACTCATCTTTTTGGGACATATTGAATATCAACTTGTGATTTGTAGATAAGTGATGTAAATCCCAGCTCCAGCCCTGGCTCTATTGAAACATTGAGGCAATCACAAACCCTCTCTGGGTCAATTTTCTTCTATACAATGCGAATGTTAATATTACGAATGATTTAAAAATCTAGAAGTATGTTAGGGAATATATATTGCACATTCATATGTTCCTCTTTACTACTGTAGTCAAATAAATTAAAAGTTATAATCTTTGAAAATGTTATACAGATGCCGTGTTTTCAATTCCAAAATGGAGTCCTATCTGATAAGCAACAATTTCACAAGCCTAGATAGACAACATATTGTTTTCTCTCTTCAAAAGTACATATTTCTCTGAATCATAGTTTCTCAAGATGAATAATTGTTATGTAAATAAAGGGATTGATGAATCTCTTGGCAAAAGGAAATAAATAATTTGTGTTATCTTCAAATAAATGTACCATTATGAGTAGTATTTATCTAAGGAGATTGAAAAGAACTAGAAGTGTTTATTATTAGATGTTTTTCTTGACTATTACATATATTCTGAAAATCAGAGAGACCAATAGATTTTGTTTCCCTTTCCACACACCAAGAAAAATTTGATCAAGGGGATGCTTCACACTGTAATTGGTTTCCATTGATTACTGAATTTTAAGACGTATTTTCTTCTCCTGTTCTTGACACTGTGATTTAGAGAAATATATGCATCTCTCTCCACCATAATCTGAAAACTCAACTCATGTGCATCAATAACTGGGAAAAATAATTTATAAAAGTAAAGTCTAAAGAAATCAACTGTATATTTTTTCCTGAACAAAACAATAAGCTCTCTAGCTTTAAAACAATAGTCTCGATAGAGAAAATTTGAAAAGTTTAACAAAGAGTTGAATATTCACTATGAGAAGTATGTTAAAAGCTTTCCTTTTATTAAAAAAAAAGTTTTCCATTTTTAGGAAATTAAGTATGTTTGATATTTTTTTAATGTTTATTTTATTTTGAGAGAGAGAGAGCGAGCATGAGCAGGGGAGGAGGAGGAGAAGGAGAAGGAGAGAGATGGAGAGAGAGAATCCTAAGCGTTTTCATGTTCAGCCAGACATGGGGCTTCATCTCACAATGGTGAGATCATGACCTGAGCCAAAGTCAAGAGTCAGAAGTATAACCGACTAATCCACCCAGGTGCCCCAGTATGTTTGCTATTTTTATAAATTTGTATTTACAAATACAATTACAGAAACTTCACTGTAAATATATCTTCATAACCAAAAACATAAGTCCAATTTAAAACTCTCATGCATGATTTTCTTACTAAGTTTTCTTTGACTTTGTGCATTGTGTGTGTGTGTGTCTGTATGTGTGTCTATGTCTGTGTGTCTATCTGTCTGTGTGTGCCTTTCAAATATGAAAAAAATATTGGTACCTGCTATGATTAGCAGCTGTATTCCTATATGGTTTATTCAAATATTTATTTCTACTAGTATATTTTTCCATTAAAAAGAGAAAGTAAAATGCCGCAGATATACAGTGGACTTTCTTCACTGCATTAAGCACATTAAACACAAATTGCTATATTCACAGTCCCTTCTATAAGAAACTAAAACTAGTAATATAGAAATAATATAAAGGTAAGACAAGGCAAACCTAAGTTATGAGAAAGCAGTTTCGACACACACACTATCTGGAAGGTAAGAAGATCTATTCAAATCAGAAGGTAAGACTAAGCCAATTGGAAAGTAAAAAAACAAAAAAAAAAAAAACAAAAAAAACAAAAACAAATAAAAACTATGTATAAGAGCTGAATTGCATTATTGGGAAATATATAAAGGAAATAGCCATATAATCCTATTACTAAGATTCCTAGGACTGTTTGGATTCAGCTATTTTACAGTCTTAGTCCCCATGGAGCCAGGCCATATTGCAAACCCTAATCTTGGAATTTTTGAATCTCTCCTTTATCTTACCATGCCATGTATTTCCTGAAAACAAAAGTCTCTTATTTAAGTTCACTGGAGTGAGCTTCTATACCTTATAACTACCTAGAAAACCACATTACCTTTTAGTTCTAGATTCTTTAGCATTATTCAGAGAAATTGCTCCTTCCAGAAAAGTTTCTTACCTATAGCTGTCTATTTATTCATACAGTAATCACTGAGAGGTCATGGGACTTAAATATCCTTGGAGGAATTAGTTCTGCTAGCTCATTTGATCAGCTGCCTAGTTGCATAACTCAGGGAAAAATGTGACAAATGGGTTGTTTTAACTATTGTTAAAAGTTTATTTTTACACTTTAATCTGCACAGATTGTTTTCTCACTTCAGTCTTGTTATTGAGAATGCCAGCATTCCTGCTGTTAGCACTCAGATTTCAGATACTAAACATACCAGGCCCTGATTTACTTTGTAAACAATTCACCACATATTTTATTTTATAAAAACTCTTATGGGTTTCAAAAGCTTTATGAATAATATGGTTCAAAAGATAAATCTTTCCAGAGGGGGGGATGCCAATTATCGCAGCTTCATCATGGGGCTTTATGTGCATTAAAGATTCTAGATGTAAAGAAAGAAAAAACTTTTTGAACACCTGCTGTAAGCCTAGTGCTGTAAGTGTATGTAACTATATTGTCATTTAAATCTTACAAACACAACAAGGTAGGCATGATTATCTCCATTTTAATTAAAAGGAAACTGATTATTTGAAAGGTTAAATAACTTGTTCAACATCACTGAGCTATTAAATGACAGGTAAGAGCTACAAATCTAGGACTACATCAATTCTGAAGCCAACTCCCCCTCCTTATTCTATGTTGCTCCCCAGGAAAAGTTCCCACTGTTTGCAAAGCAGAATTCATTTAGTCATTTCCAATTTTGTAGACAACTAAATTCCACTTCAAATACAGGGTATTTTCTTACCCTCTACATCCTCCCCCTCCCCATCCAACCAGGTTAATCTCTGTTTCTTTGTCTGTCTGTATCTCTCTCTTTCCATTTCTAATTATCTTTATCTATCTATCTATCTATCTATCATCTATCTATCTATATGTATATCAATACCCATATCATTTCTCAATATATACATATACATATATGTATATATTAGAGAAATAGTACTATAATATACATATTTTCTATATATTTGATTTCTCTATATATTCTATTTTTCTATATATTTCTATATATTCTATATATATATATATAGTATATATTATAGAACTGTTTCTTTTTTTGTAAAACTAATTACAATTGTAACTGATTGTTCAATCTGATCGCACTGTATCCCTTTGCTCAATTTCTGTTTCTCTTGTAATCTATAAGCTTAAGCAGGACAGAGACCACATTGTTTTGTTACCTTTGTAATCTCAAACAGTACCTGATACAAAGTCAGTGCTCAAGAATACTTGATACCTTAACCAAAGAATCTATTTGTCAGGGTACCTGGGTGACTCCTTTAAGTGTCTGACTTCTGCTCGGGTCATGATCTCACGGGTTACAGCCCTGCGTTGGGCTCTGTGCTGACAGCTCAGAGCCTGGAGCCTCTTTGGATTCTGTGTAGCCCCCTCTCTCTGCCACTTTCCTGGTCAGGTTCTGTCTCTGTCTCTCTCTCAAAAATAAATATTTTAAAAAAAAGAATCTTTTTTTAGGTGAAGGCAGAATCATTGGTAATCACAAAATTCAGGTTTTTAAACTTTTGTAGTGGGTGGCAAAGGTGAGATGGAGTGCAAATTCAAGGGAGGCAAATAGGTTAAGAAACAGAGAGGTCAGGATGTTGAATGGATCATTGTTATAAATGTGGATGTTACCCAGACAGAGTAACATTGGTAAAGGAGGAAGACTAAACTAAGAGGATGAAACATTACTGCAATAGAGTTCATTGCAACTACTAAAAACATGCCATGATCCTTTCTCTTAATTTACTGATGTTTTCATTTCTTTGTTTTCCACTCAAAGACTTCAATGTTCTAGTCCTAAATTATCTTTTCAACTTTACTTCTTACTCTTCCCCTTCATGCATCTATGCATGATTATTCTATGTAACAAAAATGCTTGTTATATTCAAAAATATACTTTACTTGTAACTGGTTATGAGCTATCCACATGCTGTGTGCTCTTATCTAAAAATACCTTAATATCATCCCATGCACACTAAAGTTTATCTATCAGTAAACTTCACTTCACATTCCATCTCAGAAGACAATGACAGCAATGGTGATGATGAAGAAGGGAAAGAGGAGGAGGAAGAAGAAAAGACAGTTGAGAGGAAGGAGAAAGAGAAAGAGAAGAAAAAAGAGAAAGAGGAAGAAGAAAAGGAGAATAAATAAAAAGCGAGAGAGAAGGCAAAAAAAAGAAAACAAGAAAACATCCACCCTCCTAGTAAAACACAAACAACTTCAAAATAACCCCAGAAAGAAATTTTGTCCCATATTTCTGGATTACCGTGGTGTCTTATTTCTTTTGATACTAATTATGCTATACTATGCATTACAGTTATTTATATACAGCTATTCCAATTGTCTTACTAGTTGAAAGCCTCATGGTCAAATCTGAATTCTGCTATCTGGCCCTAGTCTGTCTTTCTGATGTCTTTGAAACGTGTCCTTCGAACTTGCAGGTTGTTATAAGCAAACTTATCTTTTTGTATAGCTGTTTTAACTCCTTACTCTAACTGCTCATCTAAAAGTAATGTGCATTTTCCTTTATAATATTCACTTGGCTTTCATTACTCAGCAGAATAGAGCTGTGACATACTGCCAATCCAGTCTTTTCTCGAAAAAGCCATTCAAGATTCCAGATCAACACTTGAATCTGTTGGTTTGTCTTTCCTACTACTAATACAAGAGCTATTGTCCTGAGCCAAGCAAGCAAATAAACAAAGAACAGCAGACAGCAAATATAACAAATATTTTATATTTAATGCTAATTCTCTGCTTAGTGGTGATTTAAAGTAAAATCTGAACCCTCTAGCAATGCATTGAAAAACCTTACTAATTTGTACTTTTCCTCTCCAGTTAATCTTGTATTTAGTAACTCTTCTCACAAATCTTACTCTGTAGCCACACAATACTTTTCTCCATTTCTCAAAATAACCATGGCACTTTACAACCACATGCTTTTGCCTTTTTCTGTACTTCATGTAACCTCTCCCTCTATTTAATAAACTAACATTCAGTTTTTAAAATCATTCCCCAATTTCATCTCCCCATCTTTAGAAGAATTAATTTCACTCTACTGTTTTCACAGTGCACAGTTCAAAACATTATTTTAGTGCATATCTCATTGCATTTTAATGATGTTTACTTCTTTATATTCCTCACTGCATTATGGTTTCTAGCAATGAGGAAATGGAGTTTGTTCTTTTGTATCTGCAGTGCCAATGTATAAATTGATGAACTTCTATCTGGCTACATGTCATTCTTTGGATGAGCCTGGGTTCCTTGGTTCATAGTTTCTCCCATTGAATTCTTGATTTCATTTTCCTACTAAAATTTTGATTCACTATCTTGGATTGGTTCTTACAAACATTTCTTTGTTCCTCATTTAAAGCTTGAAAGTGTTTCAGGAGCAAACCAAGGAATTTCCTCATAATCTTTCTAGGATTTCATGTTCATGTCTTTTCTGATTTCTTTCCATAAATATAATGTAATTTAAATCTTTGACCTTAATCTCTGGTTTATTTGGTCCCTGATTCTGCTATCTTTTCCATCCAATCTATTCTGTAAACAACTCCAGCTTAATCTTCATAAAATAATATTATCATCATTTATTTTCCTCTCTTAAAAAATTAGCGATTTCCCATTGTCTTATTGATAAAATTTAAACTCCTCATTTTGTCATGTAAAGCCTTCAAAATCTGCTCCAAACCTAATTTATCAACCTTAGTTTTCACTTGAGTAGAATAAGCCCACTGCTCTGGTTAGACTGTCTCCAAAATGGCACTTATTTATTCCTGTGTTATATTTAAATTATAAACCTATATATCCATTAAAATACTCTCCATTAAGAAAGATGGATTAAGTTTCTTTCATCAGGATTACCTTCCACAACCACAGTACTCAAAATGATGGCTCCATTCCCTAGATTCTAATAGCATTTACTACTTACATTTATCATCTCTACTTAGTCATGTTTTATTTAGTGTTTAATGTTTACATGTCCTGTTTCTCTAATGAGATAGATAATTAATTTGTGGCTAGAGCCATGCCTTAAACTTATTTTTGACTTATTAAACTCAGATCATTGTAGTTTCATACACATAGATAGTCTTAGTTTACTATAAGCCAAGTAATAAGGGATAGTTATTGAGCATGAATTATACATATAGCATAGAAAATTCAAATTCATTTAAAAATTTTTCATTACTCAGGACTGGGAAAACATCATAATCCAGAATTTGCTCCGAATCCTTATAGGTAATTTCAGATTTTAATATCATTTGGGGAGAAAAATTAAATATACCAGTTTTATTCTGTATAGATATATAAATGAAAGATACAATATTTAAAAAATGATTAACCCATTAATATATTATGTTACTGTTTTTTTCTTGGTCATTAAAAAAATTATCTTAGGTTTTAATACTGATGAGATGGAGATTCTGAAGCCTGTTAATGATGGATAGATTAAACCACAATGCATTTGAGTTTTCATGTCTTTCACAAAAGAATATGTCTTGGCAATACAGATCAACTTATTAATGTAGTTTCCTTATTATTAAGTTTAATAAGTTTCCTTATTATTTTTCTTTGTTGAACATATTATCCAGTATTAAGCCAAAATAAAGGACAAAAAGAATTTAACCACAAAATAATTATAATTATTGAATATAACTATTCACATTAAAAAGCAACAACAACTAGGAACTGGTATTTAATAGACTGCAAAGGGTACACTTTTGTTATTTTTTTTTTTTTGAAAAAAGAAGGGAGTGAACCAGAAAAAGAATTTGTAATGGACAGGGTGTCTTCCTTTGCAAATTTTCCTACTTCCACTTGGGTGTGGGTAAATGCTTCTTAAAAAGAACCAGAAGCAGGGCTTCTCACTTTCAGTGAGTAAGTGCTCACTGAAAACATGCTAGTTATACACATGTTGGATTTCTAACACTGAAAAGTCTTTGGAAATCTGTTTGTTTGTTTTGTTTTTGTTTTATTTTTTGTTGATTTTTTAAAATTTATTTTATTTTTCATCATGATGAGGGTACTCTTTAATCCCTATCACCTATTTCACCCATCCCTCCACCCACCTCCCCTCTGGTAACCATTGGGTCTCTATCATTAAGAATCTGTTTTTTGGTTTCTTTCTCTCTCTCTCTTTTTTTCCCTTTGCTCATTTGTTTTGTTTCTTAAATTCCACATCGAGTGACATCATATTGTATTTGTCTTTCTCTGACTGACTTATTTTTCTTAGCATTATACTCTCTAGCTCTATCCACGTTGCTGCAAATGGCAAGATTTCATTCTTTTTTTTATGACTGAATAATATTCCCCCTCTCTTTTTCTCTCTGTATGTCATAAATTCTTTATCCATTCATTTATTGATGGACATGTAAAAAAAAATAAATTACACATCAACTTATTCCAGCTCAAAAAATTTGTTCCCAGGTTTAAATTGGTTTAGTGAAATAATGGCTTGGGGAAGTAAGCAATTTAATGATGGATGCAAATATGATCTGTAAGGTCTTTTTTCTTAGTTTTAATAGGATTTGTTTATATTGTTAGTCATTCAATTTGTGAATAGTTTTTGTAGGTTATAACCCACTCCCCCTGTTATTTTTATCATCTTTTTTTTACAAGATTTCTAAAGTTGTAGAGATAAATTAAAATATAAAATTACAATTATATAGGAATTTACCCAAAGGATACAGGAGTGCTGATTCATAGGGACACATATACCCCAGTGTTTATAGCAGTGCTAACAACAGTAGCCAAATTATGAAAAAAAACCCAATTGTCCATCAACTGATGATTGGGTAAAAAAGATGTGGTTTATATATACAATGGAATACTACCTGGCAATAAGAAAGAATGAAATCTTGCCATTTGCAATAACATGGATGGAATTGGAGAGTGTTATGTTAAGTGAAATAAGTCATTCAGAAAAAGACAGATATCATATATTTTCACTCATATGTGGAATTTGAGAAACTTAACAGAAGACGATGGGGGAAGGGATGGGGAAAAAATGGTTTCATCAGAGAGGGAGGCAAACCATAAGAGACTCTTAAATACAAACTGAGGGTTGATGGGGGAGAGGGGAGGGAAAAATGGGTTATGGGCATTGAGGAGAGCACTTGTTGGGATAAGCACTGGGTGTTTTATGTAAGCGATGAATCATGGGAATCTACTTCTGAAACTAAGAGCGCACTGTATACACTCTATGTTAGCTAACTGGATAATTAATTATATTTAGAGGAAAAAAATAAAAAAATAATGAAATTACAATTGGAGAACTACTGTGACATTTCAGGTCATGCACTAATCACTGTTGGATGTGTAAATTTAATATAATAATGAAAATTATACTCAGTCCTTCTTTGGAGTTTACCATGTACCAGGTACCTCTCCAAGTCCCTTAGATACGTCAACTGTAATTCTTAGAACACTTAGAATAGGTCTAGTAATTTCCTCATTTTACCTCTGAGAAAACTAAATTAGAAAGGTTAAAACTTGTCCAAAGTCATGGTTATTAAACACTACAGGCAGAATTTAAATCAGGAAGTCTGATTCCAGAGTCCATGATGTTCTCCACAATTTTATATAATGAATGAATTGTATTCCATGTGTTCTGTACTAAATCAGTGCCAAAGACACTTTGAAGCCAAAGACATTTTTCCATAAAAAATTGTAAGTATGGTTTGGTTGTTATTTAACTTACAAAATGCTGCCTAGTTCGTAATAAGTGATCTAGAATACCAACACAGCTCTTTGGATTTCAGGGTCCTAGAAGCAAGGATTCTTATGGTTAAGAGAGTGGGGAAAATAAATCACCTCTCCTCTTTACATATGCTTTCTTCATGGATGCAGAGACAGACTCAGACAAAAACTTGAAAGAAAGTTGCTTATTTTTCCATATTCTGTTTTTTATTTACTTTTCTTTCCTTGTTCCTTTGCGTATGTTTTTCCATCTGTCTATAATGCCAGCCCAGAACTGGGGCAATTTACAAACTTTTTTCTTCCTCAACACTGCACTCAAATGTCAACTCCGCTCTGCAGTTTCCTGATGGCCCTGTGGTCCCTGCTCTCTTTGCACATCTGACATACGATACCTCTTTATTTTACTGTTCACACATTGTGGTGTTACTTAACAAAATTATCACCTTGTCTATTTTCCCTATTAAATGATGTGTTCTTTGAGGATCAAAGGGTATATTATTTATCTTGAAAACCAAGAACCAAAAAAACTGTGAAATATGGCATATTCTTTATATGCATCATTAATCTTTTTTATGCATAATTATTCTAATCTTTACAATATGAAGGCGGATATAATCCCTGTTACATGAATTAAGAAACCAAGAAAGAGTGATCATGTAATTAAAATGAGGCAGTACTGGGATTACAAAATAATTAAGTCTGCCTCAAAAGATCTCTGCCAGACTCTCTCTGTCTCTGTCTCTGTCTCTCTGTGTGTGTGTGTGTGTGTGTGTGTATAGTTTAAATGATACTAAATTCCTTTTTATTATTTTTCATAGTCTTATCCAACTCTCTTCCCTTATAACCCCTTTTTTCTGGGAAATTGTGTCAGTAAGATGTTAAAGTAAAAAGATATAATTTAACTCATATATGCTCTAAAGTAAAAATGACTGGGGCACCTGAGTGGCTCAGATCAGTTAAGCATCCGACTCTTGATTTCTGCTCCAGTCATGATCCCACCATTTGTGAAGTCAAACCCCACATCAGGCTCTATGCTCACAGCACGAAGCCTGCTTGGGATTCTCTCTGCTTCCCTCTCCCGCCTCTCTTTTTCAAAATAAATTAAAAAAAATTAAAATTTTTAAAAATTAAAGATTACTGATCTCTAATTCTCTTTGTGGAAATTTATTTTTTAAAGCACAATGCTTATTCACCTAAATGACTATTTAATTGGTGAAATTTTAGCTTGAGTTGTTTAAGTATAATGCCACAGAGGGGGAATAGGTTGTAGATAGTGGGTCTATTGCATTTAGCCATATCTGCCTGAGAGTCCATTTCTGAGATTAAAGCCTCTAAGTTTTCCTCATTGTTTCTTTTTAAAATTTGTTCTCTGCTTTCATTCATATCTGAATTTCAAATTCTCTAAAAGCTGCTTGAGGATACATCTTTTGTTTAAATAAAGTTAAAGTCAGAAGGGCCTGTGGCAGTGACCAACTATTATTGGTCCTATAGTGACCAATAGGACAGCTATTTATACATAAGAATAGTTTCTAATTTGGTTATATGTAAGATATGTACTACATGTATTTCATTATCTGGATGTCAGGATGACAGCAAAAAATTTCTTTATATTACTTTTAATTAATTTATTAAACCAATGAGTGATAGAAATATTCTGTAAGATTCTGAATTTGATATAGTCTTCATTTTATTTTCTTCATAATTATTTTCTTTTAGTACTCTGACATTTTAAAAGAAAGCCTACATTTAAGGGAAAAAAAAGTGTGCTGTAATATCAAATAAACCTACTAATTATTAAGGAAATTAGGCTATGTATTCTCTTGACAGATATTTTGTCAGATAATTAACACACTATATAACAGGCAACCTTACATTCTCCATAGATGAATTGTGTCATTCCCCAAAATCAGCATAACCCCAATTTTACTTATATGGGTTACTCGTTACACTCTAATTTAATACATTTGATGGATTCGCTTTCTTGATGAATTGAGAAAAAAAATCCTCACAATGTCTATTCCAATGAAACTGAGAAGAAGCAAATATGGTTCTATTATAGACATGCTACTCATACTGAGGATCATCTCTAAGTATACCCTTTAAATTTGAAATAGGTAATATTGAAGTAATTCAAACCCTTGATTTGGCAATGATGTCATAAGTGAGGCCTAATGATACAATGGAAAACACACTTACTATGAGTTAGAGGTCTAGTTCCACATGTCCTACCAACTCTGAGCTTGAGTGAGGTCCTTAATGGGCTGGCAACTGAACAATGAAGTATAACATTTAGCAATGTACTTTTTAGAGTCATACAAACATAGGTAAGAGGACCTGTTAACCTGTCCAAATGGCAGATTCTTTAACTATAAAAGAAAGATAGGCTCAAAATGCTGTTTTGTTGTGAAGAACGAACAAGAGAATGTATGAAAAGTTTTCAGCACAGGTGCCTGATGCATAGGAAAAATATCAAGCATTATGAAGCCTTCCACTAATGTAGCTGCTATCTTCCTTACACAGCACTGAAATATATGGGTTATAAAATAGTAAGATGAATCATTGAGTTTTAAGTTATGGTGAGTTTTGAATAATGGTGATATCATACTTATAAATGTAAATGGTCTCCCAGTATGTCTACTTTGAAGAACACATTTATTTGAACATATTAGTTTCAGTACGTTTATTTAAAAAATAAGAATTGATTTTTCTGAAAAATTTGCAAAATAGCTCATTGGGATGAACTGTGAAAGAAACACTTCTAAATATTACAAATTGTTTTCCAGAAGCAGTTTTAGAACCCTCAATATCCTGGATGTGAATTTCAGCACTGAATAACAAAAGTGATCGCAAAATAAAAATATAATTCAACAAAGAAGGGTATCAATAAAGACATATATTCAATATCCTTGCAGGATAAGAGAACCATTAAAATATCTACCATAACATTATTCAATTTTAGACAAACTAAACTAAGACAAAATGTTAAAATTGGTTCAGGAGAAAAAAATGGAAAGAAATTATTTAAAATGATTTGTAAGGAAACTTAAGTTTATTTTTATAAACCTTATTGGATACTCAGAAAAAAATCAGGTGGATCATATTAAGAATAGCAGTGCAAGGCAAGATGAAAACAGCACAGGGAAATGGGCATCTTATTAATAATAGAAAGATTGCCTAAATAAAGTGAAAAGACCTATGGCACCCATGGCAGCTCAATTATGAGGACATTCTTCAAGAAACAGTTTATTAATCTAAATTTCAATAATTATTTTAAAGGTGGTCTAAAACTATGAATTAAATACATTTAAAAATATTCCAGAGGCAATCAACCAATTGCAGAAATACTTTGATTGCTTTATGATCACTTTAAAGTCACAGTTGCTAATTGAGATAGAATAAAATGTCAGACATTCCCTAACCTGATTGAACATAAAAATTCCTAGTGATGTAGTAAAAAAAAAAAAAAAATCTCTAATGTCCACTTCTGGCTTACTAAATCAGAGCAGCTAAGGGAAGGACCCAGGAATCTGAATTTTTAACAGGATTCTCCCAACATGATTCTGTATATTCTTTCAGCCAGCTTTCATTTGGAAATCCTATCTGGTATAAAAAAGAACTTAAATATGAAGAGGTATGTAATATTAAAAAAAAAAAAAAACCTCTGCATATGTTTTAGTGTAGTGGGCAGTGGTTCCCAATTGTATACAATATGAAATATGTGAGAAGTGCTATGGAAAATGAAGACTCCTGGGATTTACAGGGTGAGGACAACTTGCACACAGATATCAAATTACCCTTTCCTTCCAATCCTCTCTGAAGGACAACTGGAATAGAACGACTTCACTAGTGGGGTCCAAGTGGAACATTTGGAGACCAGGTTATCCTGAGAACTTCCAGGGAAAGAATAAGTCTAGGACTTTATTCTTTTTGGAAGTTTCCTGAAGGGTCAGCCTTTAGAGGCTAGAAAAACATTCTTAAAGACACTGCACCATCTCTTAGCTGATGTAGTTTGGACAGGGCTGCTGACTCATTGGACTCACCAGACTCTTCCAGTTCAGGGAGAAAGATCATGTGGACTTAACTCTTGCTAGTACTTTCAGTTGGAAGACAGCTAGCTAATGGGGTCATCTGGGGAGGGAGGAGAGAAGAAACATTCCTTGTGTCTCAACAAAGAAGTGTTTATTAGTAATTTGTTCACCATACATTTCTGGCATTGAAAATACTGATCTGTAGTACCACTTCAGAAATTCTGATTGGATGGATGTTAGGTATGCCCAAATTTCCATTATTTACAAGAATCCAAGATGATTTTCATGCTAGGTTTTGAGGATCACACTACTAAATGCTGGCTTATTAGATGCAATTTTATAGACTCCCAAAAAGTTTTGAGAAATTTTATTAAATGTTATTTCATTATTATTAATTGAAATCTACTTATCATAATTTATATTAGTTTCAACTTTACAACATAGTGATTCAACAATTCTATGCTTTACACAATGATCACCACAATAAATGTAGTTACTATCTGTAGCCAAATTTATTAAAATATTATTGACTATATTTCTTATACTGTACTTTTCATTCTTGTGACTTATTATATAATCATAAGTTTGTACCTCTTAATCCCTTAACCTGTTATGCTTCTCCTCCCTGTGGCAACTATCAGTTTGTTCTCTGTATTTATGAGTCTGTTTCTGTTTGTTTGTTTGTTTGTATATCTATTCATCTATTGATGAACACGTAGGTTGCTTCCATATCTTGGCTATTTAAAATTATGCTGAATTAAATAATGTGGAGAAGTAATGTTTTGTCATGGCTAGTGAAGTACCTTAGGTATTGGAAACAATATCTTGGTGAAATGGAAAAGACCTCAGGAGTTGAACTGGAACTGGAATTTGTTAACCATTGTGTAAAATATGTTATTATAGAAAGGATCTTAATATGGGGATAATAAAGTGTCTAAACTTTCAGGTAACAAGGATAGCATGGATACTTGTCTCAAAGGGTTATTGTGAAGATTAAATGCATTACTACATACAAATCAATTAGAAAAGTTAAATACCAAGCTGGCAAATACAATTTCCATGAAGATATCATAAGGTTGTGTGGGTGGGTATTATGAAAGTGGCAGATGATTTTCAATACAGACGAACATAAGGACGTGATTTTAGAATAAAGCCAAACTATCCTTATTATATGGCAGATTCTATTCCTGTTTATTGTAACTAACTAGCTGTAAGGATCTTTGACAATTCATTCAAATACTTGCAGACAGAATGAGGAGTCAGAAAGGCTTCTCAAGAAGAGAGAGCAAGAACAAAAAGATTGAGTCAGAAAATTCTGGTGTAAGATTTAAATAAAGAATAATTGAAGGCAAGTGATAAAATATAAACTTTTCCCCTGCTACTCTCTCCCCACACAAAACTTCATTAAAATGTCTGAAGAGTTTGAATTTGCACAGTAAACAATAACAGCAGCAACAAGCACTACAGTCGTGGAACCAGGAAAGTAGTTCCTATCTTCAATGACCCACACACTAGTGAAATACAGTGGAGATTTTGTCATAAGTACTGTGTTAATAATTAACTTTTACTAAAGCTTACTACATAACAGGCACTTTTCTAATCACTTTATTCATATTAATGCATGAGTCCTAACAATAATCCCATGAGACAAGTATCCATGCTATTCCCGTGTTCAGATGAATAAACTGAAGTTCAGACAGATTAAATATCTTTTCCAAGGATAATATAGGTGGTAAATCAAACCCAACTTTGTGACCAATTTACTTGAACAAAATAAATCAAAATGGATTCTAGTTTAAATCTCTGAAATGATGCTACTCTTATGAACTTGCTTCCTGTAAGTTCTTTTGATAGATGATAAAGGAGATGGTATAACAGCTAGCTTACTGGCATTGCACCTGCAGCTTTTCTTTTCTTCTATAGTACAGACCATGCCAATGCTTTTGAATGTGAGTTTTGGATAAAGATACTATTCACCTTATATAAATTGTAGTAAAGGTGGTTCAAAGCCACTGATCTATGCAAGAGGTAAAGAGTATTATAATTCGAAATTGTAAGAAAGAGATGAATGAGAATAACATCACAGATGTAGAATTCACAGGGCTTGACAAACCTATGGAACTTATTCATGTGGTCATGAGATTTGGAGGATTCTCACTTACGCAGATACAATTATATTAGATATTTAGAATAAAGATGATTTTACTAACAACACAGCTGGAGAAGTTAGTTTTCAGGAAGATTCTAAATTGGAAGCAGAGAAATTGAAGTGCTCATTAAAGAAAAAAAAAATTAAAAATGCAGGTGGGCCTCAGGAGTAGAATCCTGTAAGAATATCTGTATTTATAAGATTAACCATCCTTAAATCATTTATAAAACAATGCCAAGTGTAAACAAGGCAGACAAATGGGTGAATGGACACAGGTAGAGAGCTAAATAGAATGATTGATTTAGGGAGTGGACTGAGAAGAGACAGTTAAAGTTGCAGATGAAACTCTTTGGGAGAGTCTACTGCCAGGTAAGTCTAGAAAAGAAAATATTTTCAGATTTAAACAGAAACAATGAACAGGTCAAGAATGGTGAAGGCTGAAAAATACTGATACATTTGACTAACAGATAACCAGTTTTGAGAATACATGTTGAGTGGTGTGGTAAGACTAAATGCCAGATTTCAAGTTATTAAATAAAGGAAGATAGTGTAGCAATGGAGATAGTGTAGTATGACAATAGAAAAGGAAGTCAGATTAACATAACTGAACATACATCTTCCACCCTTACAAAAAATAACTCAAAGTTCATGCTCCTTTCTCATATAAAGAATGATATATTCAGTGTTACAATGCTAGTTATCAAAAGTTTACATCTTTTGGGATCTTATACAAATTACAAATTATCTAAATTACAATAACATGTTTCCATGTAGGAAACAAGTAAATAGCCTAGGTTAGATACATATTGAATAATTTTATCTTATTATTTGTAAGGATTTATTAAATATTTCTTCAAAATTTCTAAAAATATTGACAGTTAATGAAATGATGAAAATTGTTTTTCTTGGTAAAAATTATTATTTCTAGGGGAGGAATTAAGATGGTGGATAAGTAGGGGGACCATGGGTCTTCCTTATCCTTAAACACTGCTGTATTCAAGTCAGATTACTTGGAACAACCAGGAAATTGGTATGTGGAGTTGCAAAAGGAGCTCCACAGTTGGAAGGAGACAGTTTGGCAATTGCGAGGTGCATGGATGTAAACTGGGGGAGAGAAAAAAGGTGGTGCCATGGAGGGGAGGGAACCCTTTTCTTGGAATGACAAAAGGGAAAGAAAGAGAGTGGTGTTGAGATAGTGTGGCATCAAGTTAGCACAAGAAGAAAACCTCTCTGGACCCTGGACTGGGGAGTGAGAATACTGAGTGTCCCATTTATTTTCTTCAAACAGCTTTTGGAGCTCAAACTCTGAGGTTTTGAAAGGGCCTGAATTTCTCTAGAATGGAGCTGGGGCATGCGTTCCTGGGGAGGAAGGAGCTGGCCTCAGAGTGTATAGCATGGTGTAGTAATCTCAGGGCACACTGGGAGAGAGCAATCCCCTTAATGGAGTACTTTTGGAAGAAGGTTTATTGACTCCCCAGAGGGAAAAGGACCCTGCAGGTGACAGCCAAAGGTTTTTTATCAGCAGTGTGGAGAGATGTTACTCCAGAATAGGAGAGTGGATCCAAGGCATGCTGGGTTCTTTAGGACTTTGGGGTTTGAATCCCAGCCATGCACCCAAGAAAAAACACAGAAGAGTTGTGGCTCAGGGCAAATCGACTGCCCTTGCTATTCTGTGAGGGCTGCCTGAAGAGAGGGGGTTAAGATCCCCTGTCCAGAGACAAGAGATTGGGATGGAGCCATTTTTCCTCCCAATACAAAGTGGGACTTCAGAGAGCAACACAGCAGCCCCTAGTGGAAGTGGAACCAAACCCTGCCCTTCCATGCCTGGCAGCTCCTTATTTACTGGGGCAAGACTGGCTCTGAGCCAATGCAGCCAGCCTCACTTTCAGACCAGCACAGACCACTTTACCCCTAACCCCCAGCACTAACAACTCTTTTTCCATTTTTTTCTGACTTCTGTCTCTCTCTCTCTCTCTCTCTCTCTCTCTCTTTCCTTTTGGGATCAGGCTCATAGTGAATCAGGCTTTTTTATTCTTTTCTTTTTCCTTCTTTTCTCTTTTCTTCTGCATTTTTTTCCTTTCTTCTTTGGAATCAGCCTTATAGCTTTTGATTCTCTGTTTTTCTTGTGTTTGTGTTCCCTTTCCTTTTCCCTTTTTATGGAATCAGCCTCCCCTCCCCCCTTTTTGTTCCAGGGTTACCTCAACAAACAAATAAAAACATACCTGGTTAAAGTTCCAAACACGTCATGACTGCAAACGAGAAGGAACTCTGAAAAGGACTGACCAGTGAGAAAGAGCAGCCAAATTCCACCAATAGAGTGCACATATCATACACCAGAAACACTTCCTACAGTGCCAGAATATGGACAGTGTATGAACCCTTTTTAATATAGTAGTAATCCCAGCTTCCAGAAACATAAGTTTTTTAAACATGCAAAAGATAGAAGCTTAGCCAAAATGGCAGGATGGAGGAATTTTCCAAAATATGAAAGGTCAAGAAGGAATCATAGCCATGGACTTGCTTAAAATGGATATAAGCAATATATCTGTACAAGAATTTAGAACAACAGTCATAAGACTACTAAGTAGGCTTTAGAAGACACCAGAAAAACCCCATGCTGCAGAGATCAAAGACCTACGATGAGTTATGATGAAGTAAAAAATGTTGTGCCTGAGATGCAAAAATAAACTGGATATAGTAACAACAAGGACTGATGAAGCAGAGAATGAATGGGTGAAATAGAAGATAAAATGATGGGAAATAATGAAGTGATAAAAAAGAGGGAAAGGAAATTACTAGAGCATGACTTAGAGAACTAAGAGATTTCATGAAACAAAACAATATCTTTATCATAGAGTCCCAGGAGAAGAAGAGTGAGACAAAGGAACAGAAGGTTTATTTGCACAAATTATAGCTGAGAACTTCCCTAATCTGGGGAAGAAAACAGGCATCCAAGTACAAGAGGCAGAGAACTCCCTTCAAAATCAACAGAAACAGGTCAACACCATGACATATCATACTGACACTGGCAAAATACAAAAATAAACAGAGAATTCTAAAGCATCTAGGGATAAAAGACCCTTAACCTACAAGGATAGACACATCGGGTTAGTAGCAAACCTGTCCACTGAAACTTGGTAGGCCAGAAGGGAGTGGTAGGAAATATTCAATGTGTTGGCTAAGAAAAATATGCAGCCAAGAATCTTTTATCCAGCAAGACTGTCCTTCAGAATAGAAGGAGAGATAAAGATTTTCCTTAAAAAACAAAACTAAGGAATTTATGGCCATGAAACAAGCTTTGTGAAAAATTTTAAGGGGGGCACTCCGAAGAAAAAAAAAGAGGAGACCAAAGCCACAAAGACTACAAAGGACCAGAGAATATCATGAGAAACACCAACTCCACAGGCAACATAATGGCACTAAATTCATATCTTTCAATAATCATTCTGAATGCACATGGACTAAATGCTTCAATCAAAAGACATAAGGTATCAGAATGGAAAACAAAAAACAAAAAACAAAACAAAACAAAAAACATAAGATTCATCTATATGTTGCTTATAAGAGACTCATTTTACACCTAAGGTCACCTGTAGATTGAAAGTGAGGAGATAAAGAACCATCTATCATACTAATAGAGGTCAAAAGAAAGGTGGAGTAGCCATACTTAGATCAGACAAACTAGATTTTTAAACAAAGACTGTAACAAGAGATGAAGAAGGACATTTTAATCATAATGAATAGGTCTATCCATCAAGAATATCTAACAATTATAAATATTTATGCCCCCAACTTGATACTCCCATATATATAAATCAACTAATCAGAAACATAAACAAACTCATTGATAACAATACCATAATAATAGGAGACTTGAATACCCAGCTACAACAATGGACAGATCATCTAAGCAGAAAATCAATAAGGAAACAATGGCTTTGAATGACACACTGGACCAATAGACTTAACAGATATATTCAGAACATTTCATCCTAAAGCAGCAGAATACACATTCTTCTTGAGTGTACATGGATAATCTCCAGAATAAATCACAAACTGGGTCACAAATCAGCCGTCAACAGGTGCAAAAAGATTGAGATCATCTATGCATATTTTCAGATCACAACGCTATGAAACTTGAAATCAACCACAAGAAAAAATGTGGAAAGCCCTCAAATACATGGAGGTTAAAGAACATTGTACTAAATAATAAATGGTTTAAAAGGAAATTAAAGAAGAAATTTTAAAAAAATCATGGAAGCCAATGAAAATGAAAACACACCAGGCCAAATCCTTTGGGATGCAACAAAGGCAGTCCTAAGAGGAAAGTACATTGCAATTCAGGCCTATCTCTAGAAGCAAGAAAGCTCCCAAATATACAACCTAAACTTATACCTAAAGGAGGTAGAAAAGGAGCAGCAAAGAAAAAGAAGGGAAATAATAAAGGTTAAAGCAGAAATAAATAATATAGAAACAAACAAACAAATAAACAATCCCCCCAAGCCCCACTAGAACAGATCAATGAAACTAAAAGCTGTTTTTTGAAAGAATGAACAAAATTGATAAACCCCTAGCCAGACTTCTGAAAAAGAAAAGAGAGAAGTCCTAAATATATAAAGTCACAAATGAAAGAGGAGAGATTCCAACCAACACCACAGAAATACAAACAATTATAAGAGAATACTGTGAAAAATTATTTGCTAACAAACTGGACAATCTGGAAGAAATGGAGAAATTCCTAGACACTCACATAATACTAAAACTCAAACAAGAAGAAATAAAAAAAAAATTAACAGGCCCATAACCAGCAAATAAATTGAATCAGTTATCAAAAATCTCTTGCAGAATAAGAATCCTGGGCCAGATGGCTTCCCAAGGGAATTCTACCAGACATTTAAAGCAGAGTTAATAACTATTCTTCTCAAACTGCACCAAAAATTAGAAATGGAAGGAAAGCCTCCAAACTCATTCTATGAAGGCAGCAATCTTGATTCCTAAACCAAATACCCCACTAAAAAGTAGAATTATAGTCAAATATCCCTGATAAAACTGGATGCAAAAATTCTCAACAAGATAGTAGCAAATCAAATTCAATAGAACATTACAAGATCAACTAGGATTTATTCCTGGGCTGCAGGGCTGGTTCCATATTCACAAATCAATCAATAAGATACACCACATCAATAGAAGAAAGGATAAGAACCATATGATCCTGTCAATAGACGCAAAAAAAAGGCATTTGACAAAATATAGCCTCTTTCTTAATAAAAACCCTCAAGAAAGTCAGGATAGAAGGAACATAAAGACTCCTGGGTGGCTCAGTCAGTTAAACGTCCAACTTCGGCTCAGCTCATGATCTCACGGTTAGTGAGTTTGAGCGGATTCTCCATCTCTCCCTGCTCCTCCCCTGTTCACTCCTGCTCTCTCTCTCTCTCTCTCTCTCTCTCTCTGTCTCTCTCTCTCTCTCAAAAAAGTAAGTAAACAGTAAAAAATTTAAAAAAAGAAGGAACATATCTTAACATCATAAAAGCCATATATGAAAGGCCTACAGCTAATATTATCCTCAATGGGGAAAAATTGATCTTTCTCCTGAGATCAGGAACAAGGCAAGCATGTTCACTCTTACCCCTGTTGTTCAACATAGTACTGGAAGTCCTAGCTTCAAAATTCAGAGAACAAAAAGAAATAAAAGGCATCCAAATAGGCAAAGAAGAACTCAAACTTTCACTCTTCACAGATGACACGATACTCTGCATGGAAAATCCTAAAGACTCCACCAAAAACTGCTAGAACTAGTATGTGAATTTAGCAAATTTGCAGGATATAAAATCAAAGTACAGAAATTGGTTGCATTTCTATATACCAACAATGAAGCAAAGATAGAGAAATCAAGGAATCAATCCCATTTACAATTGCACCAGAAACCATAAAATACCTGGGAATAAACCTAACCAAAGAGGTAAAAGATCTGCATGCTGAACAATATAGAAAGCTTATGAAAGAAATTAAAGAAGACACAAAGAAATGAAAAAAAAAACATTCCATGCTTGTGGATGGAAAGAACAAATATTGTTAAAATGGCTATAGTACCCAAAGCAATCTACACATTCAAGCAATCTCTTTCAAAATAGCACAAGCATTCTTCACAGAGCTAGAACAAAAAAATCCTAAAATTTGTATGGAACTAGAAAAGACCACAAATAGCCAAAACAGTCTTGAAAAAGGAAAGCAAAGCTGGAGGCATCATAAATTCAGACTTCAAACTATGTTACAAAGATGTAGTCATCAAAACGGTATGGTACTGGCACAAAAACAGACACATAGATGAATGGAACAGAATAGACAACGCAGAAATGGACTCAAATATATATGGCCAACTAATCTTTGACAAAGAAGGAGAGTATCCAATGGAAAAAAGACAGTCTCTTCAGCAAATGGTGTTGGGAACATTGGACAACAACATACAGAAGAATGAACGTAGACCACTTTCTTACATCATACACAAAAAACAATTCAAAATGGATGAAAGACCTAAAGTGAGACAGGAAACCATTAAAATCCTAGAGGAGAAAACCAGGCAGCGACCTCTTTGATCTCAGCCACAGCAACTTCTTCCTAGATAGATCTTCAGAGGCAAGAGAAACAAAAGCAAAAATGTACTATTGGGACCCCAGCAAGATAAAAAATCTTCTGCACAGCAAACAAAAATAAAAGACAACTGATGGAATGGGAGAAGATATTTGCAAATGACATATCAGATAAAGAGTTAGTATCCAAAATCTATAAAGAACTTATCAAACTCAACACCCAAAAAACGAATAATCCAGTGAAGAAATGGGCAAAAGACATGAATAGACACTTCTCCATAGAAGACATCCAGATGGCCAACCGACACATGAAAAAATGCTCCACATTACTCATCAGGGAAATACAAAGCAAAACCACAGTGAGATACCACCTTATACCTGTCAGAATGGCTAACATTAACAACTCAGGCAACAACAGATGTTGGCGAGGATACGGAGAAAGAGGATCTCTTTTGCATTGTTGGTGGGAATGCAAGCTGGTGCAGACACTCTGGAAAACAGTATGGAGGTTTCTAAAAAAACTAAAACTAGAACTGCCCTATGACCCAGCAATTGTCCTACTGGGCATTTATTCAAGGGATACAGGTGTGCTGTTTTGAAGGGACACATGCACCCCCATGTTTATAGCAGCACTATCAACAATAGCCAAAGTATGGAAAAAGCCCAGATGTCTGTCGACTGCTGAATGAATAAAGATGAATTAATAAAGATTATATATATATATGTATATATATATATATATTATATATATATACATATATATATAAAATCTTGCCATTTGCAACAACACGGACGGAACTAGAAAGTATTATTCTAAGCAAAACAAGTCAGTCAAAGAAAGGCAAATATCATATGATTTCACTCCTTTGTGGAATTTAAGAACACAAACATAACAGGGGAAGGGAAGGAAAAATAAGATAAAAACATGTAGGGAGGTAAACCATTAGAGACTCTTAAATACAGAGAACCTGAGTGTTGCTGGAGGAGAGGTGGGTGGGTGGATGAGATAAACGGGTGACAGGCATTGAGGAGGGACTTGTTGGGATGAGAACTGGGTGATGCATATAATTTATTAATCACTTGGTTCTACTCCTGAAACCATTACTACACTGTATGTAAACTCACTTGAATTTAAATAAATAAATTTAAAAAAATTCTTATCTTTAGATAAAATTTCAAATTGTTTTTATAAGTCTGTTTGAGGAGAAATTGAATTGTATGGAATGACTGATTATCAAGGACATCTAAGGAAACCAAATATTCATTTTATTCAGAAATCATCCAATAATTTCTCTTTTTTTGTCCTGAGATATTTATTTATTCATGTATTTATGCATTTATTTATGTATTTATGCATTGATTTATTTTTTATTGTTTCAGGTTTTTAATTAAATTGTAGTTAGTTAATATATAATGTAATATTGTTTTCAAAGGTAGAATTTAGTGATTCATCACTTACATATAACACCCAGTGCTCATCACAGCAAGCACCCTCGTTAATATCATTACCCATTTAGCCTATCCATCACCCACCTCCCATTCATCAACCCTCAGTTTGATCTTTATAATTAAGACACTCTTATGGTTTGCCTCCTTCTTCTTTTTTCCCCTTCCCCTATCTATGTTCATCTGTTTTGTTTCTTAAATTCCACATATGGGTGAAATCATATAGTATTTGTCATTTGCTGACTGTCTTGTTTTGCTTAACATAATACACTGTAACTCCATCCACATTGTTGTAAATTACCCAGTGATTTCTTGATGTCTTTGTTTCATTTGTTTCATATCAAGATGATAAGCTTTCCAGAGAGACACAGAAAAATAAATAAAAGATTAATAAAAACCAAATAAATTTCTATATTCCTGCAGAATTCAGCTTCCTTTATGTAGATAAATATATTTGAGTAGGAGTATTCTTGTACAAAGCTTTCAAGTTCCCTAGGAACTGTCTGTAAATTGAAAATTTGAACAAAAAGTTCAAACTACCAAGAAGTGAAGAGATGAACACAACAAACTTTTGCAAACAGGAATAAGCCAGCTCAAACACACTGCTTCAATAATCACAAATATTGCCCAAGACAAGTAATAATATTTTTATCCAGATTTCTGTTTGGTCTTTGCATTAGTTTTTGATGGTCATTGTAACAAAATACCACGACCTTGGTAGTTTAGAAAAATACACATTTATTCTCTTAAATTCTGGAGGTAAGAACTTTAAAACCTGAAGATTAGAGTTTCATTTGACTTAAATCAAGTCTCTCTAGAAGGCAGGGCTACCTTCCCTCTGGAGGCTCTAGAGATAATCCATTTCCTTCTCATTTCCAGCTTCTAGCGCTACATTCCTTGCATTCCCTAGTTCCTGGCCTTTCCTCCATCTTCAAAGCACATCACTCTAAACTTTGCTTCAGTCATCACATTGCCTTTTCCTCTTCTGTATTCAAATAAATCTCTCTGCCTTCCTCTTATGAGGGCACCAGGTGACTACATTTAGGGCTGATACTAATCATCCAGAATAATCAAGGTTAATCAAGATTAATGTCTCCATATCAAGATCCTTAATTTAGTCACATCTGCAAAGTCCCTTTACCATACAAAATAACATTTAAAGTTTCTAAGAATTAGAACTGGGAGGTTATTATTCCACCTACCGCAATCTTCAAGGGCATGCCATTTTTTATATCTTTACATTGCTCATGGGATCTGTATTATTTAGTAATAAATTAATAAAGCTATGTATAATTTCCTTGTTGGCACAGTTCTTGTGTTAAAATAAACCTGTTATCCACACATAAATTCTCAGCTTATGACTTTGCCTGTAGCTCATTAAAGAAAATAATGGGTGAAGGAATGGGTAAAATAGGTAAAGATTGAGTACACTTATTTTGATGAGCACTGAGAAATTCATAGAAATGTTGAATCATTACATTATAATCTGAAACTAATATAACACTGTATGCTAATTATACTTTAATAAAAAAAATGCCATCAGATTTCCCGCCACCAAATAGTAGGTTATCTGCATCTACAATCCTTTTACTTTTCTTTTCACTGTAACAACTGATGAAATCTCTAACAAAAGCCAATCTTTCTGCATTCATTCTAAATCTATTCCCACTCTTTTTCTCAAGTTAGTTCTTCAATTATTCTTGTTTCTATTGTACTTTCCAACTCCAAGAATGGGAAAAGGACTAGGGACCAGTTGGTTTATTCTTTCTTTCCCTCTTTCCTTCTTTCCTCCCTCCCTCCTTCCCTCCCTCTCTTTTCTTTCTTTCTTTCTTTCTTTCTTTCTTTCTTTCTTTCTTTCTTTCTTTCTTCTTTCTGTCTTCCTTAAATGAATCTTTTTCTTTCTTTCTCTTTCTTTCTTTCTTTCTTTCTTTCTTTCTTAAATCAATTCTTTCTTTCTTTCTTTCTTTCTTTCTTTCTTTCTTTCTTTCTTTCTTTCTATTTCTCCTTATAAATTATCCTCTCTGTACCACTATGGAGCCATTATAGCCCTAAGGAAAGGGACTGAAGGAATTTTGCCTTAGGAAAGATGGGTATAAGAGAAGAGAATAGGAGAAGATCCCATCTGGACTGGAAGAGGAATGAGTAGTCTGGTCCTGTACATAGTGGACTGTGGGGAGTTGCTTTGTTATATCTTCTTGAAGAATTAAACCTATTATCAGAAAGTGGTGATTCTCTCTATCCCTAAGAAATACATTTGATATCTTGTATGATATAGTTGAACAAGTTCAATTTTTTTTGGTTACTATTTGGTTAATATTTGGTTAATATTATATATATATATATATATATATATATATATATATATTCTATCTTTTCACTTTAAGCCTTATAAAGTTTTTAGAACAGTGCCTTACATGTAGCAATTAAATGTAAATAGTAAATATTGATTACATAAAAATAAAGTTAGCTAAAACTATCTTCAAAATTGGGCTGGGAACATAGAAGAGAGAAGAAATAAAAGTATGAAAAATTGCCATAATTAAGACAGAGATAGTAAGACTCTGATGGGAGACTAAAGGGAAGAGTGCTGTGGGAAAGAGGCAGGAGAGTTTTGAGGGAGAGATGTGGCAGCTGTAGGAATGAAAACTTGGCAAAAGATAAATGTGGTTATAGAGGAGTGTTCAATAAATTTGTGTTATATGGAATGCCAGAACCATTAATTACCCTATAAACCATTAGTAAAAATTGATATTACTCATAAATGCTTTTGAAACTAGATGTTTGTTTTGCTTTTAATGAAGTGATATGTGAGATTGGCCTCATGGGGCACTCAGTGAGAACAGGCAGATCCTAGGATACAAGTTACATTCAGCATTTAGGGTAATATCATCCTCTCTCATAACTATACAAGATGGTTATTGTATTTGTTTTGCCCTCCATTATAGCCTTAGTATCTCACAAATTATCTAACACATAGTAGGCATAGGATACACATTTGTGAATGTGTGAGGGTGATTTCATACAGTGTCAGCCAAGGAAATCTGATAATGTTACTCATGCACTTGAGAGCTTCTAAAACTTCATCATCTATGTTTTAGATACATACATTTCTATGTGTATGCCAGTTCAAATGATCTTGGCCAGATTTGTAACTTCCTGAACTGCCACTGCAAACAACTGTGTGCAGGAACAAGTTTCACACACTTGCAACTTAAGGGCAACCTGCAAGTGCAGAATTAACTGCCTGTAGTGCCACCCTTAGGGACTGGGAGGTGGAAGGTCACTGATACCTCCACAAAGGAGACTGTTCTGAGTGCATTTCATAAGGTTCTGTTCATGCAGGATCATGCTCCAGCTGCCTGTAAAAGTGGTCATGTCTATAATTCAACCTCCTTTACACTGTTTCACTCCTCAACTACACTCCATCCCTCACTTCTGCTCTCTGGGATAAATTACAATTAACTACTACTTATAAGCAAATTTTGTTTCAGGGTGTGCTTTAGGAAAACCCAAGCTAAGGCAGTAAATTCTACAGTACATTTTATAAAGTAAAATTTTACTTGTACTTGAAAGGAAATAGTGTGCCTATATATATATATATATATATATATATATATATATAAAACTTCTATTATTTTTAGAAAGGTCTACTTTTTTTTCACAGAAGTATAAAAACACAGTGTTCTTGAAATAATTTTCATAGCTAACTGTACAGTCACAGCAGATTAAACATAATTTTTATATTCAAACCCCTGCAGAGGTGTTTGCCAAGTTTGCAGATATATCCATTACAATGCCTGTCTCTGCATTGAGAGGTTTGTAAAACCCAGCAGGAATTACAGCTGACCGTGCTGCAATAAATGGATTCATCCACAATTGGATTCTATTTTTATTTTCAGACTAACTGTTGAATATATGCCACCTACTTGGGAAAAAATTCAGGGATATGTCTTTATTATGAATATACTTTTCAATTATTTTCTTTTTGAAGAGATATCAAATAGTGATATGAAAGTTTTGAATTAAAAATGATTCCAGTCTAATCTATGCCTTTCTTGGAGTAATGTTAAAAGTTTCCTGTTTTTCACACATTATCCTGGTATGAATTCTATGGCCATTCAGTTAGCTCACTATTTTTTAATAGAAATTGTTAACTTAGGTTGCATATAAATGTTAAGTCTGGGAAGCTTAGAAGTTAGTATGGATTGACTGTGGAATTGGTTCCCTTCTGAAGTAGGGGTGAGACATGATCAGGTGAGGTGTGTTGATAGACAGCTCTGCTTTGATATGAGGAAAAGAAACTGGTTTTCAGCCTGCACACACCCAAATGCCAGAATGAGAAGGTCTTATATTGTGTGTCACCATAACATTAAGTACTTCAGTCTTCCATGAAAAATTCATTTATATTGTTAAGAGATATGTCCTTTGCCCTTTTTGCATATAGGTACAGGGAAAGAGTAGGATTCTGATATTTCACTGACACCGTTGTTCAACATATATACCTCCAACCCCACTTTGTCCAGTCTTATGCCCCCCTCCTCAACTGATTTCAAAACTTTTTAAGCTTCCACTAGGCACATGGTCCTCAGCGCCTTCTTTAAATCCTTTCAAATTTATTCTAGGTTTTAGTTTTCTCCATCTGTTAAGTCTTTTAATTCACATCCTCCCTTATTCTTCAGAAATATATCACAATGTCTCCTTTGTTAATCAAATATTCCTCTCCTTCATCATTCTTATTGATGATGTGGATTTCTTCTCATAGGGTCTCAGGAAGGGAACAGGCAACAAATACATGAACCTAATCCACCATTTTGAGCTCTATGCTCACATCTTCTTGTTCAATACTCATTTCCATAGACTTTCTTTATATGTCACTTCTACTTTTCCTATTACTTCTCTGACTTTTCATTATCTTTTGTGGGATTTTTATTCTTTACTCTTTCAATGCAATTTGGATTATGCAAGGCTTGTTCCTAAGCTCACATCTCTTCATTTCACACTCTTTCCATGGACTTTCTTAATCATAGAAATGTTTTCATTTACCATGTGCATTGTGATGACTCATGTTCATATTTCAACAATATTATTAAAACTATTAATTATATTTTAGAAAAATTTTAAGAAAAGTCACACTCAAAGTGTATCAAACTCTTATTAATGCTACCAGCCTGCTTTCCTGTAATATTCAATTCAAAGTTTCACTTATTAAAAACACATCTCGTGCAGCATACACATCTAAAAATAGCTCAAAACCTATAAAAACATGATATTAAATGATAATTGTATAGTAATAATTTATAAATGTCTGTTGATTTTCAGCTTTCACAGTTTATGGGAAAGTTTAGAATACTTGTAAAAGTGTAATGATAAAGGTGGCAGATAAAAGGACATAAGTGTAATGTAGACAGGGTGAAAGAAAAACTAGAGATGAAAATATCTTCATGTTGTGTAATAAGAAGTCAACAATTATTTTCAAGAGTTAAGAGAACAGTAAAGATTTAAGCACCTTATTAAAGTTAATGGTAAAACTGTTAATGGTAAGCAATGAAAAACTGTTATATAAATACAAGAGGAGGATAGAAGTATATATACTCATATGTATGAAGGAGTCAACAATTATTGTCTAAACTTGATTAAATAAGGAACAGATATTTTCTAGCATTATAGGAGAACCTCATGAAAGAAAAAAGAATTAAAAAAGTTGGCTCTAGGAAGTGGGGCTTGATGGGAGGGAGATGTCTTTTTTTCTCCATCTGCACTTATAAACCATTACATTCATTTGATATTTTTTATTAAAAAAATAAACAGTAGGCAAATAACTACCAAGGAAAAAATAACTTTAGATAATTTACAGAAAGAAGAAATGTGAATCTTCTAACTTCTCTTGTAAAATCTTAAATAACTCTGTCATCAAATAATATAACTGAACTTCAGGAAATGTTTTCCACCTGTTTCTTTTTAACTTAAATATGAACCTTAATATAACAGTTTGATTTATTTATTTTTATTTGCTTTAATAACTTTTTTGTATGGTACTGCTCAAATAATGATTTTTTAAAATACAGATATTCATAAAAGAATAAAAAGTAGTCAACAATGTCAACTGCATCAGTAAATTCAGGTACTATGAAATATATATATATATATATATATATACACACACACACACACACACACATATTTGCATATGCATATATATATATCTGTATATGTGTATATATATATATATATATATATATATATAATTTTAGTAGACACAGTACTGGTAATATATATTAAAAAAACAGTGTAATGTTCTGTAAAGGCCAAAGGAAACAGTTTATGAATGGAAAGACTGGTGCTGATAGGAAAAGGGACAATATAGTAATTCTATTGAAATAAGATGGAGGAGATACAGTATGGATAGAGATGTAGTTAGATTTAATTTTATTAGTAGGAAGATAAATTTGAAGTGAAGTGTTCTTGGTCGGGCAGTCTTAGTAGGATTGAGAGGAAGTGCTGAAGGCCCATTTGAAGTTGGTGATCGTGAATCAACGGTGGGTGAAATTCTCTAGCAGCTCTCAGATTCTCAAAGCAGTCACAGATTAAGGGCATAGCTGAATTCATTAGGAGTTGGGATTTTGCCACACAATCACAATAGAAGACAGAGGGGCAAGGGAGTTTGAATAGCAACAAAAATTATTTTAATTATTCTTGAAATGTTTGACCATGGAAGGTAGAAAGTAAAGTTAAGTGATACATCTGGGCCATGAAATAATAAAAGACAAACAAGTGACTGTTGAACATGGGTATTGAACTTATTTATTTATATATTTATTTATTTAAACATGTTTATTTATTTTTGAGAGAGAGAGACAGAGTGTGAGCAGGGGAGGTTCAGGGAGGGAGGGAGACACAGAATCCCAAGCAGGCTCCAGGATCCAAGCTGTCACCACAGAGCCGGTCATGGGGCTCAAACTCAAGAGCTGTGAGATCATGACCTGAGCCAAAGTCAGATGCTTAAACGACTGAGACACAAAGGCGCCCCTTGGTACTGAAATTTTAAGTACTAGTGAAACTGGATTTGTACATGTACTACTCTTGCTCATATGGTCGGTGTAATGTTTAGGACAGTTACGTGAAAATAAGACAGCCACTGTCAATCTCAGCCACTATCAAAGTGTACATTACTATTACATAAATGGATAGTGTTAATGGAACTAGTTATTGACTAGGCAGCAAATTTTTACAATTTTCAGGCAAAGATGTTTTAAATTATTAAGTAATTAAGGAGAAAATGCTCAGAAATTTTATGGAAATGGTATATAGAGAATCATCTCAATTCTAAACTTTTAAGTAAATACTTTTAAAAATCATATCTATTTCCTTTTTGCTTTTCACCCCCTAGACATTCTCATGTAATCTTGAAGTTGACATACTATATTCACAAACATGGCTTTAACTGTAGTGAGGGAATACACAGTGACGACTTTTAAATATTTTTCTAGCCTTCTTTTATGTGTATTAGACATATATATCTAAATTCCTACTGCATATTTCCACATGGATTTCCCAAGATTTCAACTCTTCATATTAAAACCTGAATTACTCACATTTATCAACACTGCGATCTATTCCTTCATCTGTGTTATCTCTTCTTATGAAGTGAATCATCACACATTCAATGAACTGTGCCTAAATTTCCTCCTACTCTAGACCTTGGCATTTAATTAATTATTAAATCTTAGTAATTTCCCTCTTTAACATCCTGCATATTTTCTTCTCTTCAATGACATTACCACTGTTTTCATTCTGTCCCTTGTCACCTCTCAGCTGGTGAATTTCAATAGTCTGAATTGGTTTCCCAATTTCTCTTCTTTTTTCCAAGCTATTTCTCCATGCCATTATCTAGCTGTGTGAATTTGGCAAGTCCCTTTATGTCTCTAATATTGGCTTCTTCATCTCTAGACTGGATATTGTATTTGTTCTCTCTACCAAATAAGATGTGTGTGTGTCACACACACACATATGTTATATTATATATAATATATAATAATTATATATTATTATATTATGTATTATATGTATATTATATACATACATATAGTGAAGTCTAAATATATAAAATGAGAAACTAAGCAGTAAGATATACACACACACATATATATACATATATATACATACGTATAATGAAGTCTAAATATATAAAATGAGAAACTAAGCAGTAAGCAAAAATCTTGTGATGAAACTCTGGACATACACTGCACCGGCATATATTCTAAAACTAAGCATATAAAAAAGTAATGTTGAAATAGATTTTTTAAGCTTGGTAATCAATCAGGATTCTCAAGCTCACTTCTTAATAATGCCTTCATGGATTTTTTATTGCGTGACAGAGCAAGCCACATATCATATATCAACTGTAATATAGTATTTGACTTCTTTAATGCAATGCTTAACTGTAAATGTCTATAACTACAAATGAGGCATTTAAATTTGAAGATACTTTAGATAGATGGCAATACCTATAATTAGAAAATCATAATTTTGCCTGAATTGCACTTAAAAGCTAAAGTTCCACCTGCTTCCATTATTGGGAAAGTAATAATAACAATTATAACTATACCATGAAGTATTAAAAGATGAACATTCAATTTGAAGTTAGCTAAAATAAGAAAGTAATGAAAAATGAACTTATAAAATGTTTGCAATTCATACAAATATGTTATATAGAGGCATTAAAGAGCAAAGAAAATAACTAGTCTTTATTACAGTTGATCTTTTCAGATGTTCCTTTTTTTTTTTTTGTCATTAGGATAGCATTATGGTTAATATCTCTCATCCAAAGATCATCACTTTCCTATGCCAAAATTTTTATCCTAAGGTCTGCATAATCACAGACTAAAACTGTAGAGTTTCTAAATTTGGTAATTAAAAGATTTTTGCATTAGGCTTAAATGTTTAGAAAAACAATAATACATCTTTATTTTTCACATTTGAGGTGGCTGAATCATTTTAATCCAGGCTATGCAACTTACCATCATTACGTAGAGTGAGTGGTGTTGGAGGACTAAGTACTCGAGCATTTGTCACTGTGTTTTTCACCAGACAAATATAGCTGCCAACATCTGATGTTTGGACTTTAGATATATAGAGGTTGCCTGTCTCCTGGGAAATGAACCGCCGGCTGTCTTCCGCCACAAAGGAAGGGAACTCATTAAATACCCAGCTATAGATGATCTCTGAAAATACACAAAATTCAATTGTTGAAAGACACAGATTATTTTAATAGCAGTTAAAGCTCAAACAACAAATCCTTTACTAAGTGCTAGGTATATTGCAAGGCCATACATATTGGATCCACATTTCTATATAATTTAGCATTTTATGCTAAAAGACTGTTATTCTTAATGACTACAAGAAGATCAAAAATATTTCTTAAGGATGCTTAGCCTATATTCATTCATCGATTCATTCATCCATTCAATTCCAATGTGTACTGTATTCATATTAGATAATTGGCACTGTGATAGCACTGAAATTAAAAAGATGAGAAAGACAGTTCCCCATTCTAAAAGATCAAACTAATGGGAGATTTATCCAAACCTATCAATCAATATGGAATAAAGAAATAGAGATATTTACTCTGTTTTAAAGAAGGCATGGGAACAGAATACTTAAGCAATCATATTGGTCAGTAAAAACTTCCGGAGATAAGAGACACTAAGCTACAATATTTACTCACTTAATTAACAAATATTGGCTAAAAGGCCTTTGACAAAATTCAGCACCCTTTCTTAATAAAAACCCTTCAGAAAGTCGGGATAGAAGGAACATACTTAAAGATCATAAAAGCCATTTATGAAAAGCCCACAGCTAACATCATCCTCAATGGGGAAAAACTGAGAGCTTTTTCCCTGAGATCAGGAACATGACAGGGATGCCCACTCTCACCGCTGTTGTTTAACATAGTGTTGGAAGTTCTAGCATCAGCAATCAGACAACAAAAGGAAATCAAAGGCATCAAAATTGGCAAAGATGAAGTCAACCTTTCCTTTTTTGCGGATGACATGATACTATACATGGAAAATCCGATAGACTCCACCAAAAGTCTGCTAGAACTGATACATGAATTCAGCAAAGTTGCAGGATACAAAATCAATGTACAGAAATCAGTTGCATTCTTATACACTAACAATGAAGCAACAGAAAGACAAATAAAGAAACCGATCCCATTCACAATTGCACCAAGAAGCATAAAATACCTAGGAATAAATCTAACCAAAGATGTAAAAGATCTGTATGCTGAAAACTATAGAAAGCTTATGAAGGAAATTGAAGAAGATATAAAGAAATGGAAAGACATTCTGTGCTCATGGATTGGAAGAATAAATATTGTCAAAATGTCAATACTACCCAAAGCTATCTACACATTCAATGCAATCCCAATCAAAATTGCACCAGCATTCTTCTCAAAGCTAGAACAAGCAATCCTAAAATTCATATGGAACCACAAAAGGCCCCGAATAGCCAAAGTCATTTTGAAGAAGAAGACCAAAGCAGGAGGCATCACAATCCCAGACTTTAGCCTCTACTACAAAGCTGTCATCATCAAGACAGCATGGTATTGGCACAAAAACAGACACATAGACCAATGGAATAGAATAGAAACCCCAGAACTAGACCCACAAACGTATGGCCAACTCATCTTTGACAAAGCAGGAAAGAACATCCAATGGAAA
Organism: Panthera tigris; assembly: GCF_018350195.1. Lineage (NCBI taxonomy): Eukaryota > Metazoa > Chordata > Mammalia > Carnivora > Felidae > Panthera > Panthera tigris. The sequence continues at coordinate 33,650,087 of NC_056669.1, forward strand.
AAAGACAGTCTCTTTAACAAATGGTGCTGGGAGAACTGGACAGCAACATGCAGAAGGTTGAAACTAGACCACTTTCTCACACCATTCACAAAAATAAACTCAAAATGGATAAAGGACCTGAATGTGAGACAGGAAACCATCAAAACTCTAGAGGAGAAAGCAGGAAAAGACCTCTCTGACCTCAGCCGTAGCAATCTCTTACTCGACACAACCCCAAAGGCAAGGGAATAAAATGCAAAAATGAATTACTTGGACCTTGTGAAGATAAAAAGCTTCTGCACAGCAAAGGAAATAACCAACAAAACTAAAAGGCAACCAACGGAATGGGAAAAGATATTTGCAAATGACATATCAGACAAAGGGCTAGTATCCAAAATCTATAAAGAGCTCACCAAACTCCACACCCAAAAAACTAATAACCCAGTGAAGAAATGGGCAGAAAACATGAATAGACACTTCTCTAAAGAAGACATCCGGATGGCCAACAAGCACATGAAAAGATGTTCAACGTCGCTCCTTATCAGGGAAATACAAATCAAAACCACACTCAGATATCACCTCACGCCAGTCAGAGTGGCCAAAATGAACAAATCAGGAGACTATAGATGCTGGAGAGGATGTGGAGAAACGGGAACCCTCTTGCACTGTTGGTGGCAATGCAAACTGGTGCAGCCGCTCTGGAAAGCAGTGTGGAGGTTCCTCAGAAAATTAAAAATAGACCTACCCTATGACCCAGCAATAGCACTGCTAGGAATTTATCCAAGGGATACAGGAGTACTGATGCATAGGGGCACTTGTACCCCAATGTTTATAGCAGCACTCTCAACAATAGCCAAATTATGGAAAGAGCCTAAATGTCCATCAACTGATGAATGGATAAAGAAATTGTGGTTTATATACACAATGGAATACTACGTGGCAATGAGAAAGAATGAAATATGGCCTTTTGTAGCAACATGGATGGAACTGGAGAGTGTGATGCTAAGTGAAATAAGCCATACAGAGAAAGACAGATACCATATGGTTTCACTCTTACGTGGATCCTGAGAAACTTAACAGAAACCCATGAGGGAGGGGAAGGAAAAAAAAAAAGAGTTCAGAGTGGGAGAGAGCCAAAGCATAGGAGACTGTTAAAAACTGAGAACAAACTGAGGGTTGATGGGGGTGGGAGGGAGGGGAAGGTGGGTGATGGGTATTGAGGAGGGCACCTTTTGGGATGAGCACTGGGTGTTGTATGGAAACCAATTTGACAATAAATTTCATATATTGAAAAAAAAAACAAATATTGGCTTATGGTCAAAATAGAAACCAGGTATTGTTGTGTTTGTTTGTTTGTTTATTTGTTTGTTTGTGAGAGGGAGAGAGCATGAATAGGGGAAAGGGGCAGAGGGAGAGAGAGAGAGAGACAGAGACAGAGACAGAGACAGAGACAGAGAAAGAGAGAGAATCTTAAGCAGGTTTCATGCTCAGTGTAGAGCCTGACGTCGGGCTTGATCCCATGACCCTAGGATCATGACTGAGGTGAAATCAATAGTCAAACACTCAACCAACTGAGCTATCCAAATGCCCCCAGATATTGTACTAAGAAGGAAAGAAGTTTGTGTTCTCCGTCTGGAGTTTTCATTATAGTGGGAAGAAACCAAGAATACACAAACAAATAAACATCAAGTGGTGATAAGTGCTGTGAAGAAAACTAAAGTACATTAAAAGAGAGAGTTATAAGGGTGAGAAGGACATGTGAAGTTATATTTAAAGGCTTTCACTTACAATTGGATAGAGAAGACACAGTGTGAGGACAAAGCAGGAACCAGGAGGAGGGGAAGCAGGAGGAATAATGTCCACTAGCTTAAGAAGCTATTTTCAACATAGCCAAGAAAGATATAAATGATTTGCACTAGAATGGTAGTGGCAGTGAGGCTATTGTTTCTTGTAAAAATTTGGTAGTAGAGCTGACAGGAATTGCTGATGGATTCATTATGAAATGTGAGACAAAGAGGGACCAATGATTTAAGTTTTGGGCCTGAGTCACTGAGCAACTAGAAGAATGTATTTGCTTTTACTAAAATGGGCAGACTTTTACTAAATGGGCAGTTCTTTAGAGATGTGGGTGGAATAAAACCAGGAGTTTAGTTTTGGCAGATTGAATTTGACATAATATCTGGTATCAAATTAAAGAATTGATAAGGCAGTCATACATTTGAATAAAGAGACCAAGAGAGGAATTTGTGTTTGTGTTATAAATTTGGAGTATTAAAAGGTTAGTTTGACTTGGCCAGGTGAAGAGTGTATGGTGTGTTGAGTGTATTCCAGTCAGAGAAGACAAATGAGAAAATTCATTCACACAAGGAATTGGATAGTATGAATGGACCCCCACAAACAGTTTTGTGTTATTAGACTCATAATTTTGAGGAAGGGAGTGGTAAGAGGAAAGGTTGGGGAGATTAGTGGTAAATCCAAATTACTAAACACAGATTAACATGGTGTGTGTCTGTTATATTAAGAAACTTGTGCTCAATCTTACATGTAATGTGGTACCACTGGATGTTTTTCAAGAAAGGGTTGACATAGACACATATATTAGTAGGTTATTCTGGTGATTCTGCAAAAGTTGGATTTAATTAAAAGGAAGGTTGCAGCAGAGAACAATAGGACAATATTGCATACTGAAAGTGAAGGCTGAAGAAATCTGAAGCAGAACCATGATCATAACAATGAGAAGAAAGATGTTTATCCAAGAAATATTGCAGAGGGAAGGCAAAGAGAGAGAAAAATAGTTCAGGAATACTCTCAAGTTCCACTTGAGTGATTGGGAAGAGCATAGTACAAGAAATTCAATGGAAATACATTAAGTCAAACTAGTTTGAGGAGAAAGATAATTGGTTCATTTTCAGGACATTTTGAGTTGGAAGTCTGTGAGGAAAATCTGGTCAAGGAGTTCTAGCAGTTGGCAAATAGGTGTTTGAAACACAGGAAAGGAAATCTGAGATGAAGGTTAAATTTGGGAGTTGTCAGTATATTGGTATTATTGAATCCAAGAAGGGATGAGATTAATCAGGAAGAGTAGATATGGTGAGAAGATACTCTGGGAAGCACAAACATCTAAATAAATGTAAGAAGGGGCGCCTGGGTGGCTCAGTCAGTTGAGCATCTGACTTGATTTCGGCTCAGGTCATGATCTCATGGTTTGTGAGTTTGAGCCCCACATCAGGCTCTGCTCTGATAGTGAGGAGCCTACTTGGGATTCTCTCTCTCCCCCTCTCTCTCTTTGCCCTTCCCCTGCTCATATTCTCTCTCTTTATCTCTCAAAATAAATAAACAAACTTAAAAAATGAATTAACTAAATAATGGTACAAAAGTGTTCAAAGGGTAAAAGGCAGAAACTGTTGGAAAGACTCAAAGGGAAAAACATGCAGTGTTATAGGTGCCAATGGCTTAACCAATTCCACAAGATTAAATAATGTCAAATAAGGAAAAAATCCCAATAAAGAAAAAATTTACTAAAGACTGGCTTTGGGGTATCACTGAATAGCAACTTCAATAGCATTAAAATCTCGATAAGCATTTGAACTATCTATGTTATGATTGAAAGAGCAGATTCCAAGGCCCCCTTTCTCCTACCTACCTACCATGAGTAGTTAAAAATAAATTCATCAGTCTGGCCTTATATACTTTCCAATGGGGAACCTGGCATTTATTCAGCCTTTCTGGATACTCAAGCAGAGACTTGAAGATTATCCATTCATATTGAGAGTCAGTGTAACTAATTTTGAAACTTTATATGTTGATGATTAACTTTTATTACTCTCCTAATTTATTACTATTATTTAATTTTTATCTTAATGGAACCAATATAATATTTACAGTAAAGTAAGTCATTAATTTTCATGAATATGTGTTTAAGAAAGATGGTGTCATCATAGACTAACTTTTGAGAGGGATAAGAAACATTTTCATAGTCATCATCTTAGGCAGAGGTATTCTATACAATCAGTTAATAAACATTAAAAATAGTATTTCTTCGGTCGTCAAATTTTCCCCTTCCCCCATGTGTTTTCTTCACTTAGTTAAATTTATTAGGACTTTCGGAGGCAGTGTAGCCAAGTCCTGACTCAGCTATTTATAATTTGTTTAAATTAAGCAAATATTCAGCTAACTCTTTGAGATTCAGTTTTGTCATCCAAAATGAGAATAATGTTGTCTGTTTCACAAATTTGCAAATAAGATAATTTAACCAAGCACTTACCAAGCAATAAGTATTTATAATATGTGAAAATTAACATTTCTGATATCCTCTCCCCCCATTATTAGGTTAGGAGCTTTTTTTAATGTGTTTCACTTAAATATAAGGAAAAGATCAAAGAGGATCTAAAATAACACTGAAAGAATTAAATATTTTTAATTTATTTTAGTTTATTTTAATTTAATTTAAAATAAATATTTCAATTTATTTTAGTTTAAATATTAGTCTGTTTTTCATAGAAAAACTTCAATTATGATTGAATGTTAATTCTAAGATTTAGCAAATATTTATTATTTCTAAGTCATATAATACAGTTGTAAAAGATGCTTTAAAAATCTGAAATGTTATATCACATTAACTTATAATTACAGTACACATATACAATATAAAAACTTTAAAATATTTTATCAAATGTTTTACAACACCAACTGTTTTTTAGAGTTGAAGTTACCCATTTGGCTGTCTTTAGTCCACTTGATATTTTTTTAAGAATTTATTAATGGCATCCATGTGACTTCACTCAAAGAAAACCCAGAGTATAATTAAAGTACTTCATTCTATTCTTGCATTACTCAACTAGATTCTAAATTCAAGGACTTCTCACATTTAACTGTATGAGTTCTTCTAATTGTTATAGTAAGAATTTCATTTGTTCACATATCACTCACATACATTTTAATATTTTTGCAATCTGTTTTAAATTATATTTTACTGGAGTTATCTCAACTTTTGGCTTGTATTACTTGAAATTTGGGGAAAAAGAAAGCAGTGAACAATTAAAGACTACCAGTCATTGAAATACTATTTCTTATAGTGTTATTGAGTCAATATTTTGTAAAATATTTTCGCAATAGGAAAAAAGTATATAAAACTGACATTTTCTCAAATTTTACAAGTAAATGAGTACTTGGGGATTAAAAATGTTTATTTAGTTCTTAAAATAAGTTTACAGTTTTGCATAACAAAGCATTTCACAATGCCAAGAAGGATAAAAAGTAGAAATGGTATACAATAGAAAAGCTGACAACCTGAATTTGGATTGAATTTCCTCACTGTGCCAAAAGTGGAAATATTGAACTAGGTTAAATCTTTTAAGATGACTACTTACTTCCTCCTATAAGGATTTTCATTTTCTATTAGCATTTTTAAAATATCCTTATCAAATTTTTCTTTGTTATCATAAAAAAACAAGCATTAATTATATTTTTATTAAATATCAGGGCCTGAGGGTTATAAAATTCAGTAAGATAGTAAAAGAGTTGGCTTTGATGTCATAGTCTAGTTTCACACACCACTTTGTTTCATGTAAATTGTGTTTGGCCTTTAAAAAATTAATAAAAGTTGATTTGTTAAGTATTAAGATTTTAATATTGTTCATTTCAGAAGCATATTGAGACTAGTTGGTCAATTGTGTTTTCCCATTTGTAAAAAGGTTCTCTTTAATAGCATGTTTAACTAAGACAAGAATGTTTTAGAAGTTCTTCATATAATTCTTTAGTGAGTACTATTTTAACAAACAAGACTACCTTTTGACATATCCTCTGCACCCTAGGTTATGAGAGTCTCCCTTAAGGATGCTTCTTTATTAGATTCATCCAAGGGCCACATTTTGGATATACTTTCTTGAGATCATCTTTATGTTAATTTTCACTAGTTCATTTTTGATACTATCTGGTAGTATACATTTGGCCTACAAGCACATGTGTTGTGAAAGCTTGAAAGTTCGGGTTCTCATGGGAGACTTTTGTCTTTCTTCCTAAGTCAGTGAGAGGCATTCTAGTTCACTGAGGGCGAAGCCAATTACAGGCCTGGCTTGGTGGAGACATTGCTATTCTAACATCCCCTCTCAGGCAGACCCAAATACTTGTGTTTTGTCTCAACATAAGCATTTATCTTCGAGCTCCTAGACTCTAGAGTCTATTTCCATAACACAAATAATCTTATGAGGCTTCCCAGATCTCCTCAGGATTAACACTATTCCTAGATTTTAGTTAGGATTTCAGCCCTGTATTTTTGTTATTTGTTTCTGACACCTGGGGATTTCCATTTCTTCTTGTGATATTAACTTTAGATTGAAATTTTCTTTATTATACTCATAATTTTTAAAATTTTGGTAACAGGAAAGTTTCTAGGTGGGTTTTGTCTATTGTCCTAATTGAAGGTCCAGGTTTCATGGCTTTATGCCTTGCAGACTTTCAACACAATTGCCGTAACTGATTCAGTGTCACAAAACAGACTATCTTGTCTTTATGCCCTTGGAAAATAAGATGATTACTTAAATGATATATTTCCACGTCTTCAGAGTATGAAAACATGAGTACGCATGAGGAACAATGTTCATTTTTCATAACTGCAGTGCCATTAATGAAACAAGTTTGAGAAAGGGAATGAAATTACATACTAGACTCTGAAGTCTTTGAAAACAATTTCAATGAGTAATCATATATGATTCATTTCAATATCCTTTAATATAACTACCATTTTTCTTCCTAACAATGTATGTACACCTTAGAAGCTCTGGGTCAAAGTATTGGAGAGAACACAATGGATATAGTATCTGAGTTGTTCGCTGACCCAATTAAATAATGTCCCTCTCCTAGGAGCCAACTTTCTTTATCTTTGTCAGCCATAAAAAGGAAAACCTTAAAACCAGAAGCTTCTCTATTTTTATGATATGCTCAATTTTATGGTTTGAGGTAACTTTTTCAAAATGATGGATACTATTTACCAAAATCCTTGATCTTACCCTACCTATTGTAGCTATTCCTGTAATAAGTGATTTAATGTTATATCTGTCAAAGAACTATAATTATAATTTGTTCTTTATTACAAAAGTATAATTTTTTGTCTGCTTCTTAAATTGTTTGTTTTGTACTTATAGTTTGATAATTTTTGCATTATTTTTTACTGAATGTTGCTTGGTAAAGTATCTGGCATATGCATTTTAATTGCCTTGTAATTATTTGTTTGAACAATTCCATCATCCATTATGACACTTCTCCCTCCTTTTTCTTCTTTTGATGAATAAATTGATGTGAGGATACTTGAATAGCAGAACTTGTAAACTACCGGCAGAAACAGTACAGCTTTAAAAATTGGAACTACAATTATTTTATTTATATAGAAAGCTTGCAGCATTTTGGGTTTTGGAATTAATAACATCATGAAGGAAATTATAGAGAACTGTCCTATCAATCATCCATTACTACTAAGCATAAAGAGATGCAACCTGAAATTAGTAGGAAATATCTTTTTATATTGCTGATTTATACCTTCATTGTGATAACAAGTGCCACATCAATTACTCTTGGCAGGGCAGAGACAAAATCTACTTTTTTCATCACTATATTCTCAGAATCTAACAGGATCCTGACATGTTTCTGCTCAAAAATATTTGATGTATAAATGGTCAGGATAATATATATATATATATATACTTATAAAAATACTTATAAACCTCTACATTTTATTTTATTCTTATTTTATTTATTTTTTAAATAAAATTTACTGACAAATTGGTTTCCATACAACCCAGTGCTCATCCCAACAAGTGCCCTCCTCAATGCCCATCACCGATTTTCCCTCCCCCCTCAACCCTCTGTTTGTTTTTAGTATCCAAGAGTCTCTTACAGTTTGCCTCCCTCTCTCTCTGTAACTTTTTTTTTCTTCCCCTCCTCCATGGTCTTCTGTTAAGATTCTCAAGATCCACCTATGAGTGAAAGCATATGGTTTTCTTTCTCTGACTGACTTATTTCACTTAGCATAATACCTTCCAGTTCCATCCACGTTGCTGCAAATGGCATGATTTCATTCTTGCTCATTGCCAACTAGTATTCCATTGTATATATAAACCACATCTTCTTTATCCCTTAGTTAGCTGATGGACATTTAGGCTCTTTCCATAATTTGGCTATTGTTGAAAGTGCTGCTATAAACATTGGGTTATATGTGTCCTAAGCATCAGCACTCCTGTATCTTTTTGGCAAATTCCTAGCAGTGCTATTGCTAGGTCATCGGGTAGTTCTATTTTTAATTTTTTGTGGAACCTCCACACTATTTTCCAGAACAGCTGCAGCAGTTTGCATTCCCACCAACAGTACAAGAGGGTTCCTGTTTCACCACATCCACACTAGCATCTGTAGTCTCCTGATTTCTTCATTTTAGCCACTCTGGTGTGAGGTAGTATCTCAGTGTAGCTTTGATTTCTGTTGCCTTGATGATGAGTGACGTTGAGCATCGTTTCATGTGTCTGTTGGCCATCTGGATGTCTTCCTTGGAAAAGTGTCTATTCATGTCTTCTGCCCATTTCTTCACTGGATTATTTGTTTTTCGGGTGTGGAGTTTGGTGAATTCTTTATAGGTTTTGGATGCTAGCCCTTTATCTGATATGTCAGTTGTGAATATATTTTCCTATTCTGTTGGTTGCCTTTTAGTTTTGTTGATTGTATCCTTTTCAGTGCAGAAGCTTTTTATCTTGATGAAGTCCCAATAGTTCATTTTTGCTTTCAAAACCTTTGCCTTTAGAGTGTGTCAAGTAAGAAATTGCTGCGGCTGAGTTCAAAGAGGTTTTTCTCTGCTTTCTCCTCTAGGGTTTTGATGGTTTCCTGTCTTACATTAGGTCCTTTATACATTTTGAGTTTATTTTGTGTATGGTATAAGAAAGTGGTCTAGTTTCATTTTTCTGCATGTTGTTGTTCAGTTCTCCCAGCAGCATTGTTAAAGAAACTGTCATTTTTCCATTGGCTACTCTTTCCTGCTTTCTCAAAGATTAGTTGGCCATACATTTGTGGGTCAATTCAGGGGTCTCTAGTCTCTTCCATTAGTCTATGTGTCTGTTTTTGTGATCATATCATACTGTCTTGATGATTACAGATTTGTATTAGAGGCTAAAGTCTGGGATTGTGATGCCTCCCACTTTAGTTTTCTTCCTCAATATGACTTTGGCTATTTGGGGACTTTGTGGTTCCAAACAAATGTTAAGATTGTTTGTTGTATCTTTGAGAAGAATACTGGTGCAGTTTTGACTGGGATTGCATTGAATGTGTAGATAGCTTTGGGTAGTATTGACATTTTAACAATATTTATTCTTCCAATCCATGAGCACAGAATGTTTTTCCATTTCTTTGTATCTTCTTCAATTTCCTTCATAAGCTGTCTCTAGTTTTCATCATACAGGTCTTTACATCTTTGGTTAGGTTTATTCCTAGGTATTTTATGGTTCTTGGTGCAATTGTGTTTGGGATCAGTTTCTTTATTTCTCTTTCTGTTGCTTCATTATTGGTGTATAAAAATGCAACAGATTTCTGTACATTGATTTTGTATCCTGCAACTTTGCTGAATTCATGTATCAGTTCTAGCAGACTTTTGGTGGAGTCTTTCAGGTTTTCCATGTAGAGTATCATGTTGTCTGCGAAAAGTGAAAGTTTGGCTTCATCTCTGCCAATTTTGATTCTTTGATTTCATTTTATTGTCTGATTGCTGATGCTAGGACTTCCAACACTATGTTAAACAACAGTGATGAGAGTGGACATCCCTGTCGTGCTCCTGATCTCAGGGAGAAAGCTCTCAGTTTTTCCCCATGAAGGATGATACTAGTTGTGGCCTTTTCATATATGGCTTTTATGATGTTTAAGTGTATTCCATCTATCCTGACTTTCTTGAGGGATTTTATTAAGAAAAGATGCTGAGGGGCGCCTGGGAGGCTCAGTTGGTTGGGCGTCCGACTTCGGCTCAGGTCATGATCTCACGGTCCGTGAGTTCGAGCCCCGCGTCAGGCTCTGTGCTGACAGCTCAGAGCCTGGAGCCTGTTTCAGATTCTGTGTCTCTCTCTCTCTCTGACCTTCCCCCATTCATGCTCTGTCTCTCTCTGTCTCAAAAATGAATAAATGTTAAAAAAATTTTTAAAAAAGAAAAAGAAAAGATGCTGTATTTTGTCAAATTATTTTTCTGCATCAATTGAGAGGATCATCATCTTTTCTTTATTAATGTGATGTATCACATTGGTTGTTTTGCAAATACTGAACCAGCCCTGCAGCCCATGAATGAATCCCACTCGATCGTGGTGAATAATTCTTTTTATATGCTGTTGAATTCGATTTGCTAGTATCTTATTGAGAATTTTTGCATCCATATTCATCAGGGATATTGGTCTGTAGTTTTCTTTTTTGCTGGGTCTCTGTCTGGTTTGGGAATCAAAGTAATGCTGTCTTTATGGAATGAGTCCATAAGTTTTCCTTCCCTTTCTATTTTTTGGAACAGCTTGAGAAGGATAAGTATTAACTCTGCTTTAAGTGTCTGGTAGAATTTCCAAGGGAAGCCATCTGGTCCAGGACTCTTATTTGTTGGGAGGTTTTTGATAACTGATACAATTTCTTTAGTAGTTAAGGTCTGTTCAAATTTTCTATTTCTTCCGGTTTGAGTTTTGGTAGTGTGTGGGTATTTAGGAATTTGTCCATTTTCTCCAGGTGGTCCAGTTTGTTGGCATATAATTTTTCATAGTATTCCCTGATAATTGCTTGTATTTCTGAGGGATTGGTTGTAATGAATCCATTTTCATTTGTGATTTTATCTAATTTGGTCCACTCTCTTTTCTATTTAAGAAACCTGGCAAGAGGTTTACCAATTTTTTTTGTTTTTTCAAAAAACCAACTCTTGCTTCCATTGATCTGTTCTACTGTTTTGTTTTGTTTTTTTTGTTTTTGTTTTTTGGATTATATATTGTTTATTTCTGCTCTGATCCTCATTATTTCTCTTCTTCTGCTTGTTTTGGGGTATGTTCGTTTTTCTGCTTCTAGTTCCTTTAGTTGTGCTGTTAGATTTTGTATTTGGGATTTTTCTTGATTCTTCAGATAGGCTTGGATTGCAATGTATTTTCCTTGTAGGACTGCCTTTGCTGCATCCCAAAAGGTTTGGATTATTGTGTTTTCATTTTCATTTGTCTCCATATATCTTTTAATTTCTTCTTTAGTTGCCTGGTTAACCCATTCATTCTTTAGTAGGGTGTTCTTTAACCTCCATGCTTTTGGAGGTTTTCCAGACTTTTTCCTGTGGTTGATTTCAAGTTTCATAGCATTGTGATCTGAAAGTGTGCATGGTATGATCTTAATTCATTAATATTTACTGAGGGCTGTTTTCAGTCAGTATATAGGTCAGTATATGACCTATCTTGGAGAATGTTCCATGTTCACTCTAGTCGGGAGTATATTCTGCTGCTTTAGAATGAAGAGTTCTAAATATATCTGTCAAGTCCACCTGGTCCAATGTATCTTTCAGGACCATTGTTTCATTACTGATTCTCTGTCTAGATGATCTATCCAATGTTGTAAGTGGAGTATTAAAGTCCCTTGCAATTACACATTCTTACCAAGAAGATTGTTTGTGTGTGATTAATTCTTTTATACATTTGAATGCTCTCAAATTTGGTGGATAGATACTTATAATTGTTAGCTCTTCCTGATGGATAGACCCTTTAATTATTATATAATTCCCTTCTTCATTTAATTATTATATAATTAATTCTTTATTTATAATAATTCTTATTTAATTATTATATAATTCCCTTCTCTTGTTATAGCCTTTAATTTGAAGTCCTGGTAGTCTGATATAGGTATGGCTACTCCAGCTTTCTTTTGACTTCCAGTAGCATGATAGACAGTTCTCCATCCCCTCATTCTTCGATCTGAAGATTTCCTCAGGTCTAAAATGAGTCCTTGTAGACAGAAAATAGGTGGGTCTTTTTTTATCCATTCTGATACCCTATGTCTTTTGATTGGAGCTTTTAGTCCATTTACATTCAGTGTTATTATTGAAAGATATGGGTTTAGAGTCATTGCGTTATGTGTAGGTTTCATGGGTATAGCGATGTCTCTCATAATTTGTGGTCCTTGCAACATTTCACTCACAGAATCCCCCTTAGGATCTCTTGTAGGGCTGGTTTAGTGGTGATAAATTCCTTCAGTTTTTGTTTGTTTGGGAAAACCTTTATCTCTCCTATTCTGAATGACAGGCTTGCTGGATAAAGGATTCTTGGCTGCATATTTTTCCTGTTCATCACATTGAAGATTTCTTGCCATTCCTTTCTGGCCTGCCCAGTTTCAGTAGATAGGTCTGTTACTACCCTTATGTGTCTACCTTTGTGTGTTAAGGCCCTTTTATCCCTTGCTGCTTTCAGAATTCTCTCTTTATCCTTGTATTCTGCCAGTTTTCCTATGATATGTCGTGCAGAAGATTGATTCAACTTATGTCTGAAGGGAGTTCTCTGTGCCTTTGGATTTTAATGCCTGTTTCCTTCCCAAGATTGGGGAATTTCTCAGGTATGATTTGTTCAAGTCTACCTTCAGCCTCTCTCTCTCTCTCTCTCTCTCTCTCTCTCTCTCTCTCTCTCTCTCCTTCTGGAATTCCTATTTAATGGATATTGTTCCATTTAATTGAACCACTCAGTTCTCTAATTCTCCCCTTGTAATCCTGGATTTTTTTATCTGTCTTTTTCTCAGCTTATTCTTTTTCCATAATTTTTTCTTCTAATTCACCTATTCTCCCCTCTGCCTCTTCATTCCATGCTGTGGTTGCCTCCATTTTATTTTGCACCTCATTTATAACGTTCTTTAATTCATCATGACTATTTTTTAGTCCCTTGATCTCTGTAGCAATAGATTCTCTGCTGTTCTCTATGCTTTTTTCAAGACCTGCAATTAATTTTATGATTATTATTCTAAATTTTTGTTCAGTTATATTGCTTAAATCTGTTTTGATTAACTCTTTAGCTGTCACTTCTTCCTGGAATTTCTTTTGATGAAAATTGTTTCATTTCATCATTTTGGCTAGTTTTCTGTCCCTTATGAGTTTTAAAAGCTTGTCATGTGCTCTGAACCTGTGAACAGTGCTATATTAAAAGGGGGTCATACACTGTCCAGGGCCTGGCCGTTCAGGAGGTGTTTTTTGGAGAGTGTTACTTTCTCTCTCTTGTTGTGACTTTGTGTATTTATTTCTCTACTTGTAGTGATGTTTTGGACCCTCCACCAATTGTGCTTTGATTTGTTCCTTGAAGTAGCCCTATGGTCTCTTAAGTTGTCCCATTTTCTTCCTCGTAGATTCAGTCTCTATTTCTCCTAGACTCTTGGGGTTCAAAGTCCTTTAGCTTCAGCCCTTCTTTGTTTGGGAGATGTGGGAAGTATGGATCCCCCTAATTCTCTGTCATGATGGCCCAACTGAAGCATGGGACTGCTGATCTCAGGGTCATGATTTTAAGCCCCATGTTGGGTGTAGAGATTACAGGGTGCCCTGCCAGCTCCAGGTGGTCTCGCCACCTAACCCTTTACACTTCAAGTCGCTACATTTTAAATGTGGGTTTTTTTTTTCACATTTTAAATTTCACTTGAAACTTTCTAAGATCTACATAGACTCATTTAGCCTTCAGAATATAAAAGTCAAAGATGGTGTTTGAAGCAGGGCTAAATTCAGCCACTGAGAAATAATGTAGGCAGTTTTAACAATCTGGAATGTATCGTCAGTGAACAAAAGAGAAAGGGTCATGTTTACAAAGTTACTATGAAGTGTTTTCATGATTTCTTCTACTCGAAAAATTGGATGAAGGTTGAAGGTGCATTAAATTTTGAGGTGGCCCCAACTTCTGTCAGGTTAAAGTGTCCACAATGGTCAGTCATTTCGTGAACATGTTCACTGACACTTTGTTGAAGAAGCTGACTTGGCAGCTGAAGTCATTAATATATCATATGTAATAATTATTTTGGCTGCTAGATATAGGATGAGGACTGAGATCAGATAACTGGAAGTGTCAACAGTAATGATACATTATTATATTATTATATGCAAAACATTACTCAGGGTATTATGGGGATATAAAGTGGGACTGGGAAAGGAACTAACTTCAGACTTTACTATGAGTCACAAAGTTTACACATTTTTTCAATCCCACAACCCGACCCCCACCCCCAGATTAGAAGGTAGCATCATAAGTGAATAAGACCCATGGACTTTGGAATCACAAAGATCAGAGTTTCAGACATGCCAGTGTGATCTACTGACTCTGCACCTTTGGGCAAGCTATTTAACTTTACTAAAGTATTAGTCTTCTCATCTGTAAAATGGAAGAAATTGTAGGTTAAATGAGATATTACATGTAAGGTTATTTCTACAGAACTAAATGTAGTCAGTTATTATTATCATTATAATCATCTTCATAATCAAAGGTCTGGAGCTCAAACAGTTTAAGGAACCAGTAGAAAATTACAGCTTACTAAGTGTCAGAAGAAAAATTCAAATTTGCTTGACTCACTCTAAGCCTATATATTATCATTATATCATATTGCTTAAAAATTTATTACATTTTAATCTTTATGAACTTCAGTTTTAGCATCCATAAAATGGGATAGTAATGTTTATATTATATATTGTGCTGTGGATTATGTAAACCACTTAAATGAGAGTGTTCAACATGCAGGAACTATTCAGTAAGAAAAGCTGTTAGGTCAAGATAAATGACCTTGTGTAATGTGATACAAGGCAGATTCACCTTGAACTTTGTACAGTTGAATTTAATTTCTATAAGTATCAAGAGTTGCATCTATAAAACATAGCCAGAGGCAAAGATCCTGAGAATAACAGAATAAAGGTATCAAACTGACACTTGGTTAGTGCGTAGGGGATCAGATATTTTTAAGGATGTTATCAAGAATAGAAGAGAGAATATTTGTCATGTTTAAAAAATGAAATTATTTCATTATAAAGGTAGGCTGTATTTTTACTTTAAATTCAGTTATCTTGGTTGAACAAACAAAAGTACTAATTCCCCTTTTTACAAGTTGTGAGACATGTATTTTATTAGTTTGTTATCTAGAGTCAGAAACACCAGAATTCTGTTCAAAATTATAATATGTGACCAATAAAATTTTATATGCATATTTGCCTTTAGCAAAATAAAAGATAAAGTATATTTATAATACAAAGAGTAGTAAACTGGCATTCTCTTGTGATCCACAACTCAAATGAATCTGAGTAAGTGAATTACAAGTCATAGAGTTCAAGTGATGACACCACCTGGGTGACAGGAGCTATTTCTACTTTCTCTGTGGAATGCTTCATGCAACAGAGGACTTTTTGTTTTTAAATCCCAAGACTCCTGTGTCTAGATATAAAGGTCATGGCTAACTCATTTCAAAAAACAGCCTATTTTATTGCTTTGCTAAGGGATTTTTAAATTATTTTTATTGAGTTGTAAACTCCATCAGGTCAGGGACCAGCATTTACTCACCAGTGTATTATAGTCAGTGGCACAAGTTCAATTTAGATTTGGAGCTTTTCATTAAAAAGCATTCACTTTAGATTTCCCACAATTCATTGTTAAAGCCCAGAAATCCTAGCTCTGAACAACAGAGTATATGTCCTTTAGAATCTTGCTCAGGAAGAAGACCTTGATGTGCTTATCAAAACTGTAAAGAGTTTACCTTAAAGAAAAGACATGCATGAAGAATTATCAGAAGACTGTGAGCCATTAGGCATAACCAAGGTAATTTAAGTTTGTCTTCATTAAATCAGAACATTAGACCACTTAATAATAATAATAACAACCGCCACCACAATAATAGTGAAGGTCAGTTTTGTACAAACAGAATCTGAGGAGATTCTTTGAATGTGATTTATTGATGGAGTGTTCCCAGGAGAATTAAGAAATGTAGGAAATAAGAACCAGTAGGGGGTGGGAGGGGAAGAAGAAGAAGAAGAAGAAGAAGAAGAAGAAGAAGAAGAAGAAGAATGGGGGGGGAGAAGGAGGAGGAGGAAGAGGAGGAGGAGGGAGAAGGTAAGCAAAGATGTGGTTCCTACCAGAGATTAGTTTAGGACTAATCCTACTATCTCATTTGTGACTCTGGAAGACACATTTCACTGCAGATTTGGTGAGTGTGGCAATGGAAAGCAAAGAGATTCAGCATTTTGTTCCCTCCTCCCCTGCATCAGTTGGGTATTAGCTGCTAGCTGTGGTAGGTCAGGTGCCATAAATGTGGGGAGCACAATTCCCTTAATAAGGGAAATTCTCTGGAGAAGAGGCAGCTGCCAGATGGTTACATTAACCAAATAGAGGAGATCTGAGTGTGGCACCAATAGCATCTATTAAGCTTGTATAGATAGCATTTAGCATGTACCAGATAGTGTGCTCTATCTATATTAATTTATTGAATCCTTACAACAGGAATCAAAACTTGACCAAGAAGTCTTTATATTTATATTTAAGATATTTATCTTATCTTTACTGAGCATAAATCTTTATTTGAAAAATAAAAACCTCATAGGGATTTCAAATATTTATTAGGTTGAGTTATGTATGATATGGGGTCTAATTTTGCCAGCTAAAACTTCCATGTTTCAAATAATAACTAATCAGAGCAAAGTTTAAATTCCACTTACCAGACAATAGCAGATTTCTGGATGTTCCTAATAACCATTGGGTGACAACCTAATTAAACTCTCACAGAGCCACACAAGTCTTAACTATTTGAAATGTAAGGATTTATCTTGCTGGCATAGAAATATTACTGCAAAATAGCAGCAGAGTATACCTAAAATGTAGATGCCCATAGGGATAAAAGCAATATTATTGCATGATTACAAATATTGATACTTATTCCTGATCTCCCTTGACATTAGAATTTACAGAATTTTCAAAATATTTAAACCCTTCCAAAGTCCCATACATTATAATTTTTATTTTTTTTTATTTTATTTATTTATTTTTTTTTATTTTTATTTTTTTATTTATTTATTTTTTTTTAATTTTTATTTTTTTATTTTTTTTATTTTTTAATATATGAAATTTACTGTCAAATTGGTTTCCATACAACACCCAGTGCTCATCCCAAAAGGTGCCCTCCTCAATACCCATCACCCAACCTGCCCTCCCTCCCACCCCCATCAACCCTCAGTTTGTTCTCAGTTTTTAACAGTCTCTTATGCTTTGGCTCTCTCCCACTCTAACCTCTTTTTTTTTTTTTTTCCTTCCCCTCCCCCATGGGTTTCTGTTATGTTTCTCAGGATCCACATAACAGTGAAACCATATGGTATCTGTCTTTCTCTGTATGGCTTATTTCACTTAGCATCACACTCTCCAGTTCCATCCATGTTGCTACAAAAGGCCATATTTCATTTTTTCTCATTGCCACGTAGTATTCCATTGTGTATATAAACCACAATTTCTTTATCCATTCATCAGTTGATGGACATTTAGGCTCTTTCCATAATTTGGCTATTGTTGAGAGTGCCGCTATAAACATTGGGGTACAGGTGCCCCTATGCATCAGTACTCCTGTATCCCTTGGATAAATTCCTAGCAGTGCTATTGCTGGGTCATAGGGTAGGTCTATTTTTAATTTTCTGAGGAACCTCCACACTGCTTTCCAGAGCGGCTGCACCAATTTGCATTCCCACCAACAGTGCAAGAGGGTTCCTGTTTCTCCACATCCTCTCCAGCATCTATAGTCTTCATACATTATAATTTTTAAATTAGTCAGTATTTTCTAGAATTAACAGGAGTCCACAAGATGGCAGTCTTCAATGAGTAGATAATATTAATCTTGGGTAATATTCCAAAGGGAAAGGAATAGAAACCTAGGTCAAAAAATAAATTTTCTCAATTTTTGTGTTCTTTAGTAAAATATTAGCTTTTATCCAGAAGGTGTTTGTCATTTGTATATAAGTACATAACTAAAATAATTAAGTTTTAATTTAGTTCTATGTATTGAAAGCAAATGAAAATTCATAAGGTAAGTATTCGAAACACTTTATATCTTTTACTGATGGTGATTTTTTTTTTTACATTTATTTATTTTTGAGAGACAGAGAGAGACAGAACGCGAGCTGGAGAAGGGCAGAGAGAAGGAGACAGAATCCGAAGCAGGCTCCAGGCTCTGAGTAAGCTGTCAGCACAGAGCATGACAAGGGGCTCAAACTCAAGAAAAGTGAGATCATGACCTGAGCCGAAGTCGGAGGCTCAACTGAGTGAGCCCTCCAGGTGCCCCGTGATGATGAATTTTTAAAAGATATCTGTACTTATTTTAATTTTATGCGATACAAATTTTATGGTGCAAATTTGAATATTTATTGCAGGATAAATATTAACAGAAACAAATATGAGTTTTATGAGTTATTCCCTTCTAGTGGGTGAATCACAGAGGACAAAAGCCTCCAGAGTTGTGATTTGCCTAAATTTTGCATGTTAAATGTAGAACTTTAGTTGCTTTTGGTTTACATTCATCATATGGTTACAATAGACAATCTTCAGGTCAGATAAACTATTATAACATTATTCTCTCCCTCTCAACTTCTTGTTACATTCAATGTAATTTTACATAGATGTTCTTTGTGCTTATATGGCTTAACTAATGCTCATTACTCCTTCATTCAAATCTTTAATGAAGATAATTTGTCACATTCTCATGCACCATATAGAAATAGTATGTATTGTCTACTTATCAAAAGGCACTGAAATGGTTTATTTTCTGCTCTGGGGGTTTGTCCCTATGGCTCACCTGTTTCAGAAAAAAATCCTAATCATGAAATACATCTCTGCTGACATATAGTCACCGTAATAAATCTTCAAACTTCTGTTTGTACAAATTCACATACCATGAAACTTTTGGCTCGACATTTTTTAGTTGATTTATTTGAAAAGACAGAAATGTTGGTATAATTTATATTAATAATATAAATGGACCGAGAACTATTTGAAATTTATACTCTTTCTAATTCTACAAGGGATTTTTCTTTAAAAATCAAATGGTTTTGATTTTCATAATTATGCTTATATTTATTTATATTTATAATTATCTTAGCCTTCATGTAGTTAATCTCTTCAAATTATCAAAAATCTAATTGTGAACTAGATGTTGTGATAGAGTCCAGTATTGAATAATAGGGGGTTGTGAACAATTAATACATTTTAAAAAGAGAAAATGCCCTTTACACACTAATGTCATTAAAATAATGAATTGAGATCATTATCTTGAGCCTAATATTCATGTTAGATACAAATGTTAGATATTTAGAGATATATGGCAGATATATATTGTAGACATAAAATATCTGAATGGGAAAATATGTTGGTTATCCTGATTTAATTACTTTTCCATATTTATCTTTTTTTGTTTTTCTTATTTGCCAGAGGTCATCCAATTTTCTACATTAGCTTTGGTTTGGTCAGTGCCCTATTGTCTCTATTTTTAACAATTCTAATTCCTGAATAGAGAAGGGATCTACTTCTTAAAAGAAACCCAACTGGTTCAGACTTCTTTGGTTAATGTTGGTTACTTAGATATTTTCAAGAAATGTGGGCTCTATGGTATATTTTTCCTTCTAAAACCTTTGTTTCTAGTTTATTGGTTAACTAATAATTCTGGTGATTGACTCAGTGATATTTTCCAAAATCATAAGACTAGTAGGAATTATAATAGCTGAAATAAATTTAAAAAAGCTTAAAAATAGACAGCAATCTAAGATATTTTAAAAATATAGTTTTAGAAATAGGAAAACTATATGTCTTTAAGGATTGCTGCAAATTCCAAGAATATGAGCCAGCTGTTTGGTGGAAACCACTGAGTTAAGAGGTTACTGCTAAGGGTAAAGATAAAAGATTTTGATTTATAGGGATCACCTGAAGAAATGTGGCTGAACACAAATTGTTTAAATGGAACTCAAGGGGCGCCTGGGTGGCACAGTCGGTTAAGCGTCCGACTTCAGCCAGGTCACGATCTCGCGGTCCGTGAGTTCGAGCCCCACGTCACGCTCTGGGCTGATGGCTTGGAGCCTGGAGCCTGTTTCCGATTCTGTGTCTCCCTCTCTCTCTGCCCCTCCCCCGTTCATGCTCTGTCTCTCTCTGTCCCAAAAATAAATAAAAAACGTTGAAAAAAAAATTAAAAAAAAAATAAATGGAACTCAAGAAATATCCTAAATAAAATACTAGCAGACTGAATCTAACAATACATTGAAATAATAATTCACCACCATCAAATGGGATAATTGGATTGCAAGGGTGATTTGATATTTGCAAAACAATGTGATGCATCACATTAATCAAAGAAAGGGTAAAAACCATATGATCCTCTCAATAGATGCAGAAAAAGCATTGGACAAAGTATAATATCCATTCATGATAAAAACCTTCAACAAAGTAGGTTTAGAGGGAAAATGACTCAACACAATAAAGGTCCTATATGAAAAACCCACAGCTAATATCATCCTCAATGGGGAAAAGCTGAGAGCTTTTCCTAAAGTCAGAAAAAAGAGAGGAATGTCCACTATCACCACTGTTATTTAGTATGGTACTGGAAGTCCTAGCCCCAGCAATCAGACAACAAAAATAAATAAAAGGCACCCAAATTAGCAAGGAACTTTCAGTATTTGCAGATGACAGAATACTCTATATAGAAAATCTGAAAGACTCCAATAAAAAAAAAAACTGCTAGAACTAATACATGAATTCAATAAAGTCACAGGATACAAAATCAAAGTACAGAAATCTGTTTCATTTCTATACACCAATAATGAAGAAGTAGAAAGAGAAATCAAGGAATCATTCCCAGTTACAATTGACCCAAAACCCATTAGATACCTAGGAATAAACCTGACCAAAGAAGTGAAAGAACTGTACTATGAAAACTAAAATACTGATGAAAGAAATTGAAAAAGGACACAAAGAAATGAGGAAATATTCCATGTTCATGGACTGGAAGAACAAATATTGTTAAAATGTCTATGCTTTCCAAAGCAATCTACACCTTTAATGCAATCCCTATCAAAATATCACCAGCATTTTCACATAGCTAAAAAAAACAATTCTATAATTTGTATGGAACCACAAAAAAACCCAGAATAGTCAAAGCAATCTTGAAAAAGAAAAGCAAACCTGGAGGCATCACAATTCCAGACTTCAAGTTATATTACCAAGTTGTAGTGATCAAGACAATCAAGACAGTATGGTATTGGCACAAAAATAGACACATAGACCAATAGAACAGAATAGAAAACCCAGAAATGAACCCACAAGTTTCAATTAATCTTTGACATAGCAAGAAAGAATATCCACTGGGAAAAAGACAATCTCTTCAACAAATAGTGTTGGGAAAACTGGATAGCAGCATGCAAAAGAAAGAAACTGAGCCACTTTCTTATACCATACACAAAAATAAATTCAAAATGATATAAGACCTAAATGTAAGACCTGAAACCATAAAAATCCTAGAAGAGAACACAGGCTGTAATTTCTCTGGCATTTTCTGTAGCAACATTTTTCTAGATCTGTCTCCAAAGGCAAGGGAAACAAAAGGAAAAATAAACTATTGAGACTTCATCAAAATAAACCTTTGCACACCAAAGGAAACAATTAACAAAACTGTAAGGCAGCCTTTGGAATGGGAGAACATATTTGCAATGAAATATCTGAAAAAGGGTTAATTATCCAAAATATATAAAGAACTTATAAACGTCAACACCCAAAACCAAATAATGCACTTAAAAAATGGGCAGAAGACATGAATAGACATTTTTCCAAAGAACACATACAGATGACCAACAGGCACATGAAAACGTTCTCAACATCCCTGATTATCAAGGAAATACAAAGCAAAACTACAATGAAATATCGCCTCATACCTGTCAGAATGGCCAAAATAAAAACAAACAGACAAAACAAAACAAAACAAAACAGGTGCTGGTAAGGATTTGGAGAAAGGGGACTCCTACTGCACTGTTGGTGGGAATGCAAACTGGTGGAGCCACTGTGGAAAGCAGTATGGAGCTTACTCAAGAAATTAAAGCTAGAACTACCCTAAAATCTAGCAATTTACTACTAGGTATTTACCCAAAAGAAAATACTGATTTTAAGGGACACATGCACCCCAATGTTTACAGCAGCATTGTCTACATTAGCCAAATTATGGAAACATCCCATGTGTCCATCAATTAATGAACAGATAAAGAAGTGAAGAAGTGGTGTAATACATACATACAATGGACTATTACTCAGCCATAAAAATAATGAAATCTTGCCATCTGCAACTACATGGATGGAGCTACAGTATTATACGAAGAGAAAAAAGTCAGTCAGAGAACGACAAATACCACATTATTTCACTCTTATGTGGAATTTATGAAACAAAACAAATGAGCAAAGGAAAAAAAAAGAGGGAGGCAAACCAAGAAACAGATTTTTTTTTTAATTTTTTTTAACGTTTATTTATTTTTCAGACAGAGAGAGACACAGCATGAACGGGGAGGGGCAGAGAGAGAGGGAAACACAGAATCGGAAGCAGGCTCCAGGCTCTGAGCCATCAGCCCAGAGCCCACGTGGGGCTCGAACCCGCGGACCGCGAGATCGTGACCTGAGCCGAAGTCGGACGCTTAACCAACTGAGCCACCCAGGCGCCCCAAGAAACAGATTTTTAAGGACAGAGAACGAATGATGGTTACCAGAGAGGGTTTACAGATGGGTAAAATAAATGAAGAGGATTAAGGAATGCCCTTGTGATGAGCACCGGGTGTTGTTATGGAAGTGTTGGATCATTACACTGTACACCTGAAATTAATTTTGCACTGTATGTTAACTTACTGTAATTTAAATAAAAAATTAAAAAAATAAAGAGCCGGATACATCATATTAGAGAATGGGCAGAGAAGGAAGATAGATTTTTTAAAATTCTAGTACTCATCCCTTATTTTTAGGGGAAGGAAAAGTTTAAATAGCAGTGTTATCACCAAACATATCACAATAGAATGAAATGAGATGTGTTATTAAATACCCAGCTTCCTATTTCATTAGGGACCTCTGTGCAAGAACTCAGCCACATGGGACTCAATTCAGCGAGCACATGTTTAGGTAATGTGGCACCATAGAAAATTCATGGACTTTATACCAATGTAAAAATGTACTTGAATGTTTTCACCATTACCTAGCTTTTCTAATTACCTGACTTCTTCAGTTCTGTTTATTCATCTATAAAATAATTAAAACACCTAACTTAGAAAATTCTGGGAGAAATTTTATAAAAAGTGTTAAAATAATTTTAGGAATATAGAAAGTGTTCATAAATGGTTATTATATAAAATGCTAGCACAGCTATACACATAAATATATACATGTATCTATCTATACAGATATATCTATATCTATCTATCTATCTATCTATCTATATAATTTTATGTTTATCTTCTTTGCAGAATAAACCAGCAGTCACTCTAAAAATCTCATAAAACATTTCATCTTACTTAAAAATACATTTATGCATAAAAGTGGGACTTAACTTTGCATGCCAGTAATACACCCATATTCTATTCTTGTTCCAATATATCATGCAACATATCAATTATGTGGAGTTAAACTATGTGTATATTTTTTACTCTATGTAGTTCTGCAATATTCCCATCTCACATCAAACTGGAGTTTAGAAGTAATTTTACTCTATTTATGTCATATGCCTATCAATTGATCTTAAATGACTCTCTTTTATGAGACTTTTTCATGAAATTTCAAATCTATTAGTCTGTTCAACTCTTTTTCCTCAATCCATCTTTCTTAACCATCCAATATTATCTCCAAATCTTCACAATCATCAATGCTTCATCTTAGATAGGGTGATTCATAAATCAATATATCTCTTATAATATTATTTCCCTAGACTAGAATTTATTCTCAGTTTCATTCTGCCCAGTTACGTGACTAGACACAGCCAAGTGCAGGTGTCATGTTCTTGAACAAGACTTCAGGAGTCATTTTAATTTACAATTACCTCTCCTCTGAAATTCTATAGATACATAGCACTAAATTTTGTCCTAATTTACTTGGAATAGTGAAATTTGCACCTTTTTTCGCAGCAGATTATTAATTGTACCCCCACTTTACTCTCAGAAATGTTCCAGTTAGGGGCGCCTGGGTGGCTCAGTCGGTTAAGCATCCAACTTCAGCTCGGGTCATGATCTCACTGTTCGTGAGTTTGAGCCCCGCGTCAGGCTCTGTGCGGATAGCTAGGAGCCTGGAGCCTGCTTTGGATTCTGTGTCTCCCTCTCTCTCTCTGACCCTCCCAGCTTGCACTGCTTCTCCTTCTTTCAAAAATAAATAAACATTAAAAAAATTAAAAACAAAATTTAAAAGAAATGTTCCAGTTTGGTTATTAAATAAATTATATGGTCTTCCTACTCTCCATCATCCACACAACACATTCCTCCTGTATCAGTATTAACTATGTTCTCTCATTGTTTTCTCTTCTATGTGTAAATATCATCTTCCCTACCAGACTATATATTCATCTAGAGCAGGGGTTGTGTTATATGCTTACTGTACAAATATGGCATCCATTTAAGAAGTAAAATTATTTAAATTAATTTATATTTAGAATCTTTAAGAAGTATGTCATGTTTACATTAAAGGTAGTTGGGGATATACTGAATTACCCCAAAGAATTACCACTTATAGTTGCTCTAGTCATCTAAAATAGTTTCCAACTCACGAGAGTGCCCAGCAAACAGTTGATAAATCTCTTTTTTATGATAAATGCAATGTTCTATTATTTCATAATTAGTGAAATAAGATATTTTCTTATATATCTTAAACCTTTGGTAATAGAGTTTTATAATTCTATAATTTATGGCCCTCCATGAATTTGCCCCTGCTATCCCTTCAACCTTAACACCATCTTTCCTTTCTTCAATCCATCCCAGCCACACTGTCCTTGATGTCAATTTTCAACTTAAGACATGAGCATTATGTCCATGAGTTCTAGCCCCGCGTTGGGCTCTGTGCTGACAGCTTGGAACCTGGAGCCTGCTTTGGATTCTGTATCTCCCTTTCTCTACCCCTTGCCTGATCTCTCTCTCTTTCTCTCTCTCTCTCTCTCTCTCAAAAATAAACATTAAAAAATAAATCAAAAAATAATTCAAGTGATTTATGAAGAAGTTTTTTCAGAAGGCTTGGGAGTATATGCATTTTATTATAGGTAGGTGATAGATAGAAAATGTTGTGATAAGGAAATGAAACTTGAGCAAATACGAATATTCCAGCCACTTGGCTGGATTTTATAAAGATAATTTATATAAGTAATAATATAAATAGTTGTTTATACAAATGTTGGAAATGGGAGAGGCAATGAATGAAACACAAATTTTAAATGATGAATTAGCAGAACCTGTAAACACAGTTCTATTTCTTTTGTTTATTTTACTGGAGACCACCAATTCAAAGTTTGTGGTGAAGGCTTATTAATAAAAAACATGCCATCCTTGGTTTATTTTGTATTATTATTAGTTCCTCTGCTGTCAGACCACGATTTTGGGGATCTTGCCTCTTTATACAGTTTTTGTCTTATTACTTTTAACTTAGCCAGAGCTTTTATTTTAATTATAAAGAAATACTGTTAAAATGAATGCTTAATCTACCCAGGGAAAAGAACACATACTTTCCAGTGGTGGAGCTTTACTATAGAATGGCAACAACACATTGATTTTATTAACTCTCTAATGAAGTCCTGAAATAGGATTACCACAATTTTAAAACACAGTATGATAGCTGTGCTTTATGAGTGGGCAAGCCCTCTCCTATACTGGTATTTCCACCAATGATTGCATCAGGGAAAAAAATGAAAAGGCATATGTGGAAGGTAACCAAGGAGATCTTAATAGTGTTGACATTGTTGTAATACTGTGCCCAAATAAATACTTTATGCTTAGATAGTGTAGTCGTATCTTTATGAGAATACTAGGGTGTTGGCCTATATGGGGCCATTCCAATTTTAATAACTTTGGAATACCATACTCTTCTTTGCTCATCTCCTATAAATCTATTTTCCAACTTTACTTGCATCAAATAATAGTTCTTTAATTTATTCAGAACTGTATGTATGTCTGAGAGTACTCTCCAGTAATACTAATTAATATTTTGAGGATCTATAAGCTAAACTGTAAATATTGTATAAACTTATTGTTTATATAAAATTTATCTTAATGCAGTAAGCTTCCTATGATCTAGATCCAGATTTATGAATTTCAGCGCTATTGACATTTAAGGCCAGATAATTGTTGTGAAAGACAGTACTGTACATTGTAGGATGTTTACCAGTATCCCTGGCCTCTATTCTCTACCCTCTAGATGCCAGTAGCATCTTATCACCCCCTGCCTGCCTCCATACCAGCCATAACAATCAAAAATATCTTTAGACATTATCAAATGCCTCCTGGGAGTGGAAATCACCCCTGTTTGAAAACCACTGATCTAGATTAATTAAGAAGTGATATATCCCGGTTAACCAACTATTTGAGATATCTGGTAATTACTGTATTTCTTTTTATTACATTTCATAAATAATTAGATATATAGATGATAGTAGATAGATAATAGATGAAAGCTAGCTGATTTAATTTGTTTTCATTTTTTTCTTATAGATTTTTTTTCAATATATGAAATTTATTGTCAAATTGGTTTCCATACAACACCCAGTGCTCATCCAAAAAGGTGCCCTCCTCAATACCCATTACCCACCCTCCCCTCTCTCCCACCCCCCATCAACCCTCAGTTTTTTCTCAGTTTTTAAGAGTCTCTTATGCTTTGGCTCTCTCCCACTCTAACCTCTTTTTTTTTTTTTCTTCCCTTCACCCATGGGTTTGTTAAGTTTCTCAGGATCCATATAACAGTGAAACCATATGGTAACTGTCTTTCTCTGTATGGCTTATTTCACTTAGCATCACACTATCCAGTTCCATCCACGTTGCCATATGCCAAAAAAGGGCCATATTTCATTCTTTCTCATTGCCACGTAGTACTCCATTGTGTATATAAACTACAATTTCTTTATCCATTCATCAGTTGATGGACATTTAGGTTCTTTCCATAATTTGGCTATTGTTGAGAGTGCTGCTATAAACATTGGGGTACAAGTGCCCCTATGCATCAGTACTCCTGTGTCCCTTGGGTAAATTCCTAGCAGTGCCACTGCTGGGTCATAGGGTAGGTCTATTTTTATTTTTTTGAGGAACCTCCACACTGTTTTCCAGAGTGGCTGCACCAGTTTGCATTCCCACCAACAGTGCAAGAGGGTTCCCATTTCTCCACATCCTCGCCAGCATCTATAGTCTCCTGATTTGTTCATTTTGGCCACTCTGACTGGCGTGAGGTGATATCTGAGTGTGGTTTTGATTTGTATTTCCCTGATGAGGAGCGACGTTGAGCATCTTTTCATGTGCCTGTTGGCCATCCGGATGTCTTCTTTAGAGAAGTGCCTATTCATGTTTTCTGCCCATTTCTTCACTGGGTTATTTGTTTTTTGGGTGTGGAGTTTGGTGAGCTCTGTATAGATTTTGGATACTAGCCCTTTGTCCGATATGTCATTTGCAAATATCTTTTCCCATTCCGTTGGTTGCCTTTTAGTTTTGTTGGTTGTTTCCTTTGCTGTGCAGAAGCTTTTTATCTTCATAAGGTCCCAGTAGTTCACTTTTGCTTTTAATTCCCTTGCCTTTGGGGTTGTGTCAAGTAGGAAATTGCTATGGCTGAGGTCAGAGAGGTCTTTTCCTGCTTTCTCCTCTAGGGTTTTGATGGTTTCCTGTCTCACATTCAGGTCCTTTATCCACTTTGAGTTTATTTTTGTGAGTGGTGTCAGAAAGTGGTCTAGTTTCAATCTTCTGCATGTTGCTGTCCAGTTCTCCCAGCACCATTTGTTAAAGAGACTGTCTTTTTTCCATTGGATATTCTTTCCTGCTTTGTCAAAGATTAGTTGGCCATATGTTTGTGGGTCTAGTTCTGGGGTTTCTATGCTATTCCATTGGTCTATGTGTCTGTTTTTGTGCCAATACCATGGTGTCTTGATGATTACAGCTTTGCAGTAGAGGCTAACTTCTGGGATTGTGATGCCTCCTGCTTTGGTCTTCTTCTTCAAAATTACTTTGGCTATTCGGGGCCTTTTGTGGTTCCATATGAATTTTAGGATTGCTTGTTCTAGTTTCGAGAAGAATGCTGGTGCAATTTTGATTGGGATTGCATTGAATGTGTAGATAGCTTTGGGTAGTATTGACATTTTGACAATATTTATTCTTCCAATCCATGAGCACAGAATGTTTTTCCATTTCTTTATATCTTCTTCAATTTCCTTCATAAGCTTTCTATAGTTTTCAGCATACAGATCTTTTACATCTTTGGTTAGATTTATCCCTAGGTATTTTATGGTTCTTGGTACAATTGTGAATGGGATAAGTTTCTTTATTTGTCTTTCTGTTGCTTCATTGTTAGTGTATAAGAATGCAACTGATTTCTGTACATTGATTTTGTATCCTGCAACTTTGCTGAATTCATGTATCAGTTCTAGCAGACTTTTGGTGGAGTGTTACGGATTTTCCATGTATAATATCATGTCATCTGCAAAAAGTGAAAGTTTGACTTCATCTTTGCCAATTCAGTTTTCATTTTAAGGGCGGAGTACTCTACCGCCTTCATGATTTTTGTTGTACAACATACATATAGAGAATAGGTATTCAGTAAGGTTTGCTGAATTGAATTAGAATTAGGACCAATCATACTCCTAGTACAGAACTATAAGGAACATTATTTACTTTTTATTTAATGAATCAAACACATCTTAATATTTTGATAATGTTTCAGGCCATTTTTCAAATTAACTGTCAAAATAAAAAATGTGTCAAATACTGAGTTGACTATATTTTGGAACAATGACACAACATTGACACTATCTGAATATCACTTTTCTCTTCATATAAAAGTGTATAACGGTACAGAAGAAATTTCAGTTACATGAATTTTACAGTTGTTTGATTCTGCATAATTAATTTACCTTGCTAGCATGCAGACCTACCTGTAAGTTATATGTGAAATCTGAAACAATATATTTAATTCACTTCTTTTATTCATTCATTAGGGTATTCTCTTTCCCCACACATACATTTTTAAAATAATGAAATATGTATTTCCAGAACTTATTTAATTGTGTTAAAATGAAGTCCACATAAATTAACTCGACAAAATGCAAATATATGGTAGACAAAGGAGGAGAAAACAATTTTAGTAAATATTAATGTACATGGGGGGGTGCCTGGGTGGCTAAATTGGTTAAGCATCTGACTTTGGCTCAGGTTATGATCTCACTGTGGGTTCAAGCCCTGCATCAGGCTCTGTGCTGACAGCTTAGAGCCTGGAGCCTGCTTCAAATTCTATGTCTCCTTCTCTCTCTGCTCTTCCCCCACTCCTTCTCTCTCTCTCTATCTCTCTCTCTCTCTCTCTCAAAAATAAACATTAAAATTTAAAAAAAAATATTAAGGGACATGGCATCTGAGCTAAATAGAAAATAAAGGAATTGGTTTTGTATATTGTTAGAGAAATTTCCATATTATTAAATCACTGTTTTAAGGCATTTATTAGAATGACTTACAAGATTCTACAGACGTTAGTTTTTCAGACTATAGAGTTACTGTAGAAACACTGGATGGTTGGTGAATTAATTCACAGAAGATAGTCTACTCTGGGCAAAGCTACACAGACATTAGTGTTTACCAAAAGTAATAAATTCTAAGAACTCACAATCTACAATGAGTCAAATCATGTATATACTAATTCAGATACAAGGCAGATAATTTCTTTCAGCTAGAATTCTAGCTTTTAATTTTTTAAAACTTGCTTTTATAACTTATTCTCTATGGAACCTTAGACATGTTCCTCAGTCTTTGTTGCCCTGTTTGAAAATGGATATATGCTTTCCTTCACATTATTTTGTAAATATTAAATAGAAGTGACTTAAGTGACGTACATGCTTGATGCTTGATGCCTAAAACCATTCACTAAATGAAGTTATGTTATTAATTTGGAATATCTTTTCTCTAAAGAAGATTTCTGAGACAGGACCAATGTATATATGAGTATATAAATTCCAAAGTTATCCCAATTGAATTGGCATTGAGCTAGTAATGTATTTTCTCCCATCCGACTTGACTTAAAATAATTTGGGGACTAGTAGCTTCTTTCACTTCCCATCATATATCTTGATTCCCAAAGGAAATGCAAAATCTGATTGTTCCAAAGAATGAAATTTTCTCTTATGTATCACATAGTGCTTTGGTACTTTTAAATATATTAAGCACTCACTATGTGCTAGGTATTTTGATAACCCTTCTCTATTATTTTTAATACTATTTGTGTTTATTTCACTTTTATATAATTAAAACTAAGGATTGATAAAATCAAGCAGATGTTTTTCTGTACAAGACAGAGGAAAAGGACACAGATATAATTGCAACCAGAAGCTCAGGGAATAGTTAAAACTGTGAATACTTCCCTGATAAAGGGCGTCACTTGGCCTACATAACTGCAGATTCGGAAACTCTTAGGTAGTAGCTCAGAAATTGTGTTAGCACAAATCACACTGCCTCCTCCATAAAAGTTCTCAAAATCTGAGTCCTTTATTTCTTTTGTTGGATCTCATTCTTACAAAAAAGAGACAGTATTTATTTTAAAAGCTTTAGAATTCACTTGCATGATACAAATATTACCCTAAAACAGAAGGCAGGGTGCTACATCTTTAACAATAGGGTTTTGGAGATTTTCAGTCTTTATTAAACACAAGGAAAAACATAAAATATAATGATGTGCATTTTCAATGCAGGCTAACCCCTTCTACAGTTTTCTGCTGCCTGGTTCAATTTCTAGATTAAAGATTTTCTGTTAGTTGAACTTCAGACTGAAGTGTTGCAACATTTAGGAGTATCAATTTCCATTGGAAAAACAGTGCTGCTATTGAGTATTTTCCTATCTTACTGACCTGGTTAGCAAGCTTCAGGCTGCAGCTGCACAAAGGCTCAAAAAAGAGCTCATGAGCTAAGGGAAAAACAAAGTTCTCAAGTACATTAAAAAAAAAAAAAAACAGCCCATAGTTTTCCCTTATCTTTTCCCCTTCTGTCTTTCTCTTATGTCCGATATAGAACCACTGAAATGGCACCCAGAATGATCCTTGTTGACATAACCTGGACCGCAGCCCGGGAACACACATCCCTGAAGCACAGTCCTGTCACTGCCAGCCATTCTTGCCTGCATCGGTACTGTGTTAATTGGGAGAGGTCAGCCAGTTCTCTCTCTCCAGACTTTCATTCTCCCTGAGGGGAAGAACGGTTCCAATGAATGATCCGCCATGTCTAAGGGCACCATTTTCGATGCTTGTTAGCTTAATGTCTCTTTGCAATATGTAAGAACAGCATAAGAGCATTTATATCACTAACCTCCAGACCGGCTTTGTAGAGCAAGCTTGGGTCTGCAGCTCTTAGCAGCTGACTTGTCTTCTCCCCCATCAAACATGGGCATATTCTAATTAGAGTCACACAGATTATATTCTTATGGATTTAAAGGAATTCTGCTTAACAAGATATTAAAAAATGGAAAAGTCTATCTTAAATATACAAATAAACTTTGAAAGATCACAGAACAACTGAAGAATCTTTTCCTTTTTTTCTCAATGTTTTCATCTGCAAAATAAAATAATATGAAAAATTATTTTATATGTATCGTATTAGTTTGACTAATCTATGCATAAGCTTAGTCCTGTGCCTCTCATGTGAGAATTCTATAAATGTTTTCTATTGTTAAAAAAATGTTTTCTATTGTTTGTTTGTTAATGAAAGAATACGTTTCTATAACATTTCTCTGCTTTGCCTGTGCTGTGTTTAAGGAGAAGCCCACATTTAAGACAATGGACTTCCATTCCAGCCAAGGCTGTTTTATTTATTCATACAGTGAGACAAAGATGACAGTGGTGCTTTAGGTTTAACTTTCTTTCACTTTCTTAGTCACATCTGGCTGCTTGATCTCCAGAGACTATTATCCTCCACATGACTTGACCCTCACTAGGATGCCAACAGATCAGCAGGCTAGAGAGAGATAAGACTATGATATTTGATATTGTTTGGGCATTTTAATAAGGCTCACATATAACCCTTTATGGGAGAGTCTGGATTTCTTCTCATCTAGTCCAAAAATGCTACTTGCAGCTAAACACTTAACAGCAGGCAGTGTCTTTTTGAAGAAAGGAAAAGAACAAGGTGAAGCCATTCAGAGGATTAATTGGATAATACTGGCCTAGTTCCTATTATTCTCTGAAGCAATTAAAAAAAAAAAAAAGCAAACTAGTTTTAGAAGTTTACTACCCTGAAACACCTGAAGGAAAACTCATTGGATATTTGCTTAGGCAACATGCTAATTGCATTTTTAGTGAATCAGCCAATGGGCAGACAGATGTTTATTTCTGTATTCCCTGCTCTTTATCATCCTTGGTAAATATTTTTTCCCCACTCTGCAAATATCTTCCGCAGGAGGTAAAAATAATGACCATGCCTTCTGAACACGTAAGAGAGGCTGGAGCTGTGAAGTTGGAGCCCTGTACTTTGCAAAGTATCTTTCTTAAAATAGGTTTGATAGAAGAATATGAATCTTTATTCTTGATGGAAACACAAAACCTAGAGAAGGGCAGTCAAAATGCATGTGAGGGAAAGGAAGCGAATGTCCTTTCCAAAAGTAAAAGAGAACTTGATTCCAGTAAGGCAGGATGAAAGAGAAGCCAGGGAATACACCTCTTCTTCCAGCTCCATACACAACCTCCTCCACAGAGGACTCTTAAGGTCCAGTAATCTGGAGTTCAGAGGTTTGGCAAAGGATAATACCAAACAGCACAAGTGGACTAAGAACAGAGCTTCACAACTAGTGACAGATGACTAGATGAGGCTAACTTACATTGTTGTACTCTTTTTGGACAGCATTTTGACAATACTTATCAAGGCCATGACTGCTGACTCTTTCACAAAGAAATTCCACCTCTAGGAATTTAATAAAAATTTTTACTAAAAACTTTTTAGTAAAAAGAAATAATTTAGAATATGCACTACTAATTTATAGAATATAATAATTTTTAGAATATAATTTAGAATATACAATACCAATATAAGTAATATACACTACTAATATATCTACTAAGATTCATTGCAAAACTATTTATAGCAATAAGTCCTTTAAATATTCAAATATCAAACATCAGGGTCAAGGTTAAATAAATCATATTATTTTTCAGGAATGCTATGTAGTCATTAAAATAACATTGATGATTAAATAACTTTGATATGCAATGATTCCAATATTTTTCTTATTGAAAAAATATAATCTCTAATGCCTTAAGGCATGTATTATATATAATGAATTAATTTCTCTTCTATTCATTTAGAATTGTATTACCTATGTATCATTATTGAAAGAACTGAGAAAAAAAGGCTTAGTTTGCTTATAGAATTCTGATTGAAAAATGCTAGTTTCAGCATACTATTTTCAGGTCATATTTCTATAGAATCCAAAGAATATCAGGCTGTTACTGATATATTAATCTCATTATCTTGTAAATATAAAGATATATTATATCTTGTAAATATAAAGATACAGATACAGATGTCAGCATACATATATATAAAGATAAATATGGGTTGTGGATGTACTTTTTCCTTTCTGGATATTATTACTTTTGCAACATAAATATTTGCATTTTTCAGAATATATATAATATATTTCATCATAGATTATTATCCATTTTGTTTGAACAATTTTTTATATAATAACTATTTCTACTGTCTTTTAAAGGATTGGAAGTAGGGATTAAAGTAGCAATAATATGTTTATATACATGTGGGACAAATTATAACAACTATATCTTGATGGTTTATATCATGTTTCTCTAATGTAAATTGGAATTTTTACCAACTGTAGTAAAAAGCTGAAACGTTTGCCAGTTGATATGTTTAGTTGGTTAAAATTTCAAATGATTTTGTACAGAGACTGCATTGATTAACAAAACTCTCTGGGTTAATTGGAATTTTTACCAACTGTAGTAAAAAGCTGAAACGTTTGCCAGTTGATATGTTTAGTTGGTTAAAATTTCAAATGATTTTGTACAGAGACTGCATTGATTAACAAAACTCTCTGGGTTAAGACAAAGATTTGTCAAATAAAATAAGAGAGTTCCAGTTTAAGATGGTGATGTAGGAAGACTCTGAAATCACCTCCTCCACAGAACACATCACATTGCATCTCTTCATGGAGCAGTTCCTCCTAAAGAAGGACTGAGGGCTGACTGAATAGCTAGTAAAGAATCAAAGATAGAGACAATGATAGTAGCAAAGGGAACTCCCACCCCCAGTGCTGCAAACCGGAAGGATAGTACTGAGGAACTGAGAAACAGATCCCTCTGTCTTTGAGCATAAGGAAAACAGGAAAAAAAAAAAAGTTTAAAATAACAACTAGCATACTAAAGAGACAACACCAGAACTCTGCCAAATGGTGGAGGAGCTGCAGGAAAGCTCTCCGGGTCAGAGAGACTGGAGAACAGCACGATCTATGTTCCCACCCCACCCTGGAAACATGGACCAGAGCAGAGTCCAGACACCACGCAAGGCAGGTCTGGTCTTCTTGGTGTGCTTGCAGCTTCTGGAAACCCAGGGTCCACAGGCCCACACTAGCCATGGTTGCACTAGGACACAGGGAAAAGCTATGGCTTACAAGGGCTGGAGAACTGTGGAACGCTTTTCTTGCCCTCCACCTCAAGGGCCTAGACTGCAGCAGAGCCTGGCTGTCATGGGGCAGGTTCAGATTCCATAACAAATGGGTACATTCCTCACACAGAGCTTGCAATCTTGGCAAGCTCAGGGTCCTGAAGCCTATAGCAGCCTTGATTACACTGAGGCACAGATAAAAAGCTATGATTTAAGGCCAAGGAATTGCAGAAATGCTCCCTCCCCCACCATCTTAAAAGTCCAGATTGGAGGAGTGTCTGGCAACCATAAGAGGCAGGTTTGGATGCCATAATTGGAGGATCTGAATGACATTACCGGTGGTCCCAATGCCATAACTGGGTCTGGTCACACACAGCTTGGGACCTCAGAAAGCCCAGTGTCCACAAGCCCATACCAGCCACCCTGTGGTACTGGGGCTCAGAAAACCAGCTAGTATCTTATTTTTTTTCTTATTAATTTTTTAAATTTACTGTTTTATTTTCCTTTATTTTATTTTATTTTATTTTATTTTATTTTATTTTATTTTACTATTTATTTATTTAGAAGATAAAGCACGAGTGGGGAAGGAAGAGAGAGAGAGAAAATCTTAAGCAGACTCCATGTCCAGCACAGAGCCTGATGTGGGGCTCGATCATACCACTGTGAAATCATGACCTGAGCAGAAATCAAGAGGTGGGCATTCTTAACTCACTGAGCCATCCAGGCACACCATTATTATTTTTATTTTTTAAAATTGTTTTGTTTTGTTTTTATTTTATTTCTTTCCTTTTTGAGTTTGTTCTTTGCTTTCTTATTCTCTTTTTTTTTCCTTTTCTTCTCTTTCCTCTTTTCTTCTTTTAATTTATTATTTTATTTTTCTTTTACTATTATTTATCTTTTTTTTTTATTCTGTGTGTAAAAAGCCATAGTTTAAAAGAATTACTAGCATATATAGCCACTACTCCAACTAGCCAGCAAAAGTCACCAAGCACACACAGTCTGCATAGAGGTCACCATACATAAGACCATTCCAACTGTAGAAGAAGTAGCCATTTTGCCTAACAAACACAGAGATTTGAGTAAAATAGGGAGACAGAGGAATATGTTCTGAAAGAAAGAACAAGAAAAAAAAACACACTGAAAGAATTAAATGAAACAGAGACAAACGATATGCCTGAAAAATAATTATTTTTTAAAAAACTATTTATTTATTTATTTATTATTTATTTACTTACTTATTTTGAGAGAGAGAGCAGGGGAGGGGCAGAGAGAGAGGATGAATAGGGGGAATTCCAGACAGAAAGGGAGAAAAAGAATCCCAAGCAGATCTGTGCTGTCAGCACAGAACCAGAACGCAGGGATCTAATCTCATACACCATGAGATCATGACCTAAATTGAAATCAAGAGTCAAATGTTTAACAGGCTGAGCCACACAGGCTCCCCCCCCGCAATAAATAATGTTAAGTAATGATCACAAAAATACTCACCGGGATGGAGTAAATAATGGAAGACCTGAGCAAGACCTTCAATAAAGACATAGGGAGTATTAAAAAGAACCAATGAGAGCTGAAGAATAAAATACTGAAACAAAAAACACACTAGAGGGAATCAACAGTAAATTAGATGTGGAAGAATGTATCAGTGATCTGGAAGACAGGATAATGGAAAGCAGACAAACTGAACAGCATAAAGAAAAAGAATTTTTTTAAAAAAATGAGGATAGATTAAGAGATCTTTTGGACAACATCAATTGAACAAACTATTGCATTATAGGGGTCCCAGAAGAAAACGGGAGAGAAGGTATAGAAAATGTATTTGAAGAAACCATAACTGAAAACTTCCCTAAACTAGTGAGGGAAACAGACATCCAAATCCAAGAGTAGAGAGTTCCAAACAAAATGAATACAAGGTGGTCCACATCACAGCATGTAATAATTAAAATGTCAAAGGTTAAAGGTAAGGTGGGAGGGACACTTGGGTGACTCAGTTAAATATCCAATTCTTGATTTTTGGCTCAGGTCCTGATCTCACAGTTCATGGGATCGAGTTCTGCGTCAGACTCCATGCTGACAGCACCAGTACAGAGCCTGCTTAGAATTCTCTCACTTCCATTCACTCTGCCCCTCCCCACTTCCTAAATCAATAAATAAACTTAAAAAAATGTAAAGAGAGAATCCTAAAAGCAGAAAGAAAGAAACAAAAAGCTACCTACAAGGGAAAAGTTATAAGACCACTAGCTGATTTTTCAGCAGATACTTTGCAAGCCAGAAGGGAGTGGCGTGATATTCAAAGTGCTGAAAGTAAACAAAACAAACAAACAAAAAAACAAGAATATTCTAGTTGACAAGGTTATCATTCATAATGAAGGAAAGAGACAGATTTTCTCAAACAATAGATAAAGGGGTTTATCACCACTAAACCAGGCTTACAGGAAATGTTAAAAGGACTTCTTTAAGGAAAAAGAAATGACCATAATTAGATATAAAAATATGAATAAAAATGTAAAATATGACAACATATACATAAAACGTGCAGAAGGGAGTAAAAAGAGAAGAAAAGGGAAAAAAAAGAGAAACTGTCTTTTCTTTTCTCTTTTTTCTTTTTTTTTTAGAATGTATTTGAACTTAAATGACCATCAAATTAACATGGTCTGCTATTTACTTAGAATGTTATATATTAACCTCATGGCAACCACAAACTCAAAACCTATAATAAATACACAAAAAATAAAGAGAAAGAAAGCCAAACAAAACACTATAGATATTCATAAATCACAAAGAAAGAGAGCAAGGGAAGAAGAAAAGAACAAAAAAGAATTGCAAAAAATTAAAAGTGACAATAAGTACTTGCCTATCAATAATTACTTTAAAGGTAAATGGCCCAGTGCTCCAATCAAAACATACAGAGTGGTAGATTGGATAAAAAAAAATCAAGAGCCTTCTCTATGCTGCCGATGAGAGATTCACCTGTGACCTAAAATACAGACTGAAAGTGAAAGGATAGCAAAATAGTCAGTGTTCAAATGGAAATTAAAGAAAAAAATGCTGGTGTAGGAAAACTTAGACAAAATAGACTTTAAAGCAGACTGTAAAAAGAGACAAAGTAGGGCATTAGGTAATGATAAAGGAATCAATACAACAAGAGGATATAACTATAAATATCTACACACCCAACACTGGAGCAACTAAAGATATAAAGCAAATATTAACAGACATAAAGACAGAAATTGATGGTACTACAATAAATAGTAGGGGAGTTTGGCATGCCATTTACATCAATGTATACATGATCCAGACAGAAAATCAATAAGGAAACAAGGTCTTTGGATGATACATTGGACATAGCAGGTATATACAGAACATCCCAGCCAAAAACAACAGAATACAAATTCTTTTCAAATATACATGGAACATTCTCCAGAATAGATCACATATTAGGCCACAAAACAAACCTCAGTAAATATAAGATTTAAATCATACCGTGAACATTTTCCAACCACAATGGTATAAAATTAGAAATAAATCACAAGAAAACAATCAGAAAAAAGTACAAACGTGGTGACTAAACACTACAATACTAACCATTCAATGGGTTAATGAAGTAATCAAAGAAGCAATTAAAAAATACATGGAGACAAATCAAAATGAAAATACAATGGTCCAAAATCTCTGGGACACAGCAAAAGCAGTTGTAAGAGGGACGTATGTAGCAATACAGGCCTACTTCAATAAACAATAAAAACCAAAAATAAACAATCTAACCTTACACTTAACAGAACTAGAAAAAGAAGTAACAAAGCCCAATGTGATTAGAAGAAAGGAAATAATAAAGATCAGAACAGAAATAAATTACTGGAGACTAAACAAATAACAGGAAAAAAGTCAATGAAACCAAGAGCTAGTTCTTTGAAAAGATAAACAAAATTGACAAACCATTAGCCAGACTCATCAAGAAAAAAGAGAAAGGACCTAAATAAGTAAAATTGGAAATGAGAAAGGAGAATTAATAACTGATACCACAGATATACAAGGATTACAAGATAATACTGGAAAAAATATGCCAACAAACTGGACAACCTAAAAGAAATGGATAAATTCCATAGAAACATGCAATCTTCCAAACTGAACCAAAGATGAATAGAAAATCTGAATAGATTTTCTATATATATTATTTATATATATATTATATATATATATAATATATATTTCTATATATATTATTATAAATAAAACAAATAAAATAAACAAATAAAATACATGACAGCT
Source organism: Panthera tigris (assembly GCF_018350195.1). Taxonomy (NCBI): domain Eukaryota; kingdom Metazoa; phylum Chordata; class Mammalia; order Carnivora; family Felidae; genus Panthera; species Panthera tigris. The sequence continues at coordinate 33,689,151 of NC_056669.1, forward strand.
ACATGTAAATGAACAAAACTGTATGGCTTTTTAATATCCTATACAAAAATAAACTCAAAAAGGATTAAGGACTAAATGTGAGACCTGAAACTACAAAAATCCTAGAAGAGAGCACAGGCACTAATTTCTTTGACATTAGCCATAGAAACATTCTTCTAAATGTGTCTCCTAAGGCAAGGCAAGGAAAAGCAAAAATAAATAGTTGGACTAAATCAAAATAAAAAGCTTCTGTACAGTAAAGGAAATAACCAACAAAGCAAAAAGACAATGTACTGAATTGGAGAAGATATTTTCAAATGATATATCCAATAAGGGGTTAATATCCACAATATATAAAAAACTCATACAACTGAACATTGAAACAAAACAAAAACAAAAAAAAAAAAAACAAGCTGATAAAAAAATGAGCAGAGGACATGAATAAACATTTCTCCAAAGAATGCATACAGATGGCCAACAGACACATGAAAAGAGGCTCAACATCACTTATTATCAGTGAAATGCAAATCAAAACCACACTAAGATATCATCTCACACCTATCAGAATGGTTAAAATACAAAACATAGGAAACAACTAGTGTTAGCGAGGATGTGGAGAAAAAGGAAGCCTTGTGTACTATTGGTAGGAATGTAAATTGGTACAACCACTGTGGAAAACAGTATGGAAATTCCTCACAAATTAAAAATATAAATATCATATGTTCCAATAATTCCGCTACTGGGTATTTACCCAGGGAAAATGAAAACATTAATTTAAAAAAAAATAAATAAATGCTCCTCTACATTAATTGCACCATTATTTACAAGAGTCAAGTCATGGAAGCAACCTAAGTATCCATCAATAGATGAATGGTTAAGGAAAATGTAGTAGTATATACACAATGCAGTATTAAACAGCCATAAAAATGATGAGATCATGCCATTTGAGACAACATAGATGCACCTGGAAGGTATTATGCTAAGTGAAATAAATCAGACTGAGAAAGAAAACTACCATATGATTCCACTCATAAATGGAACCCCCTCCAAAAAAAAAGAATAAACAAAAAGCAGAATCAGAACTATGAACACAAACTAATGGTTGCCAGATTGGAGGAGGGTAGGGCAAAATGGGTGAAGGAGAGAGGGAGATACAGGCCTTCCATATGGAAGGAGTAAGTCACAGGAATAAAAAAGGAGAATGTAAGGAATAGTCAATGATAATGTAATAGCTATGTAATGGGACAGATAGTAGCTATATTTGTGGTGAACACAGCATAATGAATTAACTTGTCAAATCACTCACTTTTACACCTGAAACTAACGTAATACACAGTGCCACTGTTATTGGTATGATCATTTAAGTGGCATTAACATTAATCAGCCTCCACTTTTTCCCAAGTAGAAATGGAAGGAATCTTAACCATGAAAAGAAGAAAATATAAATATGTGTGCTATAAAGACTACGTATGTACAGAAAAGAAAAATGTACATGGCATTAGAAAAGGAAGCAAACAATAGATATTAGCATTAAATAAAATGATATTTTTTTCAAGCATAAAATGATAGCAACATAACAAGAGTAGGAACAAGAATTTCACAGAGCTGCACAAATATAAATACTAAAATCAATTTATGTTCATGAAGAAAATGTATATTATGTATATACTTGCAATATAAAATTAAAAATCACACAAAACATATATTATTCACTCAAAGAGTTATATTCTAATATTCACAGAAAATTTATTCATAATAATCTAAATTTTAAAACAGCCCATAATCAACTGGTGAATGGATAAATAAACCATGGTACTTTATGATAATGGGATATCCAACAATCAAAATGAATTACTGATTCAGTAACATGGATGAATCTTAAAAACACTATGTTCAATGAAAGAAGCCATGCTCAAGAGATGACATGCTATATGATTTTCTTTAAAATAATGTTTGGAGAACACAAAATTTAAGAATAGACAGCAGATCAATGACTGTCAGGGGTGAGAGTTGGAGGAGGAAACTGACTGTAAAGAAACATCAGGGAACTTCTTATGAAGATGGAAATATTCTGTCAAAATTATGAATGTGGTTACATAACTTCATTCTTTACCCTTTTTTAATGTTTGTTTGTTTGTTTGTTTAGAGAAAGAGGGAGAGAGAGAGCATGATCATGAGGGAGGAGGAACAGAAAGAGAGAGAAAAAGAGAGAAAGAGAATCCCAAGCAGAGACTTGCGGTGTCAGCACTGAGCCTGAAGACCTGGGGCTTGATCCCACAACTGTGACGTCATGACCTGAGCTGAAATCAAGAGTCAGATGCTCAACTGACTGAGCCACCCAGGTGCCACTCCATTCTGTATTCTTAAAGCTCATTGAATTGTACACAAAATTGTTGATGTTCGTTATATGTTAATTAACTTTATTAATGTATACATTAATATAGCTAATTAAAGTAATCTATATTTAGTAAGTGATATAAAATAAAGAGAAAAAGTATTAATGACTCAAATTTTCCAATTAAGAGCATTAGTCAAAATTCCTAAAATGATGATAACATTGTCTATTTATTTGTATTTTTCTACAGTAAGATTTATGTTAAATATGATTAAGTAACAACATCACTACATTTCTTGAAAATAAAATAATAAAGAATGATAATTTACCTTCTGAAAAATGCAGAGATGAGGTATTGAAGATGGGTGTTTTTAACTAGCCTTATAAACTGGTTTAAGGTTAGTTAGCTGTATCTATTGAGCACCTGATACATTCAAGACCATGTTTGCAGACATATAAAAGATACAAAGAGGCAAAGACTGCCTCAGCTGTCCATATAAAGTAAGAAAGATGTCAGAAATGACTTTCATGCAGTGGAGTATGTGATAGGAATCAGACAAGAGAGGAAAATTTGTAGGCACTTAAGAATACTGATAAGGTATAGGCAAGAAAATAATGAATCTTTTCTTAGTTGATTATAAAAAGATAAAGTAAAGGAAGTATCATCACAATCACTAAGTTATGGAATATTTACAATGCAGTAGGCACTATGTTAAGCACCATACATATGTTATCTCATTGAAACTTTTCAACTACCACATATAGGTGCAAATTTGAAAATAAGGAATTATGATAAAAGCAGACTATATTATTTCCCCAAGGTCACTCTGCTGGTAAGTGACAGAGTCAAATCCTCCAATACATTCCCTGTTTGGATTAAGCTTAAGCTATTTTGAGTTAGGTTTGTAACATGTGCAACTGAGAAGTGCTAATAATGTATATGATGATGATGATGATGATGATGATGTTATTATGTATTTTCATTCCCTGCCCCCATACCAGCATAGATATTGTAAAAAGAAGGAAGGGTCACAAAGAATTAGGGGAAAAGTGATATTATCTTTAAAAAAAAACGCCTGGGAAGATAATTTTGGTTTTCTGCATGCTTCTTTATGGACCATGAGCTAGAAATAGATTTTATATATTTAATTTTTTTTTCAACGTTTTTTTATTTATTTTTGGGACAGAGAGAGACAGAGCATGAACGGGGGGGGGGGGGCAGAGAGAGAGGGAGACACAGAATCGGAAACAGGCTCCAGGCTCCGAGCCATCAGCCCAGAGCCTGACGCGGGGCTCGAACTCACGGACCGTGAGATCGTGACCTGGCTGAAGTCGGACGCTTAACCGACTGTGCCACCCAGGCGCCCCAATAGATTTTATATATTTAAATAGCTGAGAAAAATGGAAGAGATTAATGAAAAGTATATGGATTTCAAATGCTATAATTATATGCCACAAATAACGCTTTATTACAGCATGGGTAGACTCATACATTTTTGTCCTAACTGTGGCTACTTTTATGCTACAGAAGCAGAGTTGAGTAGCTGTGACAGAGATCATATGGAACATAAAGTAAAAAAAAAATATTTACTAGTTGGCTATTAATACAAAAAGGCTGCTAACCCCTGACTGAGAGGAATTCAACTTTGAAAAGTTGTGCTTAGTTGAGTGAGCTAAATGTAGTATGAACAAAGAATAGTAAGATTTCCCAGAGAAGAAAGCAAAGAACTGGACTTTGTCATTGTTGCTTAACTATTATTTTCTGTGCTAAAGAGACTTCATCTAAAGCCGACATCTGCTTTTGTTTTCCTTGGCTTTTCTTTTTTGAATCAATGTGATGGTTGTCTGTTTCTCTCAAAGATCTATTATATTGTTTAATTACCTGAGAAGAAGTTTGGGGAAAATAATACTAATATATTATTTTGTTTTAAAATATTCTATAATTTCAAGGCTCTTATTCTACCATTTTTCAAGGGTAGAAACTGAGGCTAGGGTAAATTGTATTCCTTCCCTTCTGAACCAACTTTCTAGCAATTAGTATAATGGGGATTCACATCCAGCTATCTGACTCCATTATGTGTTTCTTTTTACCATCTTCCTTTATTGTGTCAGAGTCAATGAGAAGGTAAAATTTCTTGGTACATCACAGAATGTGAAAAAAAGTGGGGGGGGGAGTATTGGGATGCCTGGGTGTCTCCTTCAGTTGGGCATCCACCTCTTGATTTTGGCTCAGGTTATGATCTCATGGTTCTTGAGTTTGACCCCTGCTCTGCGCTGACAGGAGGACCCTGTTTGGGATTCTCTCTCGCGCTCTCTGTCGGTCCCTCCGCTACTCGTACTCTCTCTATCTCTACCTCAAAATGAATTTAAAGTATTTAAAAAAATTAAAAAAAGGAGTATTAAATTTTTCAAAAAATGTAAGTCCTTAAATTTATAAACTCATCAATTTAATCTAACGTGGCTGTATTTTGTCACACTAATTTCACTGACTGTTCTACTGCCTTGTCCAAACTAAAGGAGTAAGCAGCTTGCTCTCCTGAACCACTGTTTCTCACATCTTCTGTGTAGAGTATCTCATAGAGAGGGAAAAAATAGACTATGTTAACAAATTGGGAATATGTGGTCAAATCCAATTAAATAACCAAACATAATTAAATAAACTCGAGTTTCGCATGTAGAAATCCCAAACAAATATAGGGAACAAGATCAGGGTTATTTCAGTTTCTAAATCTTTTCTGCTGTGCCTAAATATTCTGCAACAAACTCAGGTTGAAGTGTTTGCTTTCTGATATTTGGCTTTTTGTGTATAAATTTTGTCAGATACAATTAAAAAACCAAATACTCTAAATTTGAATTTTCCTTTCCAGTGACATCTAGAGGACATATTGAAACAAAGAACAGTTCATGCAAGAAAAGAATAAAGGCATATACTTTAAAACAGATTTGTGAAAATTTTAAGGGAAAGTCAATTTGTACCTGTTGATAAGCACCAAGTTCAGAAACTAATTAAACCTTTTGTAACAAATACTTCACCAGATAACGTACTTTGGGTTGAAACAGTCTTTTTGTGTGTAATTTAAGGGTATAAAAATTGTATTATTACTTTAATACTCACATAGGAAAACATGAATAATAAAAAAATAAAAATTTCTCATTTCTCTATCATTTTATTCAATGTACTTGAATATTCACCTGTTCTGTCTGCCTTTTAAATTACTGTTGAGATAGAGACATGGTAAAAATATTAAAATGTTTACATACACATAATTTACTTTCATGTATTATTTATATACTTGATTTTGGCAGTACAGAATATTTAACTCAGCTAACAATTTGGCCAAGTCAATAAAAGTAATTGATGAAATTACTAATTCATTTGAATTAATGTAATAAACATGTTAACCAGTGGCTTCTGTAGACAGAAAATGAATTTTCAATAAAATATCACAATGATGTTGTGGAAAGACCATATGATATAGTCAAAAGGACATTGGGCTTAGAGTTACACAGGCCCGAATCTCTGGCATTTTATTTATTAGATGTAAAACTTTGGACAAGTTACTTCTGAGCACAAAATCCCCATTTGTATAATGAAGGTAACAATAATAAACTTACAAAGCAGGGATAAAGATTAAATAAGACACTACATGGAAAATATAAAAAATTGGTTTTCATTCCTAATATTTATCCTAATGAGATAGCTGACCCTCTTCAGAATTTAATAATAGAGTTCCCTGAGTCCTAATAATTTAACTCAAGTCTACTTGATTACAAGATTTTTTTAGGAAAGAAAAATCATAATCCCATGACAATAAAGACAGATTGGTTACTTTTAAAATTAATCACAACATTTTAGGTACTTAATCTATCTTTTTCCATCTTGCTAATCTCTTTTTGGTCAGTTATTTATAACACATTAGAATACAACACTAATATATTGCAAAGTGAAACTGCACATTTTGCAAAATTGTGGCTGTCACGAAGTTAATAAAGATACGTTTGAAAAGTGTCTCCTTTCATTAGACCTTATTTACTAATCAATGAAGATATGATGAAGTACCAGAAACTGCAAGAATATGGACTCCACATGTTTCAATATAATAGTGACTGGAAATAATTGAGAAGTCTTGAGAAAATTGTTGAACTTATCAAATATTTTTGAGCCAATTACTTTTTAAGAATTACTTGTTATGAGGGGTGTTAGGGTGGTGCAGTTGATTGAGCATCTGACTTTGGCTCAGGTCACAATCTCATGGCTTGTGGGTTCAAGCCCCACTTAGGGCTGTGTGTTGACAGCTCAGAGCATGGAACCTGCTTCACATTTTGTGCCTCCCTTTTTGTCCCTCCCCCGCTCATACGCTGTCTCTCTCTGTCTCAAAATAAGTAAACATAAAAAAAAAAAAACAGACTTACTTGTGATCTTGGCACAAAGTTAAATATGAAGCATGGAGTGACAATCTATTTTACTATTGTATAGGAAAAAGAATGCCAAAAACACTTGAGGTTTTTTTCCTAATAGTTATGGTTGTTACAGAATTTTAAAGTTATGAGATAGATTTTATAATATAATATGTAATTTTTTTAATAAAAAAAGTATCAACCAAAATATTTCATTTTCACTTTTGTAAAATTTCTGTTCCCATTTTATATAGATGTGCCCTAAGGAGATAATTTCTGGTACCAGCAATCCTAGGATAAAGAGGCTCTCTGAAGATAGCAATGATACCTAGTGTCCTTTTACTTTATTGTCAGGATTCATTTTTCCTTTCAGTGATCTCTTTCACTTCTCAGACCTTCAGATTCACATTTCCAAGTGCCCCTCCTCGTCTTACAATTGCCTTTTGTCAGTTTGATGTCAACTAATCCGTGCCAAATGGTAATTAATGTTAGCAGATAATGATTTAAGGTGTCACTTCTCTCATAGAAATTGTGTTTTAAAGAGGATTCTTTAAGACAGATTTTCAAGACAAAAATGAATTTAATGCTCACTATCCTCTAAGCATTGGGCTAATTGCATTACATAAACTATTTCTTAATTCTTGCTACAATTCTTTGAGGCAATTTTTATTATTCCTTCTTTATAGCTAATATAAGGCTTCATTTAACAAATAAAGTCAATAGAAAGTTTCAGAGCTAGGATGGGAATCCCTGGCTATCTGAGTCCAAATCCCAGGTGAAATATTATGGTTAGTATACTCTTTGAAAGCAGAGACTATCTCGTATTTCTTCATCACACTGTTTGGGGGGGCATGTATTTATGTTCTCTAAATTTGCTGAGGTGCCTGGGTAGCTCAGTCAGTTGAGTGTCTGATTCTTGATTTCAGCCTAGGTCATGATTTCACGGTTCATAAGTTCGAGTCCCATGTTGGGCTCTGCACACATAGTGCAGAGCCTGCTTGGGATTCTAGCTCTCTCTCTCTCTCTCTCTCTCTCTCTCTTAATAAGTAAATAAACATTATTATTTTTCTTATTTGTTTAATTGTACAATATCAGTTTCCTCCATGGGTTTGAGGCTGGTGAACCTACCTGTTTTAAATTACAGTGAAGTAAAAATGTATTCAATCTAGAGAAAACAAACTCTTTTTTTTTTTCTTTAATAGAAAACATTTCAGCTAAAATGTTACAGCTCAGACAGGAGAACTGAAGGGCTCCTTAGCTCTATCATAACCAATACTTCATAGGGAAGGAGTCTCAGGCCTTTGGGGCATTAAAGTGTTCCTAGGGTTTAGCATCTGGGTCAGGACCAGGGCCCTTAATCCTCCAGTGTCAACTGCTGTTTGAGTATATTTTTAAATTGAATAAATTATGTTACAACAAGATTAAAATTAGAAAGTATTAAAGGGACCACCAAGTGCATTATGCTCCTGTGTTTGGTGTATGCTCAGACATAGGCTTTTCTAGAGCTCATTTTATGATGGCTGAAAACACATAGTATGAAGAAAGAAAATAATTTTTTGTCTATAAATCTTCTCATAATGCCTTAATCCACTTTCCTTGGTGCTTCTTTGGTAATCAATTATTATGGTTTTATTATCCTTTTCTCTGAGACCAGTTCAGCACTAGCATTCCTCATGAGTGACATGTGATCAAAAGAGTAATGGTAGAGGGACTGGTTGGCATGGAGAGCATGTTTGAGAGAGTTGGACCTGTGTCCATGATTTGGAATTTCAAGAAAGCTGATATATCAAAGACTGGGGACTTATTCTGTCTGGGACTCAATCCCACATAATTTAATAAGATCATCAAGGAAAAATGGTACAAGACTAGTAGAATTGAGAATAAGTTAGGGGTCTAGATAGTAAATGGGAAAAATGATAAAAGGTTTTTGAAATATGTTTCTTATGATTTATCCTTGGCTACAAGTAGCTTTATGTACTCTGGTTTTTCTCCTATTGAATTCAAAGACTGTTGGGACAGTGCTTGCAACCTTTATTTATTTATTTTTTTATTCCTTGTCTCAAGACCTGTTAGAATTCTCTGCAAATAACAGAAATGCCAAATAAAGACTCTGGCTATCTTCTCTTAAGGATAAATTCCTCTTTTTAACAACCACAGAGCCCCTGGTTTTCTGGGCATCTAGAAGATAGATACATTAAACTTTGGTTCTTCTAAGATCTTGTATGTTTAAGAACCACAGTAATACAATCTTTAAATAGTCAATGAATCATTTGACTCATTTGATTCATTGTAATTTTGAAATGAGTAGAAGGGAAAAATATAATTAATCCCTCCCTTTAAAGAAGGTAGTGGACATGAAAAAAGGACAAAAAAAAAAAAACCCAGAAAAAGCATAGTAAGTAGTACAAACTTAGATGATACAAACAAATATAAATAGACTAAACTCATTAGTTAAAATATAGTAGGTACTCAATAAACATTTGTTGAATGAAAAAAATACTAAAATTTTTATATAATACAATAAGCATTTTTGAGAGGCTTATAATTCCATTTTTAAAAAAAGTTTTGCTTCTATTCATACTATGAATGTTTTAGTATAGCTTTAACCAAAATGTAAATTATATGGTAACAACGTATTAAAGATTGAAATCCTTATTCCATCATTTACTAAGTACTTAAGTGTTTCACTTAATCTATCTGAAGCTTAGATATAAGAGTAATGACAATAATCTCTAACTCTCAGATACTTTGCAAGGGTTACCTGTTACAGTGAATGTGAAAATATGATTATTATATTGTAGAGTGGTATTTTTAACTATAGCCTAATACTTCATATAAGAATTTTAAGTCCCACTTCAGTGCAAGATGCTGAGATAATGTTAATGCACATAATATTAACAAAACATATTTAAAGTAAAATAGTACTTACTGCATTCTTTATTTAAAAATATTCATGATGATAATCTCTAAATCATAAAATAAGTCTATGTATGGTTATAGGTTTTATCAGGCTTATTTCATTTTAACAGATCTTTACTTTACAATACAACCCTGAGTTTCAAAATTACTAAACTTACAGAGGTTTTTTTTTTTTTTTTGGTTGTTTTTTTATTCTTTTTTTTAAATTTTTTTTTTAACGTTTATTTATTTTTGAGACAGAGAGAGACAGAGCATGAATGGGGGAGGGTCAGAGAGAGAGGGAGACACAGAATCTGAAGCAGGCCCCGGGCTCTGAGCTGTCAGCACAGAGTCTGATGTGGGGCTTGAACTCACAGACTGTGAGATCATGACCTGAGCCGAAGTCGGACACTTAACAGGCTGAGCCACCCAGGCGCCCCTTGGTTGTTTTTTTTAGCAACCAAAATGCTTTTCAGCAGGTGTGGTTAACAATCCAGAAAAAAATTTATATTTATTTTCTCATAGATGAATAACTACTTCAGTATCCAATCAAGATGTTTTCATTCACAGATGTTACTGACAGGAGTTAATATTGTTCTCTTGGGGAGTAAACAGATATTTTGCAAAAAAAAATCAATCCTAGCTTTTACTTTACATCATACAAAAAATGGGCATTGTACATCTGTTTAAGGTAATGAGAACATGTGTCTTTGGGCTCATTCTGAATACTATTTAATCTTCTGTGATACGTAACTTTTTATAATTTTATGTAGCACTACTGCATTATAGTAGCTGCTATACTTTGAAATAGTAATATTTGAATTAGGTCACCCAAATATCTGTAATAAATATGGGTTGTAATAAACTAACAGCATGATGCTGATAGAAACTGTCTAAAGCACTATAAAACTCAACTGTTAGAATAAGCAAACTTATTTAGTTATTTAACATGAATTTAATGAATGTTTGCTGCTAGGTGTGCTAAATTTTGTACCCTAAAGAACATATAATCTTGTAGGAGTAGAGAAAAATATCAGTAAACTTTTACCTCCAGCATTTTACTTAACATAACAACATTATGATAAAATTGTTGGGAAGTAAGATGGTGAAGTAGTAGGAAGGCTTGCCTAGGTTTGCCTCAAAAACAACAATAAATATCAAATAATTCTGAATACCCAAGAAATCAATCTGAAGACTGATGGAACAAAATGCGCAACTAGTGGGAGAGAAGAGGCCACATAAAGGAAATTAGAAAGTGTGAAGGTGAGAATTGAGGAAGGAAAGGAGAAAAAGATGACAGATGCCGCAGAGGGGAGGGAGTCCTGATACAGAGAAAGAAGAAAGAGAGAGAGGGGAACACAAGGGGAACCACAAAAGGAAAACACTTTCCCTAAGACATAGACTGGGAAAATGAGAGGGTCTGATTCTTGTGAGATTTTATAAGGAGCTGAGCTAAAAGACTAGAATTTTAGAGGTCGGTATCATGGCTGGTATGGAGCACAGTAGGTGTTATAGTGCTCCTGTAGAAGGAGGGAAAATAGCCCAGTAGTTGACGGTGAGATCTGAGGATCCCCGGCACTCACTGGGAGAGATGGTCCCCCCCTTCTTGGAATGGATCTGGGTGAGGTGGCATTGCCTCTCTGGGGACAAAAGAGCTAATGGGTGCCACTACTATCCCTTTCCCCTTAACATAGGTGCAGATATGGCTTCTGGAGGAGGCTAACCTGGACACTGGCTCTTTGTTGCACTTTACTCTCAAATCCATTCCCTTGTGCTTTGGTGCAACAGCCCTTGTGGAACAAACCAGCATTAGTCCCAGCATGGAGAGACCCTCCCCAGCATAGGTCCCCACGAGGCCAGATTCCTGCAAGTTTGTAGTTTTGAAACTTAGCCAACCTCCCTGGAAGAGAACACAGGTGTACTGCATTGCCAGGTGGCCAGATGGCCTAGACACAGTCAGGGTGAGGGAGGGATCTGAGAGAAGCCCGGGAAACATGAGGGGGAGATTGTTACTCTGGAAAGGCTTCCCAGACAGCTATGGGTTTGAACTCCCCTATCCAGGATGGGAGATAGGGCTGGCGCTATTTCTCTTCCCCACCCCTGGCATAAGCTGGCGCTATTTCTCTTCCCCACCCCTGGCATAAGCTGACTTATGTGAGCATAAGCTCACTTCAGTGAGCAGAACAGCACCAATAGTGGTGATCTAAACCGCTTACACAAAGCTCCACCTACTGCACTCAGCAGGTGCTGCTTTTCTAGGACAAGTGTGATGAGAACCAGGGTAGTAGACACCTCCTCTAGAAGACCAACACAAGTTCCCTCCACACGCATATCTACTGACCATAGAATTCTGCAAAGCTTCAGCTATCTAGGAAATAGTGTCAAGTTTCTTTCAGCAAGCAGATCAGAGCACACCTAGATAAAACTCACCACCCTCTGAACAAGGCCAAACTCTCACCAATTCAGGCAAGGAGAAACTCTGCAGTGGACTGACCTGAGGGAAAGAGCAGCAAAACACAGCAGCAGAGAGCACAAAGCATACACCGGAGACACTTCCTGAAGGACCAGACCCTGGAAAGTATATGGCCTCTTCTTCATAAAGCCATTACATTAAGGAACATGAAAAATAATAGGCTTTTCTAACACACAGAAGACAGACCTAGACAAAATTCCAAGATGAAGAAATTCATACCAAAAGAAAGAACAAGGAAAGGTCACAGCTAGGAATCTAATCCACATATAATTGCTTGAGGGATAATTTAAAGCAACAATCATAAGGATACTAACTGGGTTTGAGAAAAGAATAGAAGATATGAGGGAATCCCTTAATGCAGAGATAAAAAAAAATCTAACAACTAGTTAGGCCAAAATAAAAAAAAAATGCTATAACCAAGATGTGAAACTGACTGGACATATTACCCACAAGTATGGAAGAATCGGAGGAAGGAAAAAGTGATGTAGAAATTAAAATAATGGAAAATAATAAAGCTGAACAAAAGAGAGAACGAAGAATTATGGAACACGAGAATAGACTTAGGGAACTCAGTGACTCTAGCAAACATAATAACTCTCAGAGAAAAGGGGGAAGAAAGTTTATTTGAAGAAATTATAGTTGAAAACTTATCTAATATGGAGAAAGAAAGGACACCAAAGTCCAGGAAGCACAGAAAACTCCCATCAAAATCAACAAAAGCAGGCCAACACCAAGACAGAGCATAGTTAAATTTGCAAAATATAGAGATAAAGAAAAAAGTCTAAAAGCAGCAAGAGAAAAGAAGTCCTTAACTTACAAGGGAAGACAAAAAAAGGCTAGCAGACAATCTCTCTATAGAAATTTGACAGCCGCCAGAAGAGAGTGGCATGATATATTCAGCATGAGAATGGGAAAAATATGTAGCCAAGAATACTTTATCCAGAAAGGCTATCTTTCAGAAAACAAGGAGACATAAAGAGTTTCCCAGAAAAACAAAAACTAAAGGAGTTCATGACCACTAAACCAACCCTGCAATAAATATTAAGGAGACTCTTTGAATGGGAGAGAAAACCCAAAGTGATTAAAAACTAGAAAGGAACAGACAAAATCTCCAGAAAAAAACTACTTAAAAAGTAACACAATGACTCTAAATTCATATTTATCAATAATCACTCTGTATAACTTTGCATCCATATTCATCAAAGACATTGGCCTATAATTCTGTATTTTTAGTGGGGTCTTTGGTTTTGTAATCAAGCTAATGCTGGCCTCATAGAATGAGTTTGGAAGTTTTCTTTCTATTTCTAGTTTTTGGAACAGTTTGAGAAGAATAGGCATTCACTCCTCGTTAAATGTTTGGTAGAATTCTCCTGGAAAGCCATCTGGCCCTGGACTTCTGTTTGTTGGAAGAGTTTGGATTACTGATTCAATTTCTTTGCTAGTTATGGGTCTGTTCAATTTTTCTATTTCTTTCCTATTTCTTCCAAATCCAACAGTACATTAATACAATCATTCACCACCATCCACACTATATGGGATATATTCCTGGGTTCAATATTTGCAAATCAATGTGATACACCACATTAATCAAAGAAAGGATGAGAACCATATGATCCTTTCAATAGATGCAGAAAGAGCATTTGACAAAGTACAGCATCCATTCTTAATAAAACAGTCAACAAAGTAGGATTAGAGGGAACATATCTCAACATCATAAAGGTCACATATGAAAAACCCACAGCTAATATAACCCTTAATGGTGAAAAACTGAGCTTTTCCTTTAAGATCAAGAAAAAAGACAAGGATATACCCTTTCATCATTGTTATTTAACATAGTACTGGAAGTCCTAGCCTCAGCAATCAGACAACAAAAAGAAATGAAAGGCATCCAAAGCAGCAAGGAAGAAGTAATTTCATTATTTACACATGACATAATACTCTATGTAGAAAACCCAAGGATTCAACCAAAATATTGACAGAACTGATACATGAATTCAGTAGTCGCAGGATAGAAAATCAAAACACAGAAATCTATTATATTTCTATACACCAATAATAAATCAGGAGAAAGAGAAATCAAGTAATTGATCTAAGTTATAACTGCACCAAAACCCATAAAATACCTAGGAATAAACTTAAGCAAAGCAGTAAAATATCTGTACTCTGAACTCTAGAACACTGATGAAAGAAACTGAAGAGGATGCAAAGAAATGGAAAAACATCCAATGGTCATGAACTGGAAGAATTAATATTGTTAAAATGTTTAAACTATCCAAAGCAATCTATACATTTATGCAATCCCTATCAAAATACCATCAGCATTTTTCACAGACCTAGAACAAACAATCCTATAATTTGTATGGGACCACAAAAGACCCAGAATTGACAAAGCAATCTTGAAAAAGAAAAGTAAATCTGGATGCATCATAATTCCTGACTTCAAGGTATATTCGAAAGCTTCAGTGGTATGGTCAAGATGGTATGATATTGGTACAAAAATAAACACAGAGATCAATAGGATAGAAAAGAAAACCCAGAAATGGACCTGCAACTATATGGTCAACTAATCTTTGACAAAGCAAGAAAGAATATCCAATGGGAAAAAGACAGTCTCTTCAACAAATGATGTTGGGAAAACTGAACAGCAACATGCAAAATAATGAAAGTAGACCACTTTTCTACATCATACACAAAAATAAATTCAAAATAAAATTCCTACACATACACATTTAGGATGAAAGACCTAAAAGTGAGACAGGAAACCATCAAAATTCTAGAGAACACAGGCAGCAACCTCTTTGACATGGGATGTAGCAACTTCTTACTACATACATCTCCTGAGGCAAAAGAAACAAAAGCAAAAATGAACTATTGGGACTTATCAAGATAAAAATCTTCTTCACAGTGAAGGAAACAATCAACAAAGCTAAAAGACAACCTTCAGAATGGGAAAAATATTTGCAAATGACAAAAATGATAAAGTGTTATTATCCAAAATCTATAAAGAACTTATCAAACTCAACACCCAGAAAACAAATAATCCAGTTAAAAAATGGAGAGAAGACTGGAACAGACATTTTTCCAAAGAAGACATTCAGAAGGCTAAAAGACACATGGAGAGATGTTCAACATCACTCGTCACCATCAGAGAAATACAAATCAAAACTACAATGAGATCTCACCTCACACCTGTCAGAATGGCTAAAATTACCAACATAGAAAATAACAGGTGTTGGCAAGGATGTAGAGAAAGGGGAACACCTCTTACACTGTTGTTGGGAATAAAAACTGAGGCAGCCACTATGGTAAACAGTATGGAGGCTCCTCAAAGTGAGCCAGCCATGTACCCCCATTCTAATATTTCTTATGACATATATACAATAGCAACCATCTGGTGTTACTCTTACTGATCTCAATCAGATATCACATTTTTATTTATTTACTCAATTATTAATGATGAAGGGAACAAAGGCAAGAAAAATGCGGTTTAAATTGAATTCCCATTCAGCCTGCGGCCCATTGATAGATGTCAGAGACCTGCAGCATGTAACACTTACCAAAAAGTTTATGGCTGCCTTAATGACTTAAAGTTTACACTTCCTTAAAAACTAAAAACAAGCTTATCTTGACAATAGCTAAATCTTCAGGGTCCTGTGAGACCCTGCTTTCAGCATCCAGAAATTCCTTGGAGACTTAAGTTATCTATATCTCCACTCCCTCCACAAACCTGAGAGAATATAATCAGTCACTCCTCACAACCCCAGTGTAGGCAGAGACATAGCCACAACAATCAACAATTAGAATGGCAATTAAATAATCTTGTCATAGGAGAGCAGTCTTCTGTCCGGTGGTATTTAGAGTATATGATTTTTAATTACTCAGCTGATACTCTGATACATTTCAAAAAAGTCATGCATATTTCACCTGGAATGTTTCCTAGTCAATACACTGTCTAAAAGAATGAGCATATAGTAAAAAAAGAGCATCAGCAATACAGAATGGGATCCTACTGTACCTGGTGAATGAGGCGGAGGAGAGCACATCAGAACAACCCCCTGGCCTTCCCTCACAGAGACTGCACTTCTTGTCCGGCCACTAAAATTTCCCAGATCTGTCAACATAACACAGGATTTAGATGCAAGGCTAAAAAAGTGGGGGAAAAACTTAAAGAATTACTACTTTTATAACTTGTACCTACTTTTCTCTCATTATCCAGACAAGGTTTATTTTTATTTGTTAAGCTGTGATAGGAAGGCCTTAAAAATAAATACATACCATCCAATTTAAATACCACAATTTTCAGATTATATGCAACTGTACACTCTTTATTTCTATTGAGGGTGCATACAAGGTGCCAGTGTAGGAAGAAAATAAACAATACATTTATAACCCATTAAATAGTCCTTTTATTTCTTTATAATATTTCCTACATATTGATTTTTCTACTGTTAATAGAACCCATTCATGCATACTGAGAAAAGAAATAGAAGTGGTTAGGGGGACCTGGTGTCCAACCTGCTGCCTCATTATGTAATGCTAGGAATGGCATGTAAAACCAAGCATGAATTTTCCAAAGTAGAGAGACTTGTGTGCTCTAGCAGAGTATAACGAAGATATAAAGTATTCTTTATCTATAAGTATGAGGGAAAAAGCCATGCTATTTTCATTTTATAGAAGCCTGGAATGGCTTGTGCAAATTAATTATACTCATCCATTTTGATTACTCTGCAAATATTGTAGTTATCAAAATACTCCACTGTAAGTATGAAAGATTATAGCATTGATTGGGGTTCAACTGTCTTTCCTTAAATTATATTGCATTTGCACAAATTGAAAATACTTTCTTAAAAACAAAATGACCTAAAAAAGAATGATATATATTATTTGTATTTCTATTATTGTTTATTAATCTATTCATAGCTCAGTATATATGGCCCTTTCCTCTTCTTGGGCTAGGTTGATCAATGATGTGATTTTTAGAATAGTTTCCTAGAAACTGTAGGAGTTAAATATTTTAATAAATAAACATTGCTCCAGAATTATCAGTCTATGAAATATATTCCCATGGTGAAGAATGTTTCTTGAAAATGTTCTCCTTTTCTTTCCTTTATTCACCAATTGTAAGAGAGATTATTTTTGAAACTTCCCATTACTTCATATTAAAATAGTATGTTACATAGTAATCCAATGTAGACTCTCAAATTTAATGTTTGTTAATCTGACAGAAGATGAGACTGAGCAGTAAACAAAATATACTGAAATTATATGAAGGAGATAAATCACTAACTTTAATATCCTAAGAGGGATTCTATACCTTACTTTTTTGAGATATGTACAATAATTTACTGATTTAGTGAATGTACAATCAAATCTTCTTTTTTTTTTATTTTTTTAACGTTTGTTTATTTTTGAGACAGAGAGAGACAGAGCATGAACAGGGGAGGGGCAGAAAGAGAGGGAGACACAGAATCTGAAGCAGGCTCCAGGCTCTGAGCCATCAGCCCAGAGCCAGATGCGGGGCTCGAACTCACGGGCGACGAGATCGTGACCTGAGCTGAAGTCGGACGCTTAACCGACTGAGCCACCCAGGTGCCCCTCAAATCTTCTTAAATACATTCCAAATTACAAAGAACTAACAAACAGTGAAGGCCTAACGGCAAAAAAATACAGAAGTATTCGTTATTGATGAAAGTGTTAGGATTTTACACATAATTCTATGTTTCATTATAAATAGTTAAGCATTTCACAAACTGTATAGATAAAAAAGAAAGAGTTTCTAATTCTACTTTCTTTGGTGGTGGTTTAAGAACATACACAATAACTTCTGGTAAAGATAAGTTTACTCATTTTCAAATATGTGTGACTCAGGGCTTTAAATTCATATGTATTGATTCTTACGGATAGAAGCTGTCTTTTTCCCAATAAATAATCTTAATATGAAAACAAGCATGTCAAGGTTTCTAATTTGACTCCCTTTGACTCTACTACTGGACACAGCACAGGAACCACACTGTGAGGCAGTGGTTGCATTAAGGCTGTGATATCTCTTTAGGGATTATATGGCTTTACTTTCCTTTTTTCATCCTCACTGAATTTATAAACTCTAAAAGGCTATTTGGATATTAATATATTAAAATTGAATTTCTGAAATGATTTCTGAAACATATATGTAACTTCCAATACATTTACTACACGTTTTGTTATGTTTATTATGACATTTCAAATTAACCTATTATAGTTAAAAGAATATTTTAATAGAAAACAATCATAAGTATATAATGTTAGCAGATAGAAAGGTCTAAGAGGGATCTCTCCTGAAATACTTCATAAAGATAACACTGGTTGGTATAGTGGGTTGAGTAAATTTGGAAACAGGAAGGTTTTTCACCCCCGGAAATAAATACACACACACACACACACACACACACACACACGCAAACACACACGCACATTTCAAAAACCAGTGCCTAGAAAAGTGAATTAGTTTAAAGAGTTGGAGAGAGAAAGTTGCAAGAAATTGGCAAGAAGGAAAGTGCATAATGGGTTCTGGACACTGATCTTATGATCATATGTTAAATACAGTAGATTGGTTAGTTATTAGGGAGAAATGAGGAAAAAGGGTCAAGGCACCAGGATAAATCTTATACAGTTAGGAATAAAGTGTTGAGGTTTATCTGTCTCCTGGGCTTTAATTTCCTAGTCTTAAATCTGTTCTGAGTAAGTGACAATGTTTGGTGTATGGGAGTTGTGTGTTTGGAAGAAGGAATGGGAATCCAGTATTTATTTAAATTGAGGTTGGTCCTGTAGGTGGTGCTAGTAAGTTTTAGACTGTCAATGTTCCAGGCATTCTCAATTAATTCTCTAACCTTAAAGGTGTGGTGAAACCAGTTAATTTATTATGAGTTATAAACTTCATAAAATTAAGTTTAAATTTTACAAAAACTAAACTATTAAAACAAGTAAAACATTTTAGATGTGAGACACTTGAGTTTTATTAATCACTAACATTTGGGTATTAGATTCTTATGTAAGATTGAAGAACTAAGATAGGTGTTCTTTCTGAGGGGTATCACAGCTTTAACTTCTGTGATTTCTATAGAAATGACTTACAGATTTTCTAATACTTGCTGCATCACCTGCAAAATTGTTGCATATTGAAGTCTTCTTTTATCACTTTTATTTTTTGTTGTTACTGTTGTTTCTGTTATCATTAGGATTACTCAGATCACTGTCAAATTTCTGTGTCTCATATAAATATCCTGTAATATAAATTGGTTGTAGCTCATTCAGAAACTACCTTTAACATTCTAAAACAATAAAAAAGAGGAAATGAAGATAGATGAATAATAATCACACTAGCTACTAGCATACACACTCTATGCTAGGCATTTTGGGGATTAAATATTAATTTCTCCATTTTAAAGATTACTAAACATATGTGAAGAGCAAATAGCAACTTGACAATGATTGCACGGCTAATAAGTAGTGAGTTGGCAAATCAAAATCAACGTGGTTGTTTAAAATAATGTATTAGCACAAAACCAATTCAATATTTAGAAGTTAGACTAAGTTGATTTCAGAACTTTAAAAATAATCTTCATAAGGGTCTCTGATGAAAAATCATTTTCTGACAGATGATAGACCTATAGATGAAAATATTGGTGAAGAATGGAAAAATAATTCTTACATTTATTTTGAGCAAGAATTGAGTTAGCATTTCTCGTACATAGTCATTTGCCTGCAGGTAAAATATTTCCTAAGACACTCTACAAAAAATATGATTATTAAAAATAGTTTCTAAAATAAAAAATTGATTTTTGACTGGTACCTTGACTGAAAGCCATAGGAACTTGAAGCTTTGTGGTGTTCTTACTGGCAAATGTGAGCTCATAAACCTATGATCAATTTGTAAGCACAGAGGGCAAAGGCTTATTATCCCCACTGATTGATGAGGGGACATTGGCATTCACTAAGGTTAAATAACAGAAATAAAACTCATAGCCAGTATTTGAACCATTAAGATGACAAATTCATTTCTGGAATTAGCATGTTTCCATGTTAATAGGAGTTATTACAATACTCTTAACTTAAAATGTTTTAAAAGATGTGGTTATTTCTTTAAATACTTACCTATTACACCACCTGAAGTAATCTACAATTCTTTAAAATAATTGTTATAAGTCCATGAATGTAACATCATATCACCTTTAAAAGTGTTAATTATTTAATAATGCTTTTGAAAATATCAGTTGGGTTAATTAGAGGTATCTAAAAAAATATACTCCTATTTATTACATGAAGATAAGAATTGAGATGCAGCTAGAGGTATAGTGAGGTAAATCTACAAGAGATCATGAAAGCTACAATGAAACTTTCTTCATTCTCATTTTTCCTTCTTATATATAACAGGTCTGATGAATAATCTCTTGCTGTGGCTTGCCATTTTCACTTGGCATATTATCAGATATTAATCATCCAGCCAAAGGTTTCACTAATTAAGAGGAAACCAAAGTACACCAGAGTATGTTAGCCTTGAAAGAGACAATTTTAACTACATTACAAGTAAAACAGTAAATTGTAATTGCTTTTATAAAAAGATCAATTATCCAGAGTGTTATAAAAATGTTTTTGATCTTAAGGTCTTTCCTTTGATATCTTGATGTATGTTACAAAAAGTTACTTTGATGGTGAATAATACGTACAGTGAAATAATCTCAAAAGATAAAGTTATATATAAATTTGTTTGACTAATGTGATGATAGTCTATAATCCTAGCACAGGTTCTATACATGTGACATAACTTTCTACACTCTGGGTGAGCAATTATATAAATAATTCTTTTTTTCCACTTAAATAATGTTTCTTTTTTTACTTAAAAAATTAATTCCATTATAATTAACATATTGTGTTATGTTAGTTTTAGGTGTACAATATAGTGATTCAGCAATTCTACACATTACTCAGGGCTCATCATGGTAAGTGTGCTCTTAATCTCTTTCACCTATTTCACCCAACTCCCCTTTTCCCCTCTGGTAGCCATCAGTTTGTTCTCTATCGTTAAGATATAAAAAAACTATTATTTTCTTACTTCTAAGTTCAAATTTGGTTTTTCAATCTCAGATCAGTCTTAATTCATTAAAAGTCTCAGGAAATTATAAGACTGAGCATCAAAACATAAATCATCATCATCATCATCATCATCAAAATATTAGTAAATAGAAAATGTACATAGATTTTGAGTATTATAGACCCATAGAGATAGGGGAAAGGTGTCATTTAGTAAAACCAGCAAGTCATTTAGTATTCCTAAAATTCATATATCTTTTGATTGTCTCTCAAGATTTGGGCCTAACTATTCTCTTCAGCTATTTTACATTATATAAGGTTAATACTTCCTTGCCTACAACCATGACTCCTTACTCCTCTCTCCCTCTTATTTATTACTCTAGCACAACTTCAACCTAAGTTAAATTAAACTCTTTACCTATTGTGCTCTTGGCAAGGGAATGTGAATGGAGAAGAGCATCAATGATCATGACTCGTTTTGCTCTAGATTCATCCATCCTACCCAAAGTAGGACCATTGTGCTACCTAAACCCAGTACACTTATGGAGTCCATTCTCTCCATCCTCTATCCAATACTTTCACATCTCTCTTTTAAAACAACCTCCTGCCCTTTCCCCCACTTCTTCCTCCTACTTCCTGGAAAAAAACAGAAGTAATAAAAAAATTTTTGATAGGGGTGTCTGGGTGGCTCAGTCAGTTAAGCATCTGACTTCAGTTCAGGTCATCATTTCACAGTTCATGGGTTCGAGCCCCACGTCAGGCTCTGTGCTGACAGCTCAGAGCCTGGAGACTGCTTCAGATTCTGTGTCTTCCTCTCTCTCTTCCCCTCCCTGCTCTGTCTCTCACTCTCAAAAATAAATAAACATTAAACAATTTTTTTTTAAATCACTGATATACATTCCTCCTATGGTGGTCACTGCAATGTGTGTCCAGGATCCCCTTCAGTGAAGGTCTTGTCCCAACTGTTGGGGTCCTATTGACAGCCTTTAGCTCTTAGCACCATTATGGACTGCTTTTGATACAGAGAATCCACTCAACCAAGTTTATTATACCCATTCCTTGGGTAGCACACAGACAACAACTGCTCAGTGAGTAAATATAATGACCTGATTACCTTAGCACAACTCCAGACAATCCTGAAAAGTCATTCTAGCTTTAAATATCCTCCTTGGCATCATCTGGGATTACTGGTAAACCTACATCACAGTGCCAGTTATTCTCCTTCTCACACCTGCTCCTTCCTCCTCCCTTCCAGTGGGTGAATTAAAAGGTCACTTCTTAATAACCATCATCCACACTAAACTCCACTCATGGAGGCTGTTTCCCAGGGAAGTCAACCTGTAACATCACCACAATAGTTGTCAACTTGTCTATATCTGCACTGTTTCTGATTATCTTATCATAAATGAACTGTCTTTGATCTAATCAGAGACCAACCTCTCCCTTCTGCATCATCAATAATGTTCAAAATATTGGTATTTCTCCAAAGTTTAAAAGAAAATAGGAAGAAAAAAATATCCCTTTGACCTGATTTCCTTCCAAGTACCAACCCATTTCTCTCCACCCATGAAACAAACAAATAAATCAACAACCACTGCAGACAACTCCAATTCTCTCAAAAACTTTTCAAATCTGGCTGTCTTCCTAACACTGACCAAATTCTACCATGAAGGAAACCAATGATCTTCATGTTGTTAAATTTATTGACCAATTCCTCATCTACTTGACCTACAATAAGCATTTAATGGAGTTGTTTACACTTTTCTTCTGAAAAAAAATTTTTTGCTTGAATTTCTGCTCCTTCACTGTGCCCTCCTCTGTGTGAATGCCACTTTCATTAGCCACTATTACTGTGCCCTAATGAAGGCTGCTTTCATTTGCTTATTCTTCCTCATATTTCCAATGTCTAAATATTCCAGGGCCTCAATTTAGTCCTTGGACCCTTTCATTTATCAATCCACACCTTTCCTATGTTTATCTTATATTTAACCTCTTATAGTAAAAAAAACCATGTATACACCAAAGAATTAGAAAATGTATTCCTTCTTTTTTTTTTAATTTTTTTTTAACATTTATTTATTTTTGAGACAGAGAGAGACAGAGCATGAACGGGGGAGGGGCAGAGAGAGAGGGAGACACAGAATCGGAAGCAGGCTCCAGGCTCTGAGCCATCAGCCCAGAGCCCGACGCGGGGCTCGAACTCACGGTCGGTGAGATCCTGACCTGAGCTGAAGTCGGACGCTCAACTGACTGAGCCACCCAGGCGCCCCATAGAAAATGTATTCCTTCTTGGGTACCTCCCTTGAATACTAATACACACATACACACACACACACACACACACACACACACACACACACACACAGTTTGGTTGACATTTCTATTCAGGTATCTAATAGCCATTGAAACAGAACATATCCTAATGGAACTCCCATTCCCACCTGCTAACCTACCACTGCCATAATATTTCCCATAAGAGTAAATTTTTATTCCATTTTCCCAGATAAGATAAAATGCAAAAATCATCTGTATTTCCAATATGTCTCTCACATCCCACATACAATTCATGAGCAAATCCTATTGATACTATTTCATAATATATACAGAATCCAACAACATCTAACCTTCTTTATAGCTTTCATAGGCATCTCTCACCTTGATTGATGTGATATCACCCAACTGTTTTCCCTGAACTTCCTTTACTCTCTTTGTCCATTTTTAGCACAGCAGCAAAAATTGGTTATTTTTTTTTAATTTAAGTTTATTTTTTTATTTTGAGAAAAAGAGAGAGGGAGAGTGAGGAAGGGGCAGAGAGGGAGAGAGAGAATCCCAAGCAGGCTCTGTACTTTCAGCATGGAGCCTGATGCAGGGCTTGTACTCAGTTCATGACTTGAGCTGAAACGAGTTGGATGCTTAACCTACTGAGCCATCCAGGTACCCCCTTATTTTAAAATGAAGGTAGGCCACCTGACCTAAATGGCTTTCCATGTTACTCAGAGGAAAAGTCAAACCACTTATGAAGGCCTGCAGGCTTAGACCATCTTGATTTTGTTGCTTCCTTGATTCCATCTCCTACTATATTCATCTTCCTTCCTTCCATAGTAGCACACTGGCTTTCTTGCTTTTAATCAAACAAAATATGTCAAGTGTTTTCCTGCCTCAGGGCCTTTGTATTTGCTGCTTCCTCCAACTAGAATATCTCCTACCTCCATTCCCCAGATATAATTTTGTCTGTCACCTAAACTTCCTTTAGGTCTTTATTTCAGTGTCACCTTCATGGAGAGATCTTCCCTGGGCATCTTACCAAAAAGTGCAACCTCATTATCCCATATATATTCCTTATCTCCCTTCCCTAATTAATTTGTCTCTTTGGTACTTATTCTCCAACAAACTATTATTTATTTCTCTTGTCTGTTGTGCCTTCACACGTAGAATTTAAAGTCTATGACACAGGGATTTTTGTTTGCAATGTTCATTGTAATATTCCCAGACCCTTTCCCTAGCTGTTCTCTCTGTCTAGGATACTCTCCCTCCTGGGTATTTGCACAAGTCTCCCCAACTTTGTGCAGGTCTCTGCTGGAATGTCACCTTTGCAGAGAGGACCCCCTTGAGCAATACATTCTTTCTTCCCATTTTCCCACATTCTGTTCTTTTTATTCTGATTCCTTTTCTATCGTAACACTTATGATCAGCAGACACATTATATAATGGGATTTAAAAAGTACTGTCTTTCCCAACCCATTAGAATATAATCTTTAAATAAACACTTTGTTTTATTACTGCTTAAAATAATGCCTAATGCATTGAGTCAATAAAACAATTGCATATGTATCTTTAGCATATAGTTATATTTGATGAATTTTAGTTTTAAAATATCCAAATGTTGAGATATTTTCCAAATATTGTGTTATTATATCTTTTCAAAACTATAAAACTATAATCTTATAGTTATCTTATAACATCACTTTTTGCATTAAATAAAAATTAAAAATTAATTTTTAACCTATTTATGGTTTAACCTTTTAAAAATGTAGTAACACATAGAATCCATGACTACATTGCCCTTCTTCCAAATTTATTCTTCTCTTTCCCCCTCCAATTTTTATTTAATTCCAGTTAGTTAACATACTAGTTTCCGGTGTGAAATTTAGTGATTCATCGGTTACATACAACACCTAGTGCTCATCACAAGTGCCTTCCTTAATTCCCACCACCTATTTAACCCATCCCTCCACCTACTTCCCCTCTGATAACCACCCGTTTGTTCTCTATAGTTAAGAATCTGTTTCTTGGTTTTCCTCCTAGTTTGTTTTGTTTCTTAAATTCCACATACAAGTGAAATCATAAATATTTGTCTTTCTCTGACTTATTATTTCATTTTGCATAATACTTTTTTTTTGAAGTTTATTTATTTATTTTTAAGAGCATGAGTGGGGGAGAGGCAGAGAGAACAAGAGAGAGAGAATCTCAAGCAAGAGCCTGATACAGCACTCGATTGCACAGACCATGAAATCATGACATGAGATAAAATTAAGAGTCAGAGCCTTATCTGACTGAACCACCCAGGTTCCCCCCTTTTGTGAAGTTTATTTATTTTGAGAGAGAGAGGGAGAGTGTGTACATGAGAGGGTGGAGGGGCAGAGAGTGAGGGAAAAAGAGAGTTCAAAAGCATAATACTCTAGCTTCATTCATGTCATTGCAAACAGCAAGACTTTGTTTTTTGTATGGCTAAGTAATATTCCATTGTGTGTGTGTGTGTGTGTGTGTGTGTGTGTATCTTACATCTTTATCCATTCGTCAGTTGATGGACATTTGGGCTCTTTTCATAATTTATCTATTGTTGATAAAACTTCCATACTCATCAGGGTAAATGTATCCTTGTGAATTAGTATTTTTGTATCATTGGGCAAATACCTCATGGTGTAATTGCTAGAATATAGGGTAGTTTTTTTTTTTTAACTTTTTAAGGAACCTGCATTCTGTTTTCCACAGTGACTGCACCAGTTTGTATTCTCACCAACAGTGTAAGAGGGTTCTTTCTCCACACCCATGTCAACACCTGTTCTCTCCTGTATTGTTACTTTTAGCCATTCCAAAAGTTGTGAGTTGGTATCTCATGGTTTTGATTTGTATTTCCCTGATGATGAGTAATGTTGAGCATCTTTTCATGTGTTTGTTAATCTTCTGTATGTCTTCTTTGGAAACATGTCTATTCATGTCTTCTCTCTATTTGCAAACTGGATTATTTGAGTTTTGGGTCGTTGAATTTGATAAGTGCTTTATATATTTTGTACTAACCCTTTATCATACATGCCATTTGCAAAAATCTTCTCCCATACTGAAGGTTGCTTTTAGGTTTGTTGATTGTTTCCTTTGCTGTGTAGAAGCTTTTTATTTTGATGAAGTCCCTGTACTTTATTTCTGCTTTTGTTTCCCTCGCCTCAGGAGACATATCTAGTAAGAAGTTGCTATGACTGATGTCAAAGAGGTTATTGCCTGTGTCTTCAATCCATTTTGAATTTATTTTTGTGTATGATGTAAAAAAGTGGTCCAATTTCATTTTTTTACATGTTGCCCTCCAGTCTTCCCAACACAATTTGTTGAAGACACTGTCTTTTTTTCCATTGAATATTCTTTCCTTCTTTGTCGAAGATTAATTGGCCATAGAGTTGTGGGTTTATTTCTGGGGTTTCTATTCTGTTCTGTTGATCTATGCCTGTTTTTGTGCCAGTACTATACTGTCTTGATCACTCTAGCTTTGTAATATAACTTGTAGTCCAGAATTATGATGTTTCCAGTTTTGCTGTTCTTTTTCAAGATTGCTTTGGCTATTTGGCATCTTTTGTGATTCCACACAAATTATAGGATTATTTGTTCTAGCTCTGTAAAAAATGTTGTTGGTATTTTGATAGGGATTACATTAAATGTGTAGATTGGTTTGGATAGTATGGACATTTTAGCAATATTTTCTATCAATCCATAAGCATGAAATGTCTTTCTATTTCTCTATGTCATCTTCAATTTCTTTCATCAGTTTTCAGACTACAGATTTTTTACCTCTTTGATTAGGTTTATTCCTAGGTATCTTATGTTTTTTGGTGCAATTGTGAGTGTGATCAATTCCTTGATTTCTCTTTTTGGTGCTTCATTATTGGCATATAGAAATGCAACAGATTTTGTATCCTGTGACTTTACTGAATTCGTGTATCAGTTCTAGCAATTTTTTGGTGGAGTCTTTTGAGTTTTTGATATAGAATATCATGTCATCTGTAAATAGTGAAAGGTTGACTTTTTCCTTGCCAATGTGAATGCCTTTTATTTCTTTTTGTTTTCTGATTGCTGAGGCTAGAAGTTCGAATACCATGTTAAATAACAGTGGAGAGAGTGTACATCTCTATCTTTTTCCTGACTGTAGAGGAAAAGCTCTGTTTTTCCCCATTGAAGATGATATTAGCTGTGGGATTTTCACCTGTGGCCTTTATTCTGTTGAGGTACAATCCCTCTAACCCTACTTGGTTGAGGGGTTTTATCATGAATGGATGTTGTACTTTGTCAAATGCTTTTTCTGCATGTATTGAAAGGATTGTATGGTTTTTACCCTTTCTTTTATTAATATAGTGTATCACATTGATTGATTTGTAAATATTTAACTGCCTTGCAGCCCAGGAATAAATCCCACTTGATCGTGGTGGCTGATTTTTTTAATGTACTGTAGGGTTTGATTCGCAAATATTTTATTGAGAACTTATGCATCCATGTTCATCAGGGATATCGGCCTGTAGTTCTATTTTCCAGTGGAGTCTTTGTCTGGTTTTGGTATAATGGTAATGCTGGCCCAATTAATTTGGATTTTTTTTTCCATTTCAATTTATTGGAATAGTTTGAGAATAGGTATTAACTCTTCTTTAAATATTTGGTAGAATTCCCCTGTGAAGCCATCTGGCCCTGGATTTTTGCTTGTTAGGATATTTTTCTATTTCTCTGCTGTTTATCAATCTGTTCAAATTTTCTATTTCTTCCTGTTTCAGTTTTGACAGTTTATATCTTTCTAGGATTTATCCATTTCTTCCAGTTAGTCTAATTTTTTGACATATAGTTTTTCATAATATTGTCATAATTGTATTTCTGTGGTGTTGCTTGTTATTTCTCCTTTTTCTGTTGTGATTTTATTCAGTTAGATCCTTTCTCTTTTCTTCTTGGTTAAGTCTGGCTAGGCGTTTATCAATTTTATAATTTTTTTTGAAAGAACCAGCTTCTAGTTTCATCAATCTGTTTTATTGATTTTTTAGCTTCTATATCATTTATTTCTTCTCCTTTTTATTATTTCCCTCCTGCTGTTTTTAGGTTTTGTTTGCTTTTCTTTTTTTTTATTTTTTAAAATTTTTAATGTTTATTTATTTTTGAGAGAGACAGACAGAGCATGAGTGGGAAAGGGGCAGAGAGAGAGGGAGACACAGAATCTGAAGTAGGCTCCAGGCTCTGAGCTGGCAGCACAGAGCCTGACATGGGCTCAAACTCACAAACTGCAAGATCATGACCTGAGCTGAAGTCGGACACTTTTCATAGAGTTGTGATTAGAAAATATGCCTGGAATGATCGCATTCTTTTTGTATTTGTTGAAGCCTGATTTGTAACCTAACATGTGATCTATTTGGAAACTATCCCATGTGCACTTGAAAACTATGTGTTTTCTCCCTTTTTAGAATGGAATATTCTGAATGTATCTGTTAAGGCCATCTGGTCCTGTGTGTCATTCAAAGCCATTGTTTCCTTGCTGATTTTCTGCTTAGATGATCTGTCCAGTGAGGCAAGTGTAGTGTTAAAGTCCCCTACTATTATTGTATTATTATCAATGAGTTCGTTTATGCTTGTTATTAATTGCTTTATATATTTGGGTGCTTCCGTTTTGTGTGTGTGAATATTTATAATTGTTAGATGTTTGTGCTGGATGGTCCCCTTTATTATGATATAGTACCCTTTTTCATCTCTTCTTGCTGTTTTTGATTAAAATCAGTTTGTCTGACATAAGTACTACTACTCCTCCAGTTTTCTTGTAACTCTCATTTGCATGATAAATGTTTGCCCATCCCATCCCTTTCAATCTGCAGGTGCCTTAAGGTCTAAAATGAGTCTCTTGTAGGGATGCCTGGGTGGCTCGTTGGTTAAGCATCAAACTTTGGCTTAGGTAATGATCTCATGGTTCATGGGTTTGAGCCCCATGTTGGGCTTTGAACTGACAGCTCAGACCTGGAGTCTGCTTCAGGTTCTGTGTCTCCCTCTCTCTCTGCCCGTCCCCCACTTGTTCTCTCTCTCTCTCCCTCTCTCTCTCTCTCTCTTTCAAAAATAAGTAAACATTAAAACATTTTTAAAAGTAATAAAGTGAGTTTCTTCTAGGCCTCATATAGAAGGGTATTTTTTCTTTTATCCATTCTGATATCCTATGTCTTTTGATTATAGCATTTAGTCTATTTACAATCAGAGTAATTATTGCTATACATGCATTTAGTGCCTATTATTACTTGTATTCTTATTATTTCTGGAGATTTTCTATGTTCCTTTCTAGTCCTTGTCATTTTTAGTCTTTCCTTTATACTCAAAGAGTCCCCTTAATATTTCTTGGAAGGCTGGTTTAAAAACTTTTTTTAGTTTTCCTTTGTCTGGGAAACTCTTTACCTCTCCTTCTATTCTGAGTGATCACCATGCTGGATAGAGTATTCTTGGCTGCATATTTTTCCCATTCAGCGTGTTGGGTATATTGTGCCACTCCCTCTGGCCTGCCAAGTTTCTGTTGAGAGATCTGTAGCCAGTTGTAAAGGTTTCCTTTATAAGTTAGGGACTTCTTTTGTCTTCCTGCTTTGAAGCTTTTTTTTGCATTTCTCTATTTTGCAAATTTAATTACAATGTGTCTTAGTGTTGGCCTGCTTTTGTTGATTTTGATGGGAATTCTCTGTGCCTCCTGGACTTGGGTGTCTATTTCTGTCCCCAGATTAGGGAAATTTTCAGCTATGACTTCTTCAAATAAACTTTCTTCTCCTTCTCTCTCTCTTTTTTTTTTTTTTTTTTTGAGATTCCTATGATATGAATGTTATTATGTTTGATGGAGTTACTAAGTTCCCTAAGTTAGGGAACTTTGTCTCTTTTGTCCAGCTCCATTATTTTCCATTATTTTTAGCTTGTATATCACTTACTCATTTCTCTGTCTCTTCCATTTTTATGGTCATTACATCCAGTCTGTTTTGAATCACAGTTATTGCATTTTTAATTTCTGATTGTTTTTTGACTCTTTTATCTCTGTAGTAAGGGCCTCCCTGAAGTCTTCCATTCTTTTCTCAGGCCCAGCAAGTATCCTTACGATTATTGCTTTAAATTCTCCACTTCAGGCATATCACTTATATCTATTTTGATTAGATCTCTGACATGACTTTATCTTATTTCATTTGGGATGAATTCTTCCCTGTGGGCATTTTGTCTAAGTCTCTGTCTTCTTCTTTGTATTAGAAAAGCCTGTTACGCTTCCTAGTCCTGAGAGTAATGGCTTTATGAAGAAGAGGTCATATACTGTCCAAGGCCTGCTGCTTCAGAGAATGTCTCCGGTTGTGCTGCATGTACTATGCCGCTGTGTTTTGGCTGCTCTATCCTTCAGCCTAGTGGTCTACAGAGGCTCTCCTTGCCAGCAGTGGGCAGTGTTTGGACCTTGGCCAGAGTGTTGGTGAGTTTTAACTAGCTGTGCTCTGGTCTACTTGTTAAGTGAGACCTGATGCTACTTCCACTATAATTGAAGACCTGTAGAACTCTCTGGTCAGGAGATATAGTGTGGGTGGGGGTTTCTGTTTGGTCTTCTGGGTAAGGGTCCCATTGTACTAGGATTGAGGCACACTGACCTGAGAAAGGCAGTACTAGCAGAAGGCATGGGGGGCAGGATTTGGTGTAAGCATGTTGGGCAGCCAGTGTTGATGCTGTGTTGTTTACTGAAGGTTATTCTGTGTTTATACTGAGGGCC
The DNA here is from genome assembly GCF_018350195.1 of Panthera tigris. Classification (NCBI taxonomy): domain Eukaryota; kingdom Metazoa; phylum Chordata; class Mammalia; order Carnivora; family Felidae; genus Panthera; species Panthera tigris. The sequence goes on from NC_056669.1 coordinate 33,720,300, forward strand.
AGGGGAGGGAAATCATACCAGCTAGCTCCTTTGTCTCTGGACACGGGTCTCTGTGCTTGCTGCTCCCAGGGAAGCACTACTAGAAGAGTGAATAATCTCCCCGTGGGTATTGCAAGCATTTTTTCAGATCGCCAATTTTAGGATGTCTCTACATTGTTTGCCTGCCTTCTCACCTGGAGCAGTGCAGAGTACTCCATGCTCTATCCCATCCAAGCCTGCTGAGTTTTTGAACTCCAAACTTTAGGGATGTATTTTTCAGGGGGTCCTGTGCTGGTCTTCTGGAGGAGGTTTCTCATTATATTGGGACTAAGGGAGGTTTGATAGAGAAGGACAGTCAGGCCAGAGCACAGGGGTGTGGGATTTGGAGTAGGCAAGCTAGGCAGCCAGTGTTGGGGTGAGCCGCCCTCAGCAGTCGGCTCTGAGTTTATGCTGGGGCAGGGGAGGGGAATGGCAGCACAGTGGTGAATTTAGACAAGCTAATTCACCCCTCACATCTCAGCTTATTCATTGGTAAAATGACGATTTTAAAAATCTTTACCATAAAGTATTTGTAAGACTTAAATATAATATATATAGAAGTTAGTACAACATATGGCACAACAAAATAAATGGAAGCAATTATCATCATTACTATTAATGTTATAAAAATGCTGTTATGAGAATCATGAGACATTAATTCTAATCTTAACTCTTTTACCAGTTAGCTCTGTATTCATAGCAAAATTTAATCTTCCTGGTTTGTTTCTTCATCTATAAATTAGGGATTTTGATTGCTCAAGAAAAATAAGCTCACATGCCTGTGGAGTTGCAAGTATAACAATGGTGGTAACTGACATAGACTGAAGAGAGTATGCCTCACACAAAGGCATTTATGTGTTTTAATAAACACTGTGCAGGTCAAAGGAAATGATTGTAGCCAGATTTAGCCTGAAAGAGAGTAGTTTTTCAAGCTTAACTAGATGATCTCTAAAATGCTAAACATTCTATGATTTTAACTCACTACCTAGGATTCTAACTTCAAGCTCTCATTCAGAAACTATTTTTAATATGTAATTATATAATGCCTATTATTTAGAACTTATTCCAATCTGTAAACATAATTATACAATTAATAAATGTAATAAAGACATATATGAAATATTCCTAAACAATACCCATTACTAAACTGGATAAAAAAAGAGACAGATTTTATGATTTTATTTATATTTTGATGATTGGCTTGAAAAACTAAAATAAGAAATCATTTTTATTGGCAGAAAATGTATTTAAAAGGCTACATTTTTTGTACCTTTATGGTGATTGATCTAAGGAAAAGGAACATAGGGAAAAAGTTGCTGGAATGAATAATCACTGATTATAATTGAGAAAATGTGACAATTATACATTAGGAGACTTCCTGCTCAAGTCACAGTGAATTATATTTTAAAGCCTTTTATATAGTATCTGGAACATAATAGACAATATGTGTTTTAAAATATACTGTATTTTTAATATATATATATATATATATATATATATATATATATAGCTTCAATCTTTGTAGTATAGGAGATAAGAATAAGTGAGATTATTCCATGGTTACACTTTTTGAGAAATAACAGACCACTGGACAATGGTTTCCCTCATAATGTAGAAAAGACTAGAATGCAGTAACACTTCCAAGCCACTAGATGGTCTTTGTGGTTTGAAGAACTGCATCAGAAGTTAAGCTTCATAGAAATGTCTGCTCTTCTACATTATGTGAACTCACGGTGGCTCTAATTTTAAACATTTAATTTATTTCTATTGGTATCTGGAATTCATGGAACACTACCGTGTTTCTACAGAGAAACTTCCCTCTGATGCATATCTTCTACCCCTCTAAGGCAATTTTTAGCTCCACTAGCTTCTACTTAGAATGGCTCCTCTGGACTGTACAATTATTTATTTTCCATATATATAATGAAAAAATATAATTAGCTGGCAAGTAGATTTTTTTAAAACTGTTTAATGTTTATTTATTATTGAGAGATAGACACAGAGTATGAGCAGGGGAGGGGTAGAGAGGGGGGGAGACACAGAATCCGAAGTAGGCTCCAGGCTCTGAGCTGTCAGCACAGAGCCCATCGCGAGGCTCTAACTCACAAACTGCGAGATCATGACCTGAGCCGAAGTTGGTCACCCAACCGACCGAGCCACCCAGGCGCCCAGGCAAGTAGATTTTTATAGAAATTTATTTGACTCTGACTATAAAATTATACTTTTTAATCTTAGCACTAAATAGTAGCAAAATAATGGGTTTTCCCTTCCCCAATTCAACAGAGTTCCAGATTGCATGAGAATGTCTGTATTGGTTTCTTTTGATTTTTACCTGGGTTATATCAGTACTTTTGATAATTAGATGATATGTATGTTTGAGTGTTTTGCTCTTCCAAATTTGTTTTCAACTGCTATGTGTTTTGCAGAGCACTTAGAACAGTCTTGGCCCCTTGATCAAATGCTTAAAGATGTAAATTGTTTACCTTCTTGTTTCCCTTAGCTCATTTGCTGGTGTATAGTTAAATTAAATACCACAGATTTGCATTTTTTTTCCTGTACAAGCTATAACCTCAACAGTTCTATCTGAATAATTTATACCTTGTTTAATTTAAAAATCTAAGGAGGTTGCTTTATTTCATAACTCAGCTGATCAGTGATCAATTTTCAATCTCTCTTAGATCTTAGTTAAAAATCCTCATGTCTTGCCTTAGAGTAAATCTCTCCCCTCTGCCCTTGTAGCAGTTTTTCCTTTTCTAACATTAATTATCTCAGCAAATTTGAACCTGTGATCTTCATTTAGGCTGAACTAATATATAAAGTGGTCTTTGGGTAATACTCAAATTTTAGGGAAGATTCAGCTTATTATATACAGCGACTCACTTTTTGTACAGTTTGTCAATGGTGAAAAAAACAAGCCACAAGTTATCCCAGGTCAGAAACCAGGTTATTGGCAGTATATCCCTCTGTTTAGTTAGTCTAGTGCCTGGTATTGGTTAAGTGAATGAATAAGTAATGCACTTAAGAAGGCAGTTGTTGCAGAGAAGTTGTTGACCTCTGTAAACCTCAAATACTGTTCTCTCTTTTTATGATTTTTCCCCATGAAACTAGACAAAGGTTTTTTAGAAGGCAGAATATACATTTAAATCAGTATTAAAAACACAATACTTGTGTGGAAATTTCCATCAAGTACATGAAGAAATACTTCAAAAAATAAAATCAGTTGTCACATTAAGAATAAGTTCAGCATACTAGTAGTCTTGCAATATTTGTTTCTATTTTGTAGTTGCTTTAGCTCTTTTTCATTGAAATATAAGAAAAAATTTCCCAGAGGCTTCACAGGGTTGATTCATAGGGTGTTTTTGCCAATGGTACTTTTTTTTTTTTTTTTTTTTTTGTAAATTTGCTATGGTATATGCATTGCCCACATTGATGAGTGCATTCCACATAGTCTAGTTTAAGGCAAGGCAGACATTTTCTGTGAAGGGTCAGACAGTAAATATTTGAGGTCTTACAGGACAAAAGGCAACAATTAAAGACATTTTATAGGTACTGTCACACAATTTTTATGTCACAAAGTATAATCTTTTCAATTTTTCATCTATTTTAAAATGTAAAAATAAATCCTTAGTTTGTGGGTTATAAATTAATACAGATTCAGCATGTGAGCTATATTTTGCTGACCCCTGATTTACCCCACTGGCATTAGGAGGAATAGAAAGGCTTAATGTATAATATTTAACTACTAGAGAGCTAATGACTTTTTTATCCAGTCTATTCAAGTCATTATAGAGGAATAAGATATTTGCAAAATACAAGAGCTTAACCTCTAGAATTAGAAAGGCATGAGTTTGAATTCTGTCTCTTCCATTTATTGCCATGTAATCTTGAACACGCTTTTTTAAGTCCCATTTTTCTTACCTGTATAATAGAAATAAAATACTTCAAAATTACTATCGGGAGACAATGCTTGCAGTTTATCCATCAGTAGGCCTTACAGTGAATCCTCTATAAGTATTAGCTATTATTATTTAATGTAAAGAGGTAGCATATTCATCCTTATATCCAGAATCTAACACCATGTTTACTAAATATGTTTACTAAAGAGCAGTTATTTTTATTCATTATTTTTATTCATTTTGATTGATTGATTGATTCATTCATTCATTCATACATTCCTTTTCCTTCATTATACACTACTCGTTGCATGGCTATGTGCAAGGCACCATGTTAGGTACTTAATAAACACTGTTGAATGAATAAACTTTAACTGGTAAGCAGAGTTCAGATTTAGGGAAAAGTAAGTCGTTTTATGTTCTTGATTAGAGAAGATATGGCCAATAATAGTTCAGAGAAATATTGTGGTTATCTTAGCAGCTCATAGTTCAGATGGCATCTCAAACCAAATATTAAAGAAAGAGCCCAAATGTTCATTGACTGACGAATGGATACACACACATAATAGAATACTACTCAGCAAAGAAAAAGAATGGAATCTTGCCATTTGTAACTACATGGATGGAACTGGAGGGTTTTATGCTAAATGAAATTAGCCAATCAAAGAAAGACAGAAATCATATGATTTCACTCATATGTGAAATATGAGAAATTCAACACATGAACATAGGATAAGGGAAGGAAAAATCAGATAATAACAGAGCAGGAGATAAGCCACAATAGACTTAAATACGGAGAACAAACTGAGAGTTGCTAGAAGAGGTGGGTGAGAGGGGGAATGGGTTAAATGGGTACAGGCATTAAGGAAGGCACTTTTTGGGATGAGCACTGGGTAAGAGTATATAAAAGATAAATCACTGGGTTCTACTCCTGAAGCCAAGACTATAATGTATGTTAAATAACATGAATATAAATAGAAAGTAAAAAAAAAAAATACAGAGAAGGGAAGCAAGATACTGATGGTGGTGGTGGTGGCGGCAGTGGTGATGATGATGATGATGATGATGACAATGATGATGATAGATAATATTTATTGAACACCCACTACCTGTCAACCACTATACTAAGGGCTTTGTATATATTTTCATCATTTAGTTCTTACAAAATATCTTTTTTATTTGGTACTCATTACTGAAAAATTTTATTTATTTTTTAATGAGGAATTGAGGCCCACAGAATTTATATACTATTACCCAATATTATATAGTAGTAAGCAATAGAAATGGAATTCCAAGTGCAACATCTGTGTCCAGAGCCCATGTTCTTAATCACTACAGAGACATTTTCACCAAAAAGATACTGACATAAAATTTAGGTGAATGAGTGAAGCTAGCAGGAGAACAGAGTGATAAAAAACAAAGCAATAACAACAACAAAAACAAAACAAAACAAAACAGAACAAAAAAACACAGAGTAATAAGATATAAAGGAAAATCCCTGAAGATTGATTTGTTTGTTTCATTATTAATTGATTCTTAGTTACCTTGATAAACTTTAATTGAATACCTTCTATGTTTAAGCTGTACAAGCTTGCTGAGAATGTAAGACCAATAACACACAGACTCTGCTATAAGAGGCTCACTTATTCTTTCACTTTTTTCAACAAATATAAATTAAATTCCTGCTAATTCCAGGCACTTATAGGCATTGTAGATATAGCAATGAAAATACTGAATTTGCCTTACAAATAACAAACGTTGGGTTCATTTTGTTTTGTTTTATTTGGTTTATAGAAAATATTCCTAGGAATTATACATTCTTTGCATGCTATCATTTCATTTTTTTAAACAGTTTCTGCCTACCTACTATTTTAAATCTTGTCAGTTTTTATCTTAATCATTCTGAATTTTCTACACATAAAAACATAGCATTCCCAAATACTGTTTATTTTTGTCACTTTTAATCAATCTTATATTTCACTTGTTTTGCTAAATTGGTTATAATTTCAAGATTAACATTAAGATACACTATGAGATATTGAGAATTTTATCATTTTCTCTTCTTTGAAGGGAATACCTCAGATGTTTCTCAAATATGATAATATTTGTTTTAAAATTAAATAGAAAAAATAAAACTAAGAGTTTCACCAATAATTTATATTTCAATCAACTGTTTTTAAAATTACATACAGAATTTAAGTTTAATCCATTAAACTTTCAATATCTGATAATAAAATCAAACTTTAATGTATTTATTTCTGTGCTATGTTAAGTAAATTTCCTAATACTAAATAATTTTTATATTCCTAAAAATATAAAAAACCAAAAGATAAATGACAAAATTGTTCACTTCTGCTCTCTTTTGCCAATTTCCTGTTGATATTACAATAGTGCTTGCTTTGTTTATTTTATCATTAATGCATAAAGGTTCACAAATTTTACATATACATTATCGACAATATCTTTTATCAATATAAAATTACTCATAAAATTCACTCATATTTTCTTTGCCTGCAGAACTATTTCTCACCAACCTATCCATACACACTCACAAATCAGCAAGCACACCCACATATGCTGCTATATGTGAATTGAAGTTTTAATTTTTTAGGTGTTAGCTTAAACACCAGTTCTTTAGCCATGGCTCCACACAAAGCCTCTCTCCCAATATTATATGCATACACACTGATTACTCTTTCCTTTATCTTAACTGCACATAATCTTGTGTAATTATTTGCTAAATACTTGGGTTCTTCAAGAAGTTTCACAAGGACAAGTACCAAGTCTATGCAATTTAGTGCTATATCCCCAGCATCAAAATGAATACCTAGCACATACTGAGAACCCAATGAATGAATGTTTATCCTTTATATTGTACTTGGTCTAACATTACTATTAACCATCTCTACTGTATTTTTTTGTTACAACATATTTTGCCTATTCTTTTATATATAATCCATTCATGTGTGTGCACATGTGTGTGCATAGAACTGGAAATTTAAACTTCATATATATAGAAAACTTTTAACAATCTGATATTCTTTGAATTCAAACTGGGTAATTTAGTAAATTTACATTTATTGTCACCTATGATATATCTGATTTTATTTTGTCATGTTAGCTTTAATATTGGTTCCTTTTTTCTGTTATTTTTTATAAGGAATAATTTGTGTTAACTTTGGTATAGCATAATATATTCATATACATATAAAGTTGTATCTGTCAGGCTGGATCACTTATCTATCATCTATGTTCTTTTAAAAATCTCATGTTTTTTTCAAAAAGAAAAAATAATTATATTTTTGTTAATAAAGAAGAGTCTGACAATTTTTTTTAATGTTTCTCTATTCAAAAGGAGGGCCTTAGAAAGCTTTTCAATTATTTCTACCCATTTCCTTTTCTAGACATTAATATAATTTGGTTTAGAGTCAAAACTATTTTTATGAAGTTATTGTGTGTGGTTTATGTTAAGTATCTCTGCTTTAAACATTTTTAACGTTCTTCCCTGAAGTAATTTTATGATAAAATTGCTTTTAGTGAAATATGTAGCTCCTCAGAGCAAAACTTCAACATTTTTTAGTTCTAAGTTGTGATTTGGGGTGCCTGGGTGCCTCAGTCGGTTAATCATCTGACTTCAGCTCAGGTCATGATCTCGTGGTTCACAAGTTCAAGACCTACGTCTGGCTCAGGGTTGACAGCTCAAAGCCTGGAGTCTGCTTCGGATTCTGTGTCTCCCTCTTTCTCTGCCCACTCACAGTCTCTCTCTCTCTCTCTCTCTCTCTCTCTCTCAAAAATAAACAATTTTTTTTTTAAAGTTGTGATTCTTCTTTTGATCCTCAAATTTATCTGATATTTCTTCCTAGAACTTTTCACAACTGAGGTATCTTGTTGTTACATTCAGATATGAATATCAACCTCTATGATTTATATATATATTTTTGTTATGCTTTCCTTAAAAAGTAGAACATTGTGGGGCACCTGTATAGCTAAATTGGTTAAGCATCCAACTTTGGCTCAGGTCATTGTCTCACAGTCCATTAGTTCAAGCCCTGTGTCAGGTTCTGTGTGAATAGCTCAGAGCCTGGAGCCTGCTTCACATTCTGTGTCTCCCTCTCTCTCTCTGCCCCTCCCCGGCTCATACTCTGTCTCTGTCTGTCAAATATAAAATAAAAGTATTAAAAAAAATAGAACATTGCTCATTATTATTTAGCACTTAGCATACAGAAAGGAAGACTGCAGTCGACTGGATAGTTTTAATTTTTTTTCAATGAAATAGTTATAAATAATTTCATCATTGTCATTAAAATTTCCATGATATGTCAGATTATATATCTTTATTCATTATTTTTCACAGAATATTGTGAACCCAGTATGATCTACAAATTTACCTCCTTTTTTCAACTTAAAAAATTCATCTCATTTTGTCTGTGTTAATTCCTTCATTTTTTGTTTTGATTTCTCTTTTGGTTCTTAGGTTAGGTTTTTTTTTTTTTTTTTTATCAGTTATTTTCTCTCTCATTTTTATTTCCTTGTCCTTCTCTTCAGTTTGCACCTTTATGTAATTCTACCTGTTTACTCCTCATTATTTCCCTCTTTTCCATAAATGGCACATTTTGGCAATCTATTGTGATTCTGAAAGTTTATTTTATTAGACAAAAAATGTCTTACTTTAAAATATATATATATTTATTTATTTATGGGAGGGCTCAAGTGGGGGAGGGGGACAGAGGGGACAGAGGATCTGAAGCAGGCTCTGTGTTAACAGGCTGACAGTAGAGAGCCCAAGCCCGATGCAGGGCACGAACTCAGGAACCTCAAGATGATGACTTGAGCTGAAGTTGGACGTTCAGCCGAGCCACCCAGGCACCCCTGTTTCTTACTTTTTATACTAATTGTCTTTATTTCCACTTAAGACTATTCAGGTTGACTTTGTCTTCCCTTTGTTTAATAGTTTTTTTCAATAAGATTTATGTTGTTCATGTGTTCAATTCTCTGTTCTTTCTTTTTTTTTTTTCTGTTCTATCTTGAAGACAGATCTCCACACTTGATATTTGCCAGCAGATAAGGTAAATTAAATTTTCATTTCACTTATTATGCAGACAAATTTTCTTTCTTAGATTACTTACTATAGGGCATGTCAATGTTTACAAAGCTTTTCCCAGTTCCCAGATCTAGCAGATATTCATTTGGGGTAGCTCTGTTAGACTTAGTTGAGCTTGCTTATCTTGACTGCCTACTTCTGCCACTAAACTGATTGGGAGCAGCAAAAGTGACAATTCTTAATATCCAATGTTTTCAGACTTGTTTGTATTTTTATGTCCTACCATAACCACTTGATGCATTAGGATTGTATAATTTAGAAGCAATGCACTTCCTCTAGGCCTACTTCTGTTTATGTTTTTATTTTTTTTTTGTTTTTTTACTTTATAGATTTACAGAAAGTGCTATCTACAAATTATTGCAAACTCTTGGTTACGTAGAGAAAAATACACTGATGATTTTGGACAGCAGTATTCACATAGTAATCTTATGTCTTGGGAAAAGGATAATATATCTTCCTCTCTTTTTACAATAAGCAGAACTACTCTGCTTTATAAGGCAAAATTTAGGTGTTCCTAAGTCTAGCAACATGTTGCTTATATTTCATATGATTTACTCCACACTTTGACATGAGGTTTTCAGATTACTATGACATTAGAGTTATAAGCTACCACTTGTGATTTTCTGCATAATCATTGATATTTTACTAGTAAGGTGAGAAAGACTTTTCAAAGAATGGTTAGCAGTCATTTCCAACTTGTGTGTGTGTTTATAAGTGTACACTTTTCAAGAATTATTGATCCAACTGCTGTGAATTCATATTTTTCTTGCTGCCAGTACCTGTCATAATACACTGGAATTCTCTTTTTCCCCCTCAGTTATAGTTACATTTTTTGCAGGTGAAAAAACAGACAAAAACTGTGAAGAAAACAGCCCTATAAAATATGAAACTTCTTAATCTTTCTTTAGGTTTTGGATAACCAAATCTATTCATAACACATTCGTGACTCTGGCACCTTTATAGGCTTCTAGATTAAATGGAGATTAACAATCTTGAAATTAAACTCTGAGATTTTGATTATTGATGTTGTTGAATCTAAAATCTTGTTTCTTTGAAAATGAGGGTAAAAAAAGATCACCTTCCTTGTAAATACTGGAGAGTTTACTGAAGAAGGAAGCATCTGTTTGAAATGTGAAATAGCCACCATGAGGACTAAAACTGGACTTTGGGAAAACCTACCTAATATGGTAAAAATGGAGTGCAACAGTCACTATAGCAACAGCAGCAGGAACAGGTAATTTTGTTTTAATCTTGCTTAATAATAGAATGCAGCCGATTGGCATTAAAGATACCAGCAGCATCCTCCTGGAAACACACACACACCACACACAACAACAACCACAACAACAACAAAAGACCCTGGCAAAGCAATGGCAACCACTGCACAAACACTAGGAAAAAAGAACAGTAGTTCTATCTCTTTTGATCCCTAGCCTAAAATGTTTTAACTGTGTAAAGCCAGACATAGTTTTCTAAAAATGTAGTATCTGTTCTAGGTAAGTAAATTAAAAAATCTTTATATATACATATATTTATATGCACACACACAAATATGTATCTGAGAGACATGTAAAAACAATGGGATTTGGATAGTTTAATGTGAAGGAATGAACAAAGTGGTGTTGATTTTATTATCAGAACATATAGTATCACATTGTCATTTTAGTGGAGACAAGTCATCAGATGCAAACAAATTATGAACCCGAAAGAATCTGGTGTGCTAGTCCATGTCTCATTGTGTCCTTACTGTAGCACACTGCTGATGACACTGGAGCTGATGCCTGTGAGAGACTTAACTATTATTGTATTATCTGTCTGTGTCTACACCTTGTCTAGCATATAGTGGGTGCTCAATAAATGTTTGTTGAATAAAGCAATATATTGTTGTGATGCTATTAATAAGCAAAGAAAATATTAGTGTTGCTATGTTTTCTTAACTCAAGTTTCTATCAGAGGAAAAATAACAAATTTTGGCATCTTTCTTGATGTAGTCCAAATTGTCCAGTTTTTATTTGCACATTCACCTAAGTGTTAGGTTGCAATATTGTAGTAATTCCATAGTAATGCCAAGTAAGGGTGACTTGTGTTTCTCCTAAGGATGTCTTGATATGTAGTTAGGACAGAAAAATGGCACCTTAATATTCCTTGTTTATATTAGAGGTACCGCCATGAAAAAATGGTACTTTCAGGACTTTAAATATTCAAGATTTATTACATGGAAGAGTTACTACAATGAAAATGCTGTGAGGTGTTTAACTTTCAACCTCTAATGCTGAGCCCAATCCTCAACCTCAAGTGGTAAAATTTAAACCTCAAGCCCAAATTTTAACTGAAATGGTGAATTTCACCACTAACTGCCAGCTGGAAAGACTAGTCCTCCTCTGAACAATAGCACTTAATGCCCATGCCATGTATTTAGCACTTATATTGCTTTCTAAATTAAACTTTTTTTTAAATTTTAGAATAATTTGAGATTTACAGAAAAGCTGAGAAGCCTGCAAAGAAAGTTCCCATATATTTCAAATTGTTTCCTCAGTTATTAATATCATACATAGGTATGCTATGCTTTTCACCCTTACTGAACTAATATTTATACATTGTTATTAACTAAAGTCCATACTTTTGTTAGATCTTCTTAGTTTTTACTTCATGTCCTTTTTCTGTTCCAAGATTCCATCCGAGATATCCAAGCTCCTCTTGGCTCCAAGAATTTCTCAGACTTCCCTTGTTTTTTTTTTTAATTTTTTTTTTAATGTTTATTTATTTTTGACACAGAGAGAGACAGGGTATGAACGGGGGATGGTCAGAGACAGAGGGGGACACAGAATCTGAAGCAGGCTCCAGGCTCTGAGCTGTCAGCACAGAGCCCGACGCGGGGCTTGAGCTCACGGACCATGAGATCATGACCTGAGCCGAAGTCAGACACTTAACCGACTGAGCCACCCAGGCGCCCCAAGACTTCCCTTGTTTTTTGATGGGCTTGACAATTTTGAGGAGTACTGGTCAGATATTTTAAGAATGTCCCTCAATTGGAATTTGTCTGGTGTTTTTCTCACTATTAGACTGGGGTTATGGGTTTTGAGGAGGAGACCACAGACTAAATTGCCATTTGATCACAGCATATCAAGTATACATGTTATCACCACGACTTATCACTGTTGTTTCCTTTGATTTCCTGGATGAGGTTTGTTAGGGTTTTCCTCAGCAGATTTACCCCTTTTACCTCCTCTTTCCATACTGTACTCTTTGGAAGGAAGGCACTAGGAGCAGCTGACACTTAAGCAGTAGGTAGCTATGTTTAGTTGCAAAGTTTTTTTTTTTTTTTTAAACTCTTGTTCATGACAGGACATTTTTCTGAGCACACAATTCTAGGTTGACAGCTATTTTTTTCTGTCGAACTTGGAGGATTTTATCCTTTTGTCTTCTGGTTTCTATTGTTGCTGTTGAAGAGTTGTCATTCTTTTATAAGTGTTTTGTCTTTACTTTCTATTTTTTCCTTATTATTTATATTCATTTTTTTCAGAAATGACTATCGTAGTGGCACCTGGATGGCTCAGTCAGTTGAGCATCCGACTTTGGCTCGGATCATTATCTCCTACTTCATGAGTTCAAGCCCCATGTCAGGCTCTCAGCTGTCAGCACAGAGCCCACTTCAGATCCTCTGTCCCTATGTCTTTCTGTTCCACCCTGCTTTCACTCTCTCAAAAATAAATAAAATGTTAAAAAAAAAAGAAAAAGAAATGACTGTTGTATACTTTAAACAATTTACTTAATATATTTAATTTAAAAGATTTTTTTTTCCAAGTTCTGGTCAATTTGGATAGTGTCTTGATTATTTTTTTATTTTTTATTATATTATAATATTCTTTAAGCATTTAATAAGTAGTTATTTCATATTCTGTACCTTAAAGTTATTTTATTTTAAATGTTAGGGGTAAAATTTGATATTTTTCCAAATTGATTTTTTACTTTTAACATTTTCCTCTATATTGAATCAGGATGCTCTCCTCTAGAGAGAATTTCCATCTGCTTCTGCTTAAAGCTGGGAGGTGCTCCTATCTTGAGGCCATTTCAGTCTCCTCAAAGTTTTGTTTTTTTTTTTTAACACAAGGTATCAAAGCAGAGTCACTTGAATTGTAAATCTTACCCAATACCAACGTTGACGAATGATTCAAAAGATACAAGTAATATCTTATAGAGAGTTAGTATTTCTTCCTGGAAAAACCTGAATGCCTCAGACACAGTTTCCTATTCATATTATCTTTTTATTATTTTTTTCCCTGCAATAAGACACGTTTGGTTTCTGATTTACAGATGGTGACTCTGAAAAGTGTGTGGAAACACTGATCTTAAGGAAAGCTGAAAATTTTGTATTTAATTAATATCCCAACTGATTAGAGACCTTTTTGTTTTTTGTTTTGTTTTTTTGATAGGGACTCTCCATAATCTTTCTGGTAGTAAACACCATAAGCATGTTTATATGGAAGCTGGATCTGGGTCAGTCATTCCTTTAGGTTCTTGTACAGGAACAAATGTTACAGGTTTCTGTTTCTCAAAGTTGTTTTCAGATTTGCTCATAAAGTCTTGTTGCTGGGCCAAAACTGAGGTCTGAACCTATTATTGACGGCAGAATTTACCTTCAAACAAGATCTCCTTTATCAGGTGCTTACTGTTCACAGTTCTTATTTTTAACAAAGCGCTTCTTCTTTCTTTTTTTAGGGGGGTGAGTGGCTTAGGGGCAGTGTGTTTTTAGAGCTGTGTCCAACTTCACACAACATGAACATTAATTATATTTTTTTGAGCTTTATATTTTGAGAGAGACAGAGACAGAGAGAATCCCAAGCAGGCTCTGCCCTGAAGGCACAGACCCCAATGCAGGGTTCGATCCCACAAATCATGAGATCATGACCTAAGCTGAAATCCAGGGTCAGATGCATAACTAACTGAGCCAGATAGGTGCCCCAACATTAACTGTATTTTATGAAGAGTACAGTGTCTTTTAATTGGAGAGCTTCTCAGGAGTGTCTAGAGAACTTATTGATGAACATTCATATCTAAAATATGTTATGACCATTAACAGTGTGATCTGTGTATGAGGTCACTTTGCAGTTAATATTATCTTCAGCAATGGACATTATTAGCATTTTGTTTAGGGGCTTCACAGCCTATCAACATTGCTAATGAAGCTAAGCCACCCCTGAAGCCCGTTTCTCAGATGGTATGCTCATCTACACTTTCAGTTCTAAACTATCTGGGCCTATATGTCAGGGTTTTCTTGTTCCCCATTCAGACAGTGAGGTTATAAACTCAGTGCTTGATTACCAGTAATGGCTAAGACTGTGATCTTCTGTGATGAACAAGATGAGATAGGAGGAACTTACTGGGGAACCGTGGAATGTTATCAGACAATGCTGTGTATCTCTCAGTGGTCTGCTGAATGCACACTCTGCACAACGTGGCCAGAGGGGGATCTGCCTTTGCTACAAATCACAGTAATGACAGAAAACCTAGCACTAGCAGCTTCCACACCATTTAAAAAAAAAAAAAGTCATTGCCTCAGGGCAAACTTAGTTTATACACAGCACTTACCAGGTAAGCTTTCCTCTTGATTTTCCTTTAAAAATAATGACAGTGTAATCAGTATACTCTACCTGAGGAATCAAGCGTTTTTTTGTTTTTTTTTTTTAAACAGCACTTAAACTTCTTTTGACATAATATACATTAGTGGCATGAAAGCACTGGCCTGTAATTCCTAATAATAGATTCAAACAATGAATTGAAAAAAAAAAAAAAAAGTATAGCTAATGTAGATTCAAAGTGCCTTGTGCCTTTCCCTGGGAAATGCACCAGAGCTCCCTCATGTAAAAGACAACAAGAACACATACAAATCATTTCATAAAAACCTAGAATCATCCTCCTTTCAGGCTATAATTTTTAAAAATTTGGGGCAGGAATTTGGTGTAATTATTATAACTTAACTGTTGGAACACAAAAACAGTTTCATGTACTGTGGTTCCTATTTTATTGCATCTGTACTGTATAGATCAAATACATTTTCTAGCAGCTTTTGTTTCTAGACTGCCTTCAGTAAAAAGGAGATCTCACTTATCATACTTACAACAATTCCAAGAACATGGCCATATTCACGCTGCTGCACAATCTGTCAGAAATTCAGCTAAGTCACAGATGTACGCTAAATAATTACTGCAAGTTTTAATTAAAACTAGCTTGCAACTCTTAAAGTCAATTAATATCTTCATACTTGGCCTTAATTTTCTTACTGAGTAGCTTCTAATGAAGCATGACAATTTTAGGTGTCCTTTATGTTTTGTTTCAAAGCATGACACTTTTCTCTTTTAATATTAAAAACAGTCATGAAATTTCCCTGTACTCCTTCATAAATAGATGGTTGAATTGGTAGATATAATTTTTTACAATCTTTGAAATAACAGTTTCCATACTTAAACAGAAGTAACAATTTTATTATTCCTAATATTGTGTAATAATGTCCTTGGAATTCTCGACTGAGAGGGTGATTTAAACAAATTATTATTTGTCAAAACTAGAAAACAATATTTTACAAAGGTCAAAGCCAATTCATAATATTATATAAGATGTTGTTTATAGTATTTTTATAAGCCCTCAATTTCAAGTATTTTTGTAAAATTGAGCAAACAGCTCAAATATTCTCTTCAGACATGCTTTTGGCATAAAGTAAGGATTCCATTAACTCTGACTTTGAACCTTATTTAAAGTGATATTATGTCAGTTATGGTATCAGTCTTGTGTTTTTTGTTTGTTTTTGTTTGCTTGTTTTATTGGCTATGAGGGAAAAGAATATGAATGCAGAAAAATATGCAGCCAAGAATCTATTATCCAGCAAGCCTGTCATTCAGAATAGAGGGAGAGATAAAGGTTTTCCCAAACAAACAAAAACTGAAGGATTTCATCACCACTAAACCAGCCCTACAAGAGATCCTAAGGGGGACTGTGTGAGTGAAATGTTGCAAGGACCACAAAGGACCAGAGACATTGTTACAAGCATGAAACCTACAGATAACACAATGACTCTAAACCCATATCTTTCAATAATAACACTGAATATAAATGGACTAAAAGCTCCAATCAAAAGGCATAGGGTTTCAGAATGGATAAAAAATAAGACCCATCTATTTGCTGTCTACAAGAGACTCATTTTAGACCTGAAGACACCTTCAGGTTGAAAGTGAAGGGATGGAGAACTATCCATCATGCTACTGGAAGTCAAAAGAAAGCTGGAATAGCCATACTTATATCAGACAAACTAGATTTTAAACTAAAGACTGTAACAAGAGAACAAGAAGGGCATTGTATAATAATTAGAGTCTATCCACCAAGAAAAGCTAACAATTATAAATGTCTATGCACCAAATTTGAGAGCACCCAAATATATAAAACAATTAATGACACACAAACAATCTTATTGGTAAGAATGTGGTAATTTCAAGGGACTTTAATACTCCACTTATAGCAATGGACAGATCATCTAGACAGAAAATCAATAAAGAAACAATGGAACTGAATGACACACTGGACCAGATGGACTTCACAGATATATTTAGAACTTTTCTTCCTAAAGCAGCAGAATATACTCCCGTCTCAAGTGAACATGGAACATTCTCCAAGATAGGTCATATACTGAGTCAAAAAACAGCCCTCAATAAATACTAAAGAATTGAGATCATACCATGCACACTTTCAGATCACAATGCTATGAAACTTGAAATCAATCGCAAGAAAAAGTGGAAAACCTCCAAAAGCATAGAGGTTAAAGAATATCCTACTAAAGAATGAATGGGTCAACCAGGCAACTAGAGAAGAAATTACAAGATATATGGAAACAAATGAAAATGAAAATACAATGGGGCACCTGGGTGGCTCAGTCGGTTAAGGGGCAATTTCGGCTCAGGTCATGATCTCACAGTTCATGAGCTCACAGCTGCGCTGACACCTCAGAGCCTGGACCCTGCTTCAGATTCTGTGTCTCCCTCTCTCTCTCTGCCCTTCCCCTGTCTGTGCTCTATCTCTCTCTCTCTCAAAAATATATATTAAATTTTTTTTTTAAAAAAAGAAATAAAATGAAAATACAACAATCCAAACCCTTTGGGATACAGCAAAGGCAGTCCTGAGAGGAAAATACATTGTAATCCAGGCCTATCTCAAGAAACAAGAAAAATTTGAAAAACAAAATCTAACAGCACACCTAAAGGAAGTAGAAGCAGAACAACAAAGAAATCCCCAACCCAGCAGAAGAGAAATAATGATCAGAGCAGAAATAAACAATACAGAATTCAAAAAAACAGTAGAGCAGATCAATGAAATGAAGAGTTATTTTCTTGAAAAAATAAAATTGATAAATCCTTAGCCAGATTTCTCAAAAAGAAAAGAGAGAGGACCCAATTAGATAAGAAATCACGAATGGAGATGGATTTATCACAACCAATCCCTCAAAATGCAAACAATTATCAGAGAATACTATGAAATATTATATGCCAACAAACTAGACAACCTGGAAGAAATGGACAAATTCCTAAACACCCACACACTACTGAAACTCAGATGGGAAGAAATGGAAAATTTGAATAGACATATAACTAGTGAACAAATTGAATCAGTTATCAAAAGTCTGCCAACAAAGAAGAGCCCTGTCCATCCAGGGATAGATGGATTCCCTGGGGAATTCTACCACACATTTAAAGGAGAGTTAATACTTATCATTCTCAAGCTGTTCCAAAAAAATATAAACAGGAAGAAAACTCCCAGGTTCCTTCTATGAAGCCAGCATTACCTTGATTCCCAAACCAGAGACCTCACTAAAAAGGAGAATTACAGGTCAATATCCCTGATGAACATGGATGCAAAAATTCTCAACAAATGCTAGCAAATCAAATTCAACAGCATGTAAAAGGAATTATTCACCACAAACAAGTGGGGGTTGGTTCAATATTTTCAAATCAATCAATGTGATACATTTCATTAATAAAAGAAAGGGTAAGAACCATATGCTCCTGTCAATAGTTGCAAAAAAAGCATTTGACAAAATAAAGCATTATTTCTTAATAAAAATCATCAAGAAAGGATATAAAGAACATGCTTAAACATCATAAAAGCCATATATGAAAAGCCCACAGCTAATATTATCCTCCATGGGGAAACACTGAGAGCTTTCCCCTGAGATCAGGAACATGACAGGGATGTTCACTCTCACCACTGTTGTTTACCAGAGTGTTGGAATTTCTAGTCTCAGCGATCCTACAACAAAATGAAATAAAAGGCATCAAAATTGGCAAAGAGGAAGTCAAACTTTCACTTTTTAGATGATATGATACTCTACATGGAAAACCCGAGAGACTCCACCAAAAGACTTCTAGAACTGATACATGAATTCAGCAAAGTCTCAGGGTACAAAGTCAATGTACAGAAAATGATTGCATTTTTATACACTAATAATGAAGCAAAAGAAAGAGAAATAAAGAAACTGATCCCATTCACAATTGCACTAAGAATCATAAAATACCTAGGAATAAACCTAACCAAAGATGTAAAGGATCTGCATGCTGAAAACTATAGAAAGCTTATGTAGGAAATCGAAGAAGACACAAAGAAATGGAAAAACATTCCATGCTCATGGATTGGAAGAATAAATATTGTTAAAATGTCAATAGTAGCCAAAGCAGTCTATACATTCAATGCAATCTCAATCAAAATTGCACCAGCATTCTTCTCAAAGCTAGAAAATACAATCCTAAAATTTGTCTGGAACCACAAAAGACCTCAAATAGCCAGAGTAATATTGAAGAAGAAAACCAAAGTAGGAGGCATCACAATCCCATACTTTAGCCTCTACTACAGAGCTGAAATCCTCAAGGCAGTATGGTATTGGCACAAAAACAGACACATAGACCAATGGTTAGAATAGAGAACCCAGAATTGGACCCACAAATGTATGGCCAACTATTCTTGACAGAGCAGGAAAGAATATCCAATGGAAAAAAAAAAAAAGACAGTCTCTTTAGTAAATCATGCTGGGAGAACTGGACAGCAACATGCAGAAGAATGAAACTAGACCACTTTCTCACACCATACACAAAAATAAACTCCAAACGGATGAAAGACCTAAATGTGAGACAGGACACCATCTAAACCCTAGAGGAGAAAGCAGAGGAAAAAACTCTTTGACCTCAGCTGTGGCAATTTCTTGCTCGACACATCTACAAAGGCAAGGGAACTAAAAGCAAAAATGGACTTTTTGGACCTCATCAAGATAAAAAGCTTCTGCACAGCAAAGAAAACAAGCAACAAAACTAAAAGGCAACTGACGGAATGGGAGAAAATATTTGCAAATAAAAAATCAGATAAGGGGCTAGCATCCAAAATCTATACAGAACTTACCAAACTCTACACCCCAAAATCAAATAATCCAGTGAAGAAATGGGCAGAAGATATGAATAGACACTTTTCCAAAGAAGACATCTAGATGGCCAACAGACACATGAAAAGATGCTCAACATCACTCATTATCAGTGAAATACAAATCAAAACCACACTGAGATACCACTTCACACCGGTCAGAGTGGCTAAAATGAACAACTCAGGAAACTACAGATGCTGGAGAAGATGTGAAGAAATGGGAACCCTATTGCACTGTTGGTGGAAATGCAAAATGGTGCAGCCACTCTGGAAAACAATGTGGAGTTTTCTTAAAAAATTAAAAATAGAACTACCCTATGACCCAACAATAGCACTACTAGGAATTTACCCTAGGGATTCAGGAGTGCTAATGCATAAGGCCACATGAACCCCAGTGTTTATAGCAGTACTTGCAACAATAGTCAAATTATGGAAAGAACCTAAATGTCCATCCACTGATGAATGGATAAAGATGATGTGGTTTATATATACAATGGAATATTACTTGGCAATGAGCAAGAATGAAATCTGGCTATTTGCAGCAACATGGATGGAACTGAAAGCTATTTTGCTGAGTGAAATAAGCCAGGCAGAGAAGGACAGATACCATGTTTTCGCTCATAATCGGATCTTGAGAAACCTAACAGAAGACCATGGGAGAAAGGAAGGGGAAAAGAAAATAGTTACAAACAGAGAGGGAGGGAGGCAAACCACAAAAGACTCTTAAATACAGAGAACAAACTGAGGGTGATGAAAGGGGTGGGAAGAGAGAAAATGGGCATTGAGGAGGGCACTTGTTGGGATGAGCATTGGATGTTGTATGTAAGCCAATTTGACAATAAATCATATTTTAAAAAAAGAAAAGAAAAGAATATGAATGCAGTGGAAGAGAGTGATTCTTCTTAGTATTTAAATTTAATTTTCTCATTCCATGACTATTATTGTCTAAACAACTGTTAGCTACATACATCTCTGTAAATATTTCTAACTTAGAGGAAAGAGCCAATAGAACAATGACAATATTAATGTCTTATCCATTTATATTTTAAGTTAACAGTTTCCCACAATTAAAAATATTTTCAGTGACTTCACTGATCATATCTGAGATATTAATAAACACATTCTATGCATATGTGGGGAAATGTAATATATAACCAAGTATAATTTACTTCTTCAACTGTGCATGAACTTAATTTAAAAACTGAAAAGAAGGGGAGAACTGGCTGGCCATTAGGGAACCTGCATCATACTGAGAGAAGTTCTCACATGCTGTGATTAGTTTTAGTTTTTATCTTTAAGGAAGTCAAATACTTAAGCAAATAAATATTGCTTCTCCTGAAAGCAAGTGTACCAGTGGTTGCTGCTCATCTGCAGCACTGTGGTGTCCATAAGATCACAGACTTCTGCTAGATGTACTAAGTATCGAATCTTAGTTCTAACAATTAACTAGATCTTAGGCCAGTTTCTTACCCGCTTTCATCCATATAATTCACTCTAACATGTAATTTTACCACTTCATGTAAAGTTGTCACGAACATCACATGGAATAATTTGTTCATAGTATTTAACATATGTCTAGCACATAAATAAAGTCAGTAAATGGTTCCCAGTAGTATTTTTAAAATTTAGGACACAGAGCCACAAGTTAAAAAAATAAAAGTAAAAAATAGTTTCTGCCACGTCTGTGTGTGGAAATAGTGCTGATAGAAGTTTCTTAAGTCTGCAGCATCTAAGTCTCTAGATGGTGTCAGGTTTCATCTATGTTTATCTGCCCTGTCCAGTTTCAAAATTCCCAACAGCTCCTAAAAGCTATCAGTGTGTACTATGTGGTCTGATGACATATTTCATCAGTGCCTAGGAAAACTGAATTTTATAATGACAGGGCAGAAGAGCTTTAGCACAAGTTTTTGTTTTTTGTTTGTGTTTTTTTTTTTTCCTTATGAAGAAAAGGCCATTTACTAAGGGCCCTGCTCTTTCCTACTGCTTTATCAGAAATCATCATCACCAGCATTTTCTGGAAGTCTTTTCTTAAATAATCACAAAAATGTTGGTTCAAGGCAGAAATGTGTTTATTTAAGAGTGTTCTTTTTTTTAAATCATTTTCTTTGTCCTTTTAAATGCCTACTGCCCCTTATTATATACAAGTCATCACTATATTGCATTTTTGTTCAGAATTTGAAAAATACCAAGTTGTATAGTAATAATTCACCCTGCTTCGGGTTATTTTCCCTCATGCCATTAGTAGCTTTCACTAAATGAAAGAAAATCAGCTCATCTATCTTTTGTAACAAAACACATTGGAAAGGTAGTGAAAAAGAAAAAGAAGAAATTAGACAAGAATAGGAGCCAGGAGATTTAACCGTAGTGTCAGAGGCCTCACCAGTGAGCTCTGTCATCTTAGAAAAGACTTAATTACATAGATCTAAGTTTGTCTACCTCTAAAATAGGGGGTTGGAACAAATCACCTCAAAGTTCCTTTCCACTCTAAATGCGATTACATTTGGGTGCAGTATATAATGTATGTCATTTATTTAACAGAAAATAACTGATGTGGAACTTGTGAAATTTCTTAATAAGCAATGATTAAGGTAGTCTACATTGGAGTAGACTGCTCAGTATGAAGTTCATTACCATGTAGTGTCACAGAATGCTACCTTTCAAAGTAATAAAATTGAAGAGAATTTTGTGAATAGTCTAGAAACTCTTGATGGAAAATGATGAACTAAATTCATTTTACTGACACAGAAAAGACAAACATTATTTATAAAGTCAATAAGCAATATGAACAGATTTAATAGTCCCGAGATGAACTTAATAAATAGGTGGACTGGGGTACCTGGATGGCTCAGTCAGTTAAGCATCCGTTTTCATCTCAGGTCATGATCTCGTGGTCCGTGAGTTAGAGCCCCGCGTCAGGCTATGTGCTGACAGCTCAGGGCCTGGAGCCTGCTTCTGATTCTATGTCTCCCTCTCTCTCTGCTCCCTCCCCACTCATGCTCTGTCTCTGTCTCTCTCTCTAAAAAATGAATAAATGTTAAAATAATAAAAAATAAATAAATAGGTGGACTGAAAATCCAAAATGCAAGGGCAGATACTGTACTGTATAAAGCTGCACAGAGTTGTACACTAGTATGGCATGTAATTTTAAGCAATTAAGCAAGACTCAGTTATGGGAAAAATGCCCTAGCTATACATGGATAAAATAACACTGTCCCCATTAAAAAATATTAAATATCATTAAAAGATAAACATAAAAATTAACTCATTATGAATGGTTGATTATAAATACACATATAAAATTACCTTGTGTCTAGATTTTTTTTTATTGCTGCAAAATCCACAGAAAACAATTTACTTGTCATTTAGAAACAGATAACTTGGTTTTGGTAAGATCAAAAGGCACAATAAATGAGCAGAACTAGTTTCCACTTGGGCATAATACTGTTGATCCAGTGGACCTGAATTCACAAACAAAATTTCCAGTGACTTTGAATCACTAGATTTTATTCCCAGTGTGGTCTGCATCAGAAGTTAAATTAGAGACAGATATGTCCACTGGCAAAATGGCCTATTTAAACTATTGCACATCCTTTTGGGTTTTGTGAAACTTGAGCATTTTCTCTTCTAATGGATTTCAGACTCAATGAGAATAAAGTTCTTTTTGCATTATATTAAAAGGAAAACGTTTTTCAGGTTAACTTCCAAAGGGTATTAAAAATCCATATTAATGAAAATATGGGAAGAATTTTATTCCATGAACCTTTCAACTCTATTTAAAAACATCTGTAATACCATGGCATCTAATTATCACTCCTACAGGTTTCCCCACCTCCTAGGAGTTCAAAGCAATTTACATAGTTATCTTACTTTGACAGAGAAAATCATTTAGCAAGATAAAAGAAACTGAGGCATATAAAAGGTAAGAAGTTTGGTCACTAGTATACAATTTGTGATGAAATAATGACATTTATTACTTGGTGGAAGAATAAGGTGATGAGATTCAGTCATATTCTTCCACTTAAATTCTGTGTGATCTTGGAAAATTACTAATGTCTCTGAGCCTCATCAATTCTGTATAAAACTAAATCATCTTCCCTGTGCAGGACTGCAAGTTTCAGGAGCACTGAAATATATAATTCAGGGTTTACTAAGTTATAAAATGCTGTTTATAAAATATTTCATTTTTAACTTTTAACTACAGTCTTTCAAGGAGGAACAATTAGTCATCTAATTAGTCACCTGCTCAAGAAGGTTGAATGTCTCAGGTTTATTATAACAGTACAATTTAAAAAGTGCATGTATCCAGACCATTTCCTCATTACACTCCTTAATGCAACTGGAACCCCAGCCTTAAGTACAGTGTGGTGGGATCTTGAGGATGAAGCTGAATAAGGATCAAGTGTTGCCTGGAACAAAGGAGAGAACCACAGTCTATGAACTAAGCATAATCGCTGAGGAGGACCAGGAGTCAGGATTAGACCAAATCGATCATCAGATGTCAGACGCAGGTATAAAGGCATAATTAGGTGATAGAGCAAGAAGTTAGGAATTGAGGGTATCAATAAGAGGTCAGGAAAGCCTGCAAGACAAGCCAATGCAGTGGGATTCCAAACGGAGACCCTAAACAATTTAAAGCAGGAGATTTTTTTTAACGGATATTGGCTGCATGGCATAGGGATAGCTCAGCTCAGTTAAAGGTACAAGGTAGGCTAGACAATAAGAACTGTGCATATTAAAACCAGAGAAGGATGTCAAAACTTCCTAGCTGCCTTTCAGTGAGGGACAACATGGAGTCTTCCCCTCTTCATAATTTTGTGAGGGTGTTACATTACTAATGCTCAACCTGGAGGAATGGAAACAAACATTAATTGAAATCAAATAAAAATATGTGAAACTTGGTGATTTATTTTTTTGAGGTGAAAAATCACTTTGCAAATATTGTATATTTCTGTGTAGAAATATGCAAACACCAAGGTCTTTGTACAATGGTGCTTGTTAAACATATAACTAAAATAATATGTTTAACATTTATTTAACACATGAGGAGGCTGCTTCATTCATTCAATCATTCATTCAACAGGTGTGTACTGTGTGTTTACTATATGTTAAGTATGTACTCAGGAAAGATAGGTCTGAGTTCACAACCTTTAGTGAGACAACTTGGAATGGGTTATTACACTTGTTGAGTATTAGATATAGTGTTTTGAAATGTAAAAAAAAAATAATGTGAGAGATAAGAGAAACACAGGGTACCTGGGTGGCTCAGTCAGCTGAGCATCTGACTTCAGCTCAGGTCATGATCTTCTGGTCCATGGGTTCGAGACCTGCGTCAGGCTCTGTGCTGACAGCTCAGAGCATGGACCCTGCTTACACACACATTGGCCATTTTTTTTTTATTTTTTTAATTAAAAAAATTTAATTCCTAATTGCTATGACAAAGTGTGTGAGTTTTCAATTACTCAGAAATAATTAAATAGAAGAAAATTGATAGTTTGCTACTTTTCTTCACCCAAATCTAGAAAGCCCTCTGATAATCAACTTTCAGCATATGACTAAATCTAGATTCAAACAAATCTATTAGGCAAACCAAAATCAAACCAGTATGTGGAAAGAAAAATTATTCTGTTATTATTTTTGAGTGCCCATAGTATTGTTATTCTGAGCTTCATATGCATAATATGAGATAAAGTAAATGAATAATTAAGAAATATTCTAATTATATCATCCCTGGTAGTAAGAACCAGGATTCTAACTGTGGAGATGGCAGATTCAGGTGTTTTTCTGAAAAAGGGTAAATAAAAACCACTATAATCCTGAAATCAGATAATTAAGTATTGGTATGACCTACTTGTGAGATATTTTATTCTTATGAATACTGTACCAATAAGCAGTTCTAGTAACCTGTGTTGTTGATAATATCATTTCCCAATAAAAAAAATCAGAAGTTTTAGGAGAAATGATCAATCTAAATCTGACTTGTCACACTAGATGGTCATCAATAGGATAATTCTGATAGATACCAGGAACCAACTTGAAGGGGCTTCTACTAGCTAAAATAGGAAAATTTGAGTTTCAAGAAAAATAATAATGGCAATTAGCTGAATTTATCAATATGATTAAATTCATGATTTCTTGTGTTATCAAAAAATTGTTTATCTTCGAAGAATGAAAGAGAAACAACTTGTTAACTTGGAAACTGGTAAATAAAGTCAAAGAATCAAGCATTTATCCTCCTTTCTCTATATGAATTCTACCCAGGTAACCTAATAGCAGATAAGGAGGAAGTGTTCCAAATAACAAATGAAATATAAATGACAGATTTAGAATATTCTCATTTTGCAAACCCAGTATATTAATGGATGTAGACATTGTCCGTCAATAGCTACTAACATCACCAAAAGAAGGACTAACAAACATTGTCTACCTTCAGAGGAAAGAGTATACTACCATCTTCAAAAGGGCCACACTTAAGTCTGGTCAAGCCTATGGATCCAGCTGCCAATTTGTGAAAAATACAGAAGATTCAGCACCATTTTGAACTCTACAATGAATGTACTATCAGAAATTTCTAATCTATACTAAAGTCTACAGGTGAAATGACCTAGATTTTTCAACAGATGAGTTGTAAAGAAAGGAAAAGGATGAAGGGGGAATTAAAAAGTCGTATTTTTAAAAGACTTTCAAAAGCAAGCTATAGGGATGATCAAATGGGTGATAAAAATGAATTAACTCAAGGGATTAAATATTTAAATTATCAGTAATGGCTATTTATGTGTAGAGAGAGGTTTGAGGTTATGATGAGGCACAGTTTCTGGAATCACTGACAAGGTTCTAGTTCTTATTCTGGGTCTGATATTTACAGTTACAGAGATATTTACTTTATAATAGCTCATTGTTATAAAGTTTTTAGGTGTTTTGGGGCCTGTATTATAGAGTATATGTTTAAACATAAAACAAAACATCAAATTGACATGGCCTATTATCAAAATATGCTATTAAGCTTGGCTACATTGTTCATTAGTATATCATTTGTTACATGTAATTAGTCTCATTTTTTAGGATTTTTATGAAAGTATTTAATCTCAAATATGCAGTAATTTTTAAACGGGGAGAGTGTTAAGGGCCATATGATAGACATAACAGTAGAGATAAATCTTTAAGTCGAATGTTTTGAGAAACTGGCCCATGTTAGTACATAAAATCAACTGATAATAATGTACAGATTCAATCTTTAGAGAACTGAAGGGCAGGACTTTGTTTTGTTTTGTTTTGTTTTCTTCTGTAAGGTATCTTCAAATGTGATATATTTTATTTATACTTGTTTAGCAAACTCAACTGTCCTTAGGGCATGAAGCTAGAAATTGCCTTTCAAATAGGTGTTTAACATTTTAATATTACAGTTCATAGCTGTTTGTTTTATGTATTTTTATTAAATACTGTGCCTTCAGAATCAGAATAGAAATTTATAAGTCAAACACATACTCTAGTAATTTTATTGGAAATAAAAAAATAATTCAGATGGATGAACTTCTTTACCAAACGTATTTGAATTAAAGCCAAGAAGCAAAAGCTAAATTTCGAGTTATGTTTTCAATCCATAGTGTATTTGGATATCAGAAGTTTTATTGGTAAACACTAAAATCACTTGCTAAAAGATGAGAGGAGACTTTGGAGATAACAAAATACTTTGGTGCATTTGAAAACATAACTTTTGTCACTGTGCAGATGATGGGCTAATGAGAAATAAAAGAAGATAGTACTTACGAGCGTGTCCTTTACAATTTGTTTTAAATTGCCCTATTGTGCATAATCATAGTTTCAACTTTATTTGTCTCTAAATACTATGATTCATTCTTTAGTTACGTGAATTACATATTAATTTATTTAATAATATTAACCTACCATCTTTTGTAGTGACATTATATTTATATTTAAATATATAAAGAATAATAATACTTATACATCATGGCCAAATCAGAAATATATCTGTTATTATGTAAGCCAAACAAACTAATAATAAGAACCAGTGGAAGTAAATATCAAATATTTAAACATAAACCTCTTGATGAGAAAAACAACTCCACTTCAATTGGATTTTGTTCTGACTTTGATGTTGTTGTTTTTACATTTGTGGACAAAAGCCATTGCTGGAAAAAAAGACCGGGGGGAGGCAATGAATCCACAAAATTCTTTGTCATATTTCCTTTTCCTTCAACTTTATATATATGTCCTTTTTTTGTTTTGTTTTGTTTTATAAACCATAAATGTATGTAAAGTGTGTTTCTCGACGCCTGACATTAAGCATGTGCTGGGTAATTGTAGCTGTAACAGAAACATCTCTCCATTTGTTATCATCAGGATCTGAGTTCCAGCTCTTAACACCAGGCTGATAGTCAATTTTAAAAAAAGAAATTCTTTTTTTCTAAATTAATAGCCAGAAATTAAGACCAGTAATTATATATAATTTAAGCAATCTAGATCTGGGGTGGCTAATATTAAAATATTCTGAATACTCATTATATTAACCAGAGTCCATACTTTAATCAATGTCATTAAGGAATTGTAGAGTTCTGATATTTAAAATCCAATACTAGTTAAAATTTAGTAAGCTGACAATGTTCTATAAAACTGAAAACTATTCTCCTTTGTACTCATATCTTCTTCAAGAACTTGATTCTGTCAACTAGAGTTTACAGAGTATATTTGCTTAGTTCTGTTCTCAAGGGTTCAGTATTAATGGCATATAATTGTTAAATCCTTTGATAGTTTCTTAAACTCAATAATTTTAAGATTGCTTTGACCCTATTATTAGTAAATTTCTAGTTGTAAAGAAATTAAATATTACTCTCTGTTCCCATGTTTTAAAGGCAATCCAGACTGGTTCTAACTACAATTAGTTAGGCCTAAAAGAAGGAATGCATTTGGCCATGAAGAACGTACAGAATTATTGCAAATATATTCACTTCCAATTTCTATGTTCTTACTGTGACACTTTGAAGTTTGAGAGCAGATAAAAACTTGTCAAATACAATACGGTTATTGAATTTCTTCTAAGGGTATATGCAGTTAACACATAAGTCACTCCTCTTTCCATACTAATAAGGAGGGTAAATACAAGGAACGTTTCAGTGGATTTATTGTCTTTCATTTTACCCCCCAAAGGCAGCTCTCAATTTGTCTGTAATTATGAAGAAAATCTGGAGGAAAAATACCATCTGAAATGTAAATTCAATTTTCTAGCCCAAGGATCTATATTTAAATTCTTCATGGTAGAATGTTTACTTCTGACTAAACTTAGTGATGGAAATTACTAGTTTGGTTTGCTTACACAGTAATAATAAATATATTTCTGATTTTGCCATTGTGCACAAGTGTTATTCTTTTACGTTTAGCCATATTTTATCACGTCTCATTAAGATTTAAAACATACAAATTACAGTAATAGTACCCAAACTCTAACAGAAGAGTTTCTGATCTGCTATACAGATTTCATGATTGTTGTCAAATACATATTTAAGACTCTGGCTGGAGGTGAGGGGTAAGGAATGGAAGGGTGGGGTGACATTGTAGTTTGGAAATCATTGTTTTTACCCTGGACACGATTACCTCTTATGGTTGAATTATAAACTTGGAGGTTAAATTATTATACTTTTTGCTGTCGGTTGAAAAAAACATACCACTTCTCTACTTCTTGCTACATTTGTGCAATCAAATTTATTTAGAGAGCAATTAAACTTTTTCCTCCTTCCAAATATAGGCACAGCATACATCCCCAATCACAAAGCCATTTATTATACTATTCCCAGTTCCACCGGCAAAATCACGTACTAGTGTGTCTACCACTGAGAGTGGTGCCTTCCAATTAGGTGGCATGGCAGGGGGCAAAGATAAATCTGCATTTCCACTTCCAGAGAGCGTCCTGAAGCTTACAGTGCTGCTCAATACCGTGCAGTAACTAGGAGGCTGAAATTGCTTGAAACTTTCTGGAAAATATTAATTGTGACATTTTAAAATAGATCCCTAAGGGAGTAGTTACCCTTTTCTAATCATCTTTGCCATATAGATCCAGATTTAATGCCTGGAATGCAGAAGCAAACTGAATAGAGATAAAGTCTATGAAAATCAGCCTGTCATAGTATATACTACATTCTGCACTATCCAGATCACTTGATTGCATATTACCAATTCCTCACATTTTGCCTTGTCAGAAAGTTGCAGCTGGTGATCCTGTTTCCTGGTGTGTAGTTTGAAGAAATGAGTGGATTTTAGCCATGTATTTATAATGAATGTTGTTCTAAGGAAGGGAATAAGATAGAAAATTTAGCAAATGGAAAGGAGATTTAGGAAGTAGTTGAAGAGGTCATTTTAATGCTTGCTAGAGTTCTTATTTAAAGAATTAAACTTTGGGGTGACTGGGTGGCTCAGTTGGTTAAGTGTCCAACTTTGGCTCAGGTCATGATCTCATGGTTTGTGGGTTTGAGCCCCGCACTGGGCTCTGTGCTGACAGCTCAGATCCTGGAGCCTGCTTTGGATTCTATGTCTCTCTTTCTCTCTGCCCCTCACCTTTTCTCTCTTTCTGTCTCTGTCTTTCTCTCTCTTTCAAAAATAAATAAACATTAGAACATTTTTAAAGATTTGAAGTTTAATATTATGCCAATTTCATAAGAAAGAAATAAAACTCAGGATATTATTTCATGTAACATATGTTAAATATTTTAAATTTTATTTGTATTTATCTATAATACAACATCTATAGAAGTAAAAGGCAAAGTCTTTACAGTAAGTTCTGGATTGAAATAATCAGTGGATTTTGACAAATCGCCATTTCTCAGAGTCTATTTCTTCTCAATAACATGTATGAAACTATGCCTTACTGAATTGACAGGTCCAGATATGAAAATATTTGTAAAAATATTTTATGAACACTTTACGTCCTACACCCAGAAAAGTATGGAGAAAATTAACCTCTTAAATTTCCCTAAAACTTGTTTTTTTTTTTTTGAGGTAAAAGAAGTTTTCAAAATACTAATTTTGAGATGTCATATAGGTCAATGGAACAAGTGGTGGTCAATAAGAGGATATTGTAGGTTAATTATTGGTCACTGGACCCACTCTCTGAAAGTCCAATGTCATCTGATGTTGAAATCACTGCAATTGCCTGTTTGTGTGTTTTAATCTATTTTTTTTTTCCAATCGTCCTTCATTTTGCTCAGACTGGTGTCCCTAAAAGAGAATTTCATCAATTCTCCAGCTTATTTAAAAACTGTAGGTGTCGCTCTTGTTAATCCATTTAAGCACAGACTCAAGAGATTACAGACCAGCCAAAATCTGCCTCATTTTTCCTCTCAATATTTACCTACCCAACTCCTCAGTACAAACCTTATGGGCCCCACTACAGTTCATCTTCCCCACTTCACATTATGCAGCTTGCCATCTACTGTGATAGACAGTTTGTCTCCATCCCTTTTATGTCTCCTTATTGTTTTGCTGCAAACTACATAGTAACTGCACTTTTCAGTGCTGTGCACTAACTTGGAATCATCTTGTTCTAAATCCTGTTCAATCTATGAATATTCCACAAACTGGAGCATAGACTTTGAAATCAGAGACCTGACTTTAAATTCCATTTCCATACTTATTAGCTAGGAGAACCTGGGCAAGTTTAAGCCTGTTTATCAAAATAGGATTAGGCCTTCTTACCTTTAAAAGTTGTTTTGAAAATGTAGACAATTATAAAAAAAACACTGAGCACACTGCCTGGTACATAATAAATTTTCAATAAATGTTGATTTTAGATATGATTATAATTGTTATAATTACATATTTTCTTACATGATTCTTTTGTTTTAGGTACATTTATTGTGTGTTATCTCTTATATACCATGTCTGGTACATCTTGAGTGGTTTTCTCCTTCTCTGTATGATGAGCAAATAACATTCTCCCAAAATTGTCCATGTCTGAATCTTGGAATTTGTGAATATATTAGGTAACAGGAAAAAGGGGAATTACAGTTGTTCCTGTAATCAAGGCTGCTAATCAGCTGATCTTAACATAAGCAGATTCTCCTGGATTATTCAGGTGTAACCAAAAGGGTTCTTAAAAATAGAGAGTCAGAAAAAGAGAATCAGATGTGATGATGGAAGCAGTCAGAGTGATATTATGCTGTGGCTTTGAAGATGGAGAAAAGGGGTCATAAAGCAAGAAATTTAGGTGGCTTCTAGAGACAGGGTAGGGGGGAGGGTAACAGATTGGTCCTTAGGGCTTCTAGAAAGGAATGCAGACCCGCTCAACCTTGGTTTTACCTCAATGAGACCCATGTTGAACTATCCTGCAGGACTGTAAGATAATAAAGGTGCACTGCTTAAGCCACTACATTTGTGGTCATTTGTCACAGCAGCAAAAGACAACTTTTAGACCAGTCTTTCGCAATAACAACCAGCATGGTACTGGCATATAAAAGGTACTCAATAAATGCATGTGTATTTAAAACACCACATTTATGCTGATTCCTTGTCATGCTGAGAGAGAGAGAGAAAGAGAGAGAGAGAGAGTATGTGTGTTTTAAGGGTGGGAAAGATAAGAGAACAGTCTCTTTTTATAGTTCTTGAATCTAGAAAACAGTGATCCTGACTACAAGAAGTATATGTTTATTGCACTTTTTTTTTAAAAAGAATAAGTTGGAAACACACAAGCTTTAGAATCAGCTAGATCAGTGTTGGAATCCTAGGTTTATTTCTAAGTATCTGTATGCCCTTTGGGATTGGAGCCTTATACAATATATTCCATATCGCATTTACCTCATGTAGGTTCTAGTCACCAAAATTATATAAGTCCCCAAATATCTACACAATTCCCAGTGGCCTATAAATCTCCGTTCCCCAGGGAACCATATTTCTTTCTACAGATGATACAGGAAGTCGTAATACGGGTTGATAAATACTGTAGTACCATTTGCCTTTAGGGGAAAAGACATGACCACAGGGGAGAGGAGCCAAAGGAGCTGAACTATAACCTGGCCTTAATACCCATAGGCTGAACCCAGCAGGATCCAGCTCCCTGTGAGATTTCCTCAACAAATGGCCACTGCAGTAAATTAATAGCCCTGACTCTAATTCACATAACAGTAGAAACTTACTCAACTCATTTTAGCCCTAGTTCCCAAATCTCAGTTCTGATGATGGTGTCCAGTGGCTGGAAGGCACAAAATGCATGCATTAGCACCAAGTATCCAAGAAACTTAACTCCACCAGGGATGGTAGGCATCCTGAGTTTGGGAAAGATTTTAAAGAAACCATAAGTAAGAACTTCAACTTCTTTGGGCCTCAGTTTTCTCAGCAGCAAACTATAATAAAAATGGTTTTCCTGCAAATTCATACTGAGAATTAAAATTGTTTCAAGTACCTAATACTGTACTAAGCATAATGTAGGTAATTATTAAAAGATAAGCTTTTATTTTAAATGGAGCAAATACTAATAATGCAAGAGAAGGAACCAGTACTTCTGTACTCATAAAATGTGCCAAGGAAATTGTTCAGCTGCGTCATTCCCTCAGTTTTTAAGTGCATGAAGAAAGGAGAGTTTATTCGTTTTCTATACTCAGAAGTGCACTTCCAGAGCAAGACCACTCCTGACAAGCCACTTGAAAACCACCCAAATAGTGTGTGAGATCACATTGTTTCTTATTACAAATTACATCATCAGAACATTCCAGAAGCTAGAGTACCTAGCTTGACACATCTCTGGAGGCTGTGAAATTACTGAACTGTGGCAGTATAATATAAAAACCAGTAGCATTCTCAAGAAGGACCGTTGCATTTTAAAATATATAGAATTAGGAAAAGCAATACTACCACCATGGTGTGATGCAGGGAAAGAAAAAAAAAATCATGGATCCATATGGCTATTGTCTTAAATCATCAAAAAGTAATTAAAACAAGTGAAACCAAAGCAGCCTACAACTACATATAAGCCCAGATTTAATGAGTTGTGGAAAATGTAATAAACTAAACAAATCACACATTACTATTAATTAATGGGCTGTAAAAGACTTCCAGGTGGCTTAGGCAAATAATTCTTATTTTATATTTTGGAAAGAAGGTTTTTGGTAATTATGAGATAAGTATAATTTATCTTAGCTGTTTTTATCTAAAAACTGTGATATTTCTGCTTTATTATAAATGATTATTTAGATTACTTTAAATACATGTTTTCCCAATTCCTTATATGAAATTATATACATAAGTTATTTCTCAATTATTTTGTATCAGATTATATTCATCTTGATATAGAAATATTAAATTTATAAACTTATAAGTCATAAATATTTTCTCCATAAATATTCTGCTTAGATGAATTAATTTGATTGGAGGATATATTATTATAATTTTCATAATACGTATATCCCATAAATACAGAGAAAGGTTATTTGAATTCTTTTTCTGGTATCTGGCACTCTTTTGTTAATCTAATACACATTTGTTATGTCCCAGTGAGAACTCTTTATTCTTAAGGATTCAAAGATTTTAAACTGAACTTTAAGGCACTAATATTTTTATAATGAAGACATATAGTAATTAGGTTATATGAAAACTGGAACAATATAGCAATGTATAATATGCTACTGAAGCATAGAGGGGAGGAGGATACACAGAGGGTATTAAAAAATGAAGGTGGCATTTGCAGCACACCTCACAGAAATAAAAGTTCTCAAGACAGAGATGGAAGACACTTACTACAATAGCTGGCATAAAATAGGTGTTTTGTTAATGTTGTTATATAGATCAAGGCAGAGGCAACTAATTCCTCTTTCTATAATTGATATTCATTTATTAACTTAAAACATGTTTATTATATGAAAATGATTATATTGTATTTACATTTAAAGGTTCACAAATATTTGAAGTGTTTATGTCTGTTAGTGGAGGCAAACAATAATTGTGGTCTATGACTCTGTCTAAAGAGAAGATTGTACTTTTTCATATGTTTATATGTGAATCATTGTATTATAATAGAAAATAATCTATTGTCTTTTATCACTAGTGTGATGATATATTAGCAGATCCAGTTCCTGAAAACTTTGTGATAAAAGTTTCATTATGATATACCTTAAAAGAAAATAAATTTTGAAATTAATTAGGGAGTTCAGGGCAGGTGTCTTTGAAAAAATTGACTTTGTGGCTGAGACGTGATGAAGACAAATAGGGAGACTTGGGAAGATACAGGGAATGAGAATTCCCATCAACAAGGCTCTTAACAAGACCTTGTGGGGCAGGTGGCTTTGTACATCAAGGAAAGAATATATAGGGCTGATGTATAGTACCAGATGGGACCCAAAAGTAATAATATCATTCAAGAAGTGTGCACAGAATGAGGTCAGAAGAGGGCTAAAATGGACTATTAGGTACCAAAACATGTAGGAAGATAGCAGAGAATCACAGGCCAGAAGAGAAGACAAAAAAAGCAGGAATAATAACAGATACTATCCTGTGATAGTATCTACTTGATTGTAAGTGTTCAATAAATAGTAGAAGTATAGATTTCTTTGGTAAAAGAAACAAAACTATATGTAAATAACTATAGTCCTGAATATTAATAATATTAATATTAAAAATAAAATAAAGCAATCTTTAAATTGCCCTAAATTTTCCTACTGGGAGACTGTATTTGAGTCCAGAGTTTTGGGCTTTAAGTCACATAAACAAGAGTTTAAAAAATTTCTCATTGCAGGGGCACCTGGGTGTCTCTGTCAGTTAAGTGACCAACTTTTGATTTTGACTTAGGTCATGATCTTGAAGTTCGTGAGTTCAAGCCCCGCACTGGGCTCTGCACTGGCAGTGTGGAGCCTGCTTGGGATTCTCTCTCTCTTTCTTACTCTCTTTCTCTTTCTGCCCCTCCCCTGCTTGAATTCTCTCTCTCTTTCCACCTCTCAAAATAAATAAACTTTAAAAATATTTGTCATTATAGAGAGGTCTCAGGATTCTGGAGAAAATCAAGAAAAAATTTAATGGAAAACAGGGCATGCAGTTTATAACAAGGGAGAAGTGGGATGTCAATAGCTATAGAAATAAGAAGGTACTACAGGTCCGTATATCTGTATGAGGAAGAGAGAAGAGGGGATATTGCAAATTAACTGCAGTAAAAAAATAAATGTGCATCAAAAGTGGGAGATGGTAGGAGCTCCTGGGTGGCTCAGTCGGTTAAGTGTCCAACTTCAGCTCAGGTCATGGTCTCACAGTTTGTGAGTTCAAGCCCCGCATCAGGCTCTGTGCTGACAGCTCAGAGCCTGGAGCCTGCTTCAGATTCTGCGTCTCCCTCTCTCTCTCTGCCCCTCCCATGCTCGCACTCTGTCTCTCTCTCTCTCTCTCTCTCAAAAATAAATAAACTTTAGAAAAATTTTTTAAAAAGTGGAAAATGATATCTGGAAAGGTTGGTTGAGTCCAGATGTGGAATTTCTTAATTTGTGTTAATACTCAGTGGAGCATGATAGCTTTTAAGCAGAGGGAGGTCTTGATAAGAACTAACATATCAGAAAACAAAGGGTGATGATCAAACCATTCACAAAGCTATCACAATAGTCCAGATAGAAGGTACATTAAGGACTTCAACTGGGGCTGTTGCACTTTGGTAAGGAAAGGATGGACATGTGAAAATTATTGGGAAATTGGTTGGATATGGAGAGTATTAAAAGATAATGAAGACAGGCAAACAGTGATGTTCCCAAGTTTTCTAGTCTGATATCATTGACACAACTTACAAAAGAGAAGTTCAGAAGCCTGGCAAATTATTATGTCAAGAATATGAATTGAAATTGTGGTGCTGAAGGAGATTTTCAACAGGTAGAATGGCAGTAGCTATTAGAAATAGAGTCAGAAACAAAGAAATGGATCTAGGAGATATGAATTTATACTCCATAAAGCTAATAGTTGAAAACTGAGACAGTGTTTGAGGTAGTTTATAGAAGGGAGAGAGAGAGAGAGAGAGAGAGAGAGAGAGAATGAGAGAAAGAGGGAGTTGCCCAAAACTTGGGAATATCTATACAGAGTAAAAACAGGATTACAAACAGAAACAAAGAAAACATATTTTTATATGTTGTGGAGTACTGGGGAGGAAAGACATTAAAGAATGTGCTGCATAAAAGCAACTTCTCTCAAGCTGTTGAGCCTCATATGTGAACTACTAATCTAGGAATGAAGTACTTTTAAGATATTTGAGCATCATATCAAAGAAAATGTTGATTTAGGGACTGTAGGTCATATCCTCAGGCAATGGGTAAATCAAATCAAAGTCAATATTTCTACTGCAGCTCTCTGCAAAGGCACAATATTGGATGGTTAGAGATTCTTATAAGCTTCAAATGGGATGAAGGTTAATATTTTGTAAATTTTGCCATTTACATGTGAGTATAATTCAAGGAAGGACTTATATTCTATATAATGCTGACACTGAGCATTGTATGACTTATATTCTATATAATGCTGACACTGAGCATTGTATGCTCAGGAGACCTCAATATTGTTAAAAATTAATTGAGTGTACAATGGGGAGAAAGATGGAGCTAGAACACCCATGAATTTTACTGTTGAAGGGCAAAAAGCATTTTAAATTATTGTTTTCAATAGAATATAATGTTTACGATGTGTGGCTTTCTTAACTTGTTATTTAAATTCCACTGTCCATCCACTGCCTAACTTTCAAAGAAACAAATGTTGTGTTTTGTTTTTCCAATTTCTTACATTATGCTTGATATGCTGTATACTAACTTCTACCTTATTCTTCTAATGGAAGTACTGTCTTTATATTCAACACTGCTGTCTTTATTGACAAATACAGTTTCCTTACCCTTATTACCTATAAATA
This sequence comes from Panthera tigris, assembly GCF_018350195.1. Lineage (NCBI taxonomy): Eukaryota > Metazoa > Chordata > Mammalia > Carnivora > Felidae > Panthera > Panthera tigris. Next base: position 33,757,618 of record NC_056669.1, read on the forward strand.
AAGTGAATGCATTTGAAGTGGTTGGCAAATCTTGTACTGGAAAATCTATCCTCCATTGTTTTCCATGATATACTACTCAGTTTCTTTACCTTCTACTCTGTAACTGCTCTCATTGATTTAGTTCTTCTAAATAAAGGAAAAATGTCTGTGTTTTCCTCTCTCTCTCATTGTGTTAGGCTCCACTTTGATGGAAAAAAAAGCAACTGATCTATTTTCTACTTTACCCTTCATTTGAGAGAAGTCATAAATAGGATAGATATATTATCTCAAACACATCAAAGGGTCCCAAGCTATGCTAACTCTCAATTTCCTTTTTTATGCTAATGTGAATTTCTAATTTTTATTAGAATTAATATTTTATAATAAAGGAGCACAAGTTTATAGCCTAGATCAAGTATTCAGTCTTTTTAGCATAAGCAAAGACACTTCTTAACCAAACACACATGATACACACACACACACACACCTGCACACCAACCTTTAGAATTTATCATCATTAAGGTAAATTGAATCATCTGGTTATATGCCTTTATTATGCAATTGAGAAAAGCCAGCTCATTTATTAAATGAGGTTTTAGGAGGTGGAAATTTCTCTAACAAGCTATTATATTTGTGAAAAAGTGGAAAGTCTGGTGAGCTGCTTTTCTCTAAGATCCTTTTAAAGCTAATCATTTTAATCATCTGTCTGGCCTTGTGATTTTCCTATTATTGTCATTTACTAGTGACTACCAACTTGAAAAGTTATATATGATTTATAATCAATAATTATTTTCTAAAGTAAATAATGAAATATATTTTAAATCCATTTTAAAAGAAAGAGATAATTATGAAAGTTAAATTTTAATACAGAATTGTGTTAAATGTAAATGACGGGGTTTTTTGTTCTTTTTTTCCACTCTGTATAAGGTTATAAATTTTAGGAATGAAATAGTCCTATGTAATCTATGAATAAAGAAAAGCAATTCTATTTTATAGTTTTATAGGAAGATGATATTTTGTCTCCATGGCAGAGGCCAGTGGGGTGGGGTTGGAATCTGTTATAAGTAAAGATAAAGGATATCATTTTGTGGTTGAAGAGTTTTAATGGACCCTAGGTAAGGACAAGCATTTCTAGTTCAGAAAGACAATGTAAAATATATGTATTAAAATATTTTATTTTTCCTTAGCTAGTAATACATAAATGTGTTTAATAAGATCTAAGAAAATCTTATATTCAAAGTGATGCAGAGGTGCCAGAGTTGTAAAAGTAAACAAGATTATGTTAACAGTTAATTTTTATGTTTTATATATAAATACTCATTTAGCCTCATCCATATTTATTATGCCATCCAGATTCTGTTAGGAAAAAAATGAACCCAATGGAATTAGATTAATATCCACAAATTTTATATTACTAGTATTTCCAAAATATAAAAACTCAAATAGTAAAATTTGGACCACAGTTAGAGCTTGTTTCCATTAATTTTGAAAGTAGAAAAATACTCATAACTACTAGCTTTTCAACTGATTATGGTTTATGTCCACAACAGTAACCGTAGCTATAAATTTAGGTGCTACAAAAGAGTTTGAACCAAAGTAGGCTAAATGGGCTCTGCCACCACTATGCTGCCCCTGCTGCCGTTGCCCGACATCATTGTCTACTTCCCTGTTTAAGGGCACTGCGAGGCCATTCCCATGCTGCTGGCTGACCAGGGGTAGAGCTGTTAGGAGGAGGTGGTTACCAAGAAGACCTGGCTGCAGGGCTCACTCAAGGACTCCTATCTCTATTAGCAGCTTCCCAGGTTCCAGGATGGAGACCTTACCTGCCATTCTGCCACATCTGGGCCTCTCCCTTGGCCTTTATGGGAAGGACCAGCGGGAGGTGGCCCTGGTGGATGTGGTGAATGATGGCATGGAGGATCTTCATTGCAAATACCTCATCCTCATCTATATCAACAAGGAGACATGTAAGAAGGAGGATGTGAAGGTACTGTTGTCTGAGAACCAGGCCTTCATCCTGGGCAACCAGATCTCCTTTGCTTGTTGCTGCTTCATCAGGTCCTGGCCCCTGCTGCCTGCTGCCTGGGTTCCTTACACCTGCTCTCAGCCTAGTGGTTTGCCTTGTTGCCTGTCCAAGCTCAAGGCCTTCCTAGCTTCTTCCCCCACACAGAACCAGCCTATGAATGAATCTGGAAGCAGTGAGAGCTACCGGGAACTCTGGCAGGAGGCGGGGGCTGCCTACCTTTCTTTCCCAAAGACCAGTACAATTTCCAAGAGAGGAAAAAGAAAAACAGATAGACTAACCAGATATCCTTAATTTCTAAGGTTAGCCATTCTTTTTTTTAATTAAAAAAAAATATATATATATATATTTATTTATTTTGAGAGAGAGAACAGAAGAGAGACAGAGAAAGGGGGAAAGAGGGAATCCCGATCCCTAGCAGGCTCCTCACTGTTAGCACAGAACCCAACATAGGGCTTGATCTCACCAGCCCTGAGATCATGACTTAAGCCAAAATCAAGATTCTGATGCTTAACTGGCTGAGTCACCCAGGCACCCCATAAGGTTAGGCTTATTCTAAAGTGAGTACAACTGCAACAGACTGAATGGAGCTTATTTTGGATAATAAAGACATTACTGAGACAACCATTAGCTGTGTATCTCCTTAATGGAGTTTGACCCGGTATTGATAGTCAGTCAAATTGTCTGAATTCTATTCATTTTACCTCTTTTCTAATTAGGGCTATTTTGAGTTTCACCTGCATATTAATAAAAACCAATAAGAAGTTCTCAACATAATATGAAATTATGCATCATTAGATTTATTGCAAAAAGTAGCATTAGAGTGAAGCAGTTAGCATGTGTGCTCTCTGTGTAGCACTGTATTGGCATAACCATTCTGAATAGATAAGCCCCCTGAGATAAAACAGACCAAAAAGTAGTCTGTGTGACTATACTGAAGTATAAGTAAAAAGCAAGAATGATAAGAATGTAAGAACATCATATATTTTACATAGGTTAAATTCAAGTCTTTAATCAGCTGTGCAGCCACAAGTAGAATATAAGACCCTTATCACTGCAAGTTTCTGATCTCAGAGTGTCTATGAGACCATTCAGACACCTTCAGGATTGTTTGGGTGGTTTAATGGGATATCATATGAAGAAACTCTGCAAAAATATTATTAAGAAATCTGGATCTAGAATTAGAATAAGACCTGAATTTCACTTTCACATTTTGTTAACTATGTCTGTTGGACAAGTGAGCTCCCTCCCTCAGACAGTTTCCTAAATTTCAATATGTTTAAATGTGGATAATGATAAGTTATGGCATTTTTTTCTTTGTAATTGAATATAAAATTATATTCAAAAAGTTTACTCCAGTTTCTGGCACATAATAATCACTTAATAAATCTTAGCATTTATTGTTAGCATTTTCATTATATACTGTTAATGTTTATATCATTAAATATAAATACTATATAAGTATCTAACAGTTAAAATAAATTGATTGTACAAATTGATATACTTTCATTACAGTGTTTATTTTATGAACAAAGATAGCCTTGCTTTTCTTAATCTCATAGTGAGTGAATCAACTAAGATAAAAAATATTGAGAATATTTTAAGAAAAAAACTGGGAAAATTCTCTAAAATACAAAATAACATGAATATTCTTACTGACAATTTACAGACATACTTTGGTTATATTCTCATGACAGATGTGATCCTTTCAAAATATTGTCTAATTTCCTGTTAACTATTTATGGAAGACAATTCTCTAAATTCATCTACCTATTAAGAATTGAGGGTTAAACCTTTTTATTTCTTTTCAGGATTTTAAAAATATTAATTATATTGAATATTAAGCAATAAATTGTATTAAATATTATTTCTGGATCTTTTGACATGAATTATGGAAGTGGCACTGGGTAGACACTCTAATGTTGACAACTAAAATAAAATAACATTTATATATACATTCTTAAAGAAGTTGAGAGCAAATTTTGTTTCTTAGTTTGACAAATTCTATCACTATGTTCTGACTCTTAAGTTTACAACCCAATTAAGCTATGAAATGAATAGGAATAGGATATGAAATGAATATTCATTGCTAATGGGATCAATAGAGAGATGTTGCTACAATTCTAGAATCACTTTTAAAAAGTAAACTTAGAGAGCTTTCTTTTGTCTGCAGTCAAGGACACATCTAAAATTTCTTTTATAGAGATGCCGGGGTGACTAAGTCCGTTAAGTGTCTGACTGGATTTCAGCTCAGGTCATGACCTCATGTTTCCTGAGTTCAAGCCTTGCATCGGGCTCTGTGCTGACAGTGCAAAGTCTGCTTGAGATTTTCTGTTTCCCTCTCTCTCTCTGCCCCTCCCCTGCTCATGTTCTCTCTCTTTCTCTCTCTCTCTCTCAAAAATAAATAAACATTTCAAAAACTAAAAATACTTTTATAAAAATGTTACTTTTTAATATTTTCTTGGAATATCTTAGTTTGCCTTGGGCATCTATTACAATATGGAAGATATTACCAATAGTGTACAAAATAATATGTAAAGATATAACTAAATTTAAACTGGATATTAACACCTGTTATGACATCAATATTAATTATATCCACAAATACCATTATAGGTATTAATGTCCATTTACTAATAATATAACTGTTGGGTTTATGGAGCTTTATAATTTATAAAATATTTCTGAAAAAATTGTATTACTTATTTTGATTTGCTGTTATGCTTATTAGAGAGGACTGTGTATACACCTCTTAAGGAATCATTTTTCTCATAGGTGGCAGAAGGGAGTTCTTTTTGAGGGTAGTGGCCACTGTGGTACTGGAGGATATTCATTCATTCCCTTACTCATTCTGCAAGTATTCACTGAGTGTTGGCTATGACCGTGCATGTTAGAGGTTGGGTATTAAACTAAAGTAAATTAATAGATAAATGATACATAAAATATGTCTTCAGTGAATTCACAATCTTGTAGAGTCAGTGGTATGCTTAAGTTCAGAATGGCTCTTGGGAACCAAGGTAATTTTCATAAATACTTGTACTTCAATATAACAAGAAACAAATATAATAAAGACCATGTGAGATTATATGTATATATATATGTAATATTTTATATTATACTCTCTCTATATATACATATATATATATATCTAATCTATATCTATATCTGTATCTATATATCTATCTATATCATCTGTATGTATACACATACATATAGAGAGAGACACAGAGACAGAAAGAAGGTTGGGGGGGGAGGTTAGTTGTTAAATGGTAGCTCAGCAGGCAAATAGACTGTCATATATACAGATATAAATAAGAATGAAATGATCTTAAGACAGTGTATAGTTCACTATAGCTTGAGTAACAGAAAACTGGAAAAACAGAATGTAAATAATAAATAGCTTTGAGACCATTTGTAGGAGTTTATACTTTATTCTAGAATGCATTAGAAGACTTTAAATGTTTTAGGGACCAGCGGATAATATTAGTATTCCTTGGGTAGAGGAAAAGAGGAAAAGATAAATAGTAACCTTTTATCTATATACATCTGTGTCCATACAGTCAGGCTTAATCACGTAATGCCCCAGTAAACTCCATACTTGCCACTTAAGTCTTATCAAGTGGATAGAACGTAACCTTGGCACAGAGAAGTTATTCTGGTCCCAATTTAGTTTAAACTTAGAGTATAAGCACCATAAATTAGATAGAGTATCTCATCTAATTTATAAACTAGGTTAAATGGACAATGTCTGAGGATATCCCAAACAAAGCTATGAAAGATGATAAGCATTTTAATCTGAACCTTCTACTCAGACTCATGCAACACCATTTACAGTGTGAACAAGTCTCCATTGCGCTAAATTGAAGAGGACTTTTATTAAAAAGCTCCTGTTTCAGATACACGCGAAGACTTATTAGGATTTATAAAAGGATTTAGAAAACCAATGTGCACTCACAGAATTTGCCTTAAGTACTAAATTTGATTGAATACAAAACAAACAAAAAGCAACAACAAAAATAGAAACAAAAAGAAAAAAAATGCTGCAGAAAGCTCACATAGAAACTGGGGCCATGACTTCACAGGTGCTGAGGCCCTTCTCAGCTATACACAGCTAATTAGTTGGTAGTGATTAGGAGTTATTCTCTCAGTTCCTCTTTTTCATTCTTTGGAGAAAAATATCAGCCAAACTAATCATCATGTGATTCTTCCACTAGGTGTTATAAAATTATGAGAAGAGTAAAGTGGTTTCTAATTCTCTTGAGATAATAGTTGTATGTTTTGGGGGAAAAATCAAGATTTTTGAGGATACTGAATGAGAATTCATGTTGAAAGGATCAGAAAAATATTTCTCGAAATTGTGTATTTCTCAGTCTGGTTTTAAGATCCTTTAGTTAATTTAAGTTTGTTAGTCAAAGAGTGAGAGTCTAAACCCTGAATTTTGTTCTACTTAACATAGTATTTACAGCACTTAGTATCTTCTATATGGCAGAATATTTCCCTGGAAGGAGATTAAAATCTAGAGAATACCTATACCTTACTTGGAAAGGAGAAATTCATTTCAGTAATTAGACCCTATTTTGTATTTTCAGAATCTTCTACACAGACTCCTTTTTTTCTACCACCAAATACTACCATGTTACGCTGTCATGCCATGTCAGGTAAAACTGTTAAACATTCTCATTTATATTATGTCCAAAACCAAAATCCACATAATATTTTACACTTAAATACTTGGATTCTGATCTTTGTCTCTATAATCACTGAAACTGGTTTTTAAAGGTCTCAAAATCCAAAATTTTTTGAGTATTATTTATAGCATTTGACAATGGACGACAGTTGTCACCTTAAAACTGAATGTCATTAAAAAAACCTGAATGTCATTTATACTTCAGTCCATTTTATTGGCTTTTTTCCTCTGCCTCTTGGCTTATTCCATTCTTGTCTCCTTCACTAACTCCTTTCTTTCTATCTTTCACTATCTTTCTACCAGAGAAATGTATATACTCCTGAAGGTTAGGTCCTTAGCCCTCTTCTTTCCAGTTCAATTTCTCTTGATGAAACATCCTTAAGATTTCAATGAGTCTGTCATTGTGTTTTGTGGCCAGTTCCTCACTGCCTTTCCTGAGCACCAACCAATATTTTAAAATATTATGTATTTTCTTCTTAAAGTTGAAATAAAATCACCTCATATTCTCATTGTCACTTTATTATGTAACAGTATTATAGATTTTTTTCAGTTGAATTAATCAAATCCCAGAATCTTGGTATCATTCTAACTTTCCCATATCTTTTACATTTCTACCCCCATCCATTTAATCATTTGCAAGTTCTCATTTGTTTTAGAGTCTCTTATAGATATCTATTCTATTATATTCAATACATAAGGGATTCAAGTCACTTTTGCCTTGATTACTGAAATGACCTCCTAACTTGACCTTCACGATAGAACTTTCTTGGATACATTTCCCTAGAGCAGTTAGTTGTCTGATCATCTCTGCCTGCTCTATGAGTGTGTAGAGTGAATTACAAATTTCTCTGCATTTATGATAAACCATCAGAAATGTATGCAGGGACGTCATGGTCAGAGTTGTATTTTACATAGATCATTTTAGAGATTTTAGTGGAGCTGGGGTAGGATGAAGAGAGATGTTAAGGAGTAGAAAATATAGGCAGGCAATTTTTCTAGTAGTTCTGAAGGAGATAATGAGTATATACACTAAGGAAATATATATGGAATAGTGAGATTTGTACTGATTTTGTTAGCATTAAAGTCTATGAGAATATGCATTGTTCATTTTGGCCCCCTAATATCTAGAATAATGCCCAAGAGAGAGAAGATATTGAGCAAATATTCCATGAATAAAATAACTACAGATGCTGAGCAAAACAAAACAAAAAATTCAATGCATGATGAAGTATGGTATAGGGTAGAAAAGGCAGATTGTAAGTATAGAGTTCAAAGTTAGATTTGAGTTGGAGCTGCTATTTTATTACTAGCCATGTAACTTTGGTAAAACAAGCTTGGATAGCAAGGGTCAGAAGATTTGTACATTCCTGATCTGAGTCTTTGTGGGTTACTTTACATGACGTGAATGAAGAACTGCCTTTCTGCATTTTTAAAAACAAGAAGAAGAGCAGGAAGACCAAAGGTCAAGTCAGGCAAGTGGTTCATTTTGCTAGAGGGCATTTATCACATATGGACAGAATTATTCATGAGTTCCATTAATAATTAAAATATATGTTTGAATGAACTTTAATAAATAAAATACTTACAAAAACATTATGTCATAGAATTAAGGATTTGAGGACAATCTGCCACAGATTTCAACTTTGATTCATTCATTATAACTTCCATTTAAGGCACAAAATTACATATGTTAATTAATTTTTTTCTGTGATCTCAAAGAATCCAAAGGAGTCACACACTCACAATTATTATATAATTATGATCAGAATAATTTTCCTTTAAAAGGAAGATTTAAACCATATTCTTCGAGTAAAGACTTTATAAAAGAAAAACATAATTGTTTTGTTTATAGAAAACAAAATTACAACGTACATCAACTTATTTTGTAATAAAATTAGATAATTTTACAACTAATAAAATTATCCATGTCAATGTGATTCATTCAAATTGATATTCAAATGATTTAATGAAGTTATTATGGACAAAATCTCATGGACTAATGAAATAAAGCTTTGAATATACTGTGGAGTTAGCAATTATTCAAATAATTTCATTAGCTGTAAATGCTAGTTAAATGTGGTTTTAAAATATAAGGTCAATTTTACCTTAAGTGAAGAAGTTATGAAATGCTAGAGAAGTAATTTTTGAGTTTTATATAAAAATGAAAGGTTAAATTAAAGGGCTTAAATACAAAGTCTATAAAAATCATATAATCTCTCAAAGAATTAAGGAGGTTATTTTAATCAACTGCTTCAAGGAAAACTAATGGAATATTCTGCGTCTAAACCATCTAAATGCCCTGGAAAGCAATATGTTCGAATTTAGATGTGAACTATCAATTTACCAGGGATGGCATATAAAGATATTTTGAAGCAAGAGACAGCATGAGGAGATTTTATTCTTGATTCATTTTATGTTTGACTTACTAGTATGAATTATTTCTAAAAATCCAAATTTTGGAGAGATTGCTATGAGCTTTAGATATCTGAAGGATGTTTTAGAAGTGTGTGGTGTCACATTATCAATTCCAAAGTCTCATCAGCATGGTAATAAGCTAATAGAGTGACAAAGTTTTATATGGTGTATTCTTGCATGTCACTGAAGAGAAATCACTATACTAGGTGAGGAAATTATCCTCATGATGAACATCAGCTACAGGAATAAAGTACACTCTGTCAAAAATAGTCATTATCAATGTTATTGATAACCAGTAACAATCAGTACTAGTGATAGTTATCCAACTTTGTGTTGATTTATGTCTTTCTGAAGTTAAAAACAGTTCACAGGCATGACTTCTTTATATCATTAATTTTTACTATGCCCTTATGAGGTATATATTTATTAGTGCCAAAGTATATTTTTAACATGAGTGAAGCTGAACCACATTTATAAATATTCATTTAGGAAGAACTTAAAATAAAAAGTCTTCATGGATAGACATTTATACATGTAAGGGATGAGTTAAAAGGGGAAATGAGCAAGACTACAGCAGTTTCTCAAATCCATTAGCTCCTCAAATCAAAATTAAAAAAAAAAAAAACTGTAAGTGAATGAATTGAATAGCTTCATTATTACACTGTAGTTACACTTAAATAATTGGTTCGGTTTTATGTCAGGCTAATTACACTTGCTTTTGAACTGATATAGGGACGTTGTTAAGATCTCTCTATAAGCCTCAAACAAGAAATTTCCATAAGAATTAAATGTCAAGAAAGTATTTTCTCCTCTTAAGGAACTTGAGGGAAATTAGAGTCCTTTAAATGTCTGTATTTTTTCCGTTTGCTCTGACTGCTGGGAGTCCCAAGGAAATATTTACGTCTTGACCACAAGATTTTGAGACATTATGGCCTACACTATCTTGACCTCTTATTATGAAATGTATTTTTTCCTGTTGCTGTATTTATTTTCTTACATATTTACCTTTTATGGTACATAATTTTATGAAGCAAGTCAATCAAATCACATTTGGAATGAGATTGAGGTAAAATATATTGGAAAATTAAAAAAATATTATGTAAATATACCTCTGCTATTTCATATTTGTTAATATGTTGGGTGACAAGTGAAGAGGAACAAAACTTTAAAAGAAGATTATTTTACACTTAATTTTTCGACATATTGCTACATCACCAGGTAAAAGTGCCAATGCTTACTTCCTTATTCCCATTCCCTTCAAAAGCCAGGATCTATAATGATATTATCAGCTACTGATAATAGCCATAGTCATCTTTTTGCTGTCTCAAATTCATTTAGAAAACTTAGCTTTCCAGGTTCTAACCTTAGATTATCCAATACATAAAGATAATTATGAGGAAAAAATTTATTAAAAGAGAAAATATGAAAAGAAGTAAAATAATTATATACCAAAATTAGTATACATCCCCAACTTTCAGATCTACAAAGAGAGACGCAGATACTTAAACTTTTAAACTTGCATAAAAATTAAGCAAGTGGCTCACTGACTAAAATTTGAACAATGAGAAGAAATGCAGAATGATTACATACTTATTTCTGTTGCTAATATTTATTTTTGTTATATCATATAAGTATTGATAAAGTGATTATAAAATCGTGGTTGATGAAGCAAACATACAAAGAATTTTGAGAAACTACAATATAAATATATTTTGAGAGAGGAGTTGAAAATCAAATTGATTATGTCAAAGTGAATATAATACATATTTATATTAGAATAGGGAAGGATTGAGTACTATTAGAGTTAAATAAGAGGTATCATTTGCCTTAAAAAAGATGTTCATTTTAAGTCTTTTTTACTAAACTGATTTAATAATAATGTCATCCTACTCACTACCAGAACTTATTTGGAACAGTTTTATATACACCTCTAACATCTAGATTTTAGTCTCCTGTAGTATTACGCATGTGGTAAATGAAAAGTAGCTGAATTTATGATTGACTTGGGAGGTGGGAAGGTGATCAAAATATCATTAGTGGAAAGCTAGACTATTTTAAAATATATTTTTGGTTAACAGAGGACAAAAAAGCTAGGATTAGGTAAGTCTCAATAACCAAATTGTGACAATTTGTATATGTATATAAATAAATTGGATTTGCAAAATCTCATGTAATTCTAATAATACTCAAAATCAGAAAGCTTAATATGATGTGTTTGTGTCTAATATGCATATATAATTTCCAATAAAAAGAGAAAGTGACTCTAATAAGATATGTTTAAGGTTATTATCTTTATTGAATATGGGATTGTTAGCATATGGATACTTGTTTCTTCAATTAAATACATATCCATCTATAAAATATGGATTAGTCTGGTTTCTATTAATATAATTAAGGGAAATTCACTTGGTATTTATTTAACACTGTCCAATAAGTCTTAAAATCACAACATTTTAAACAATTATGTCATATTCCAAAAGGCAAAGCCCATGTGAAAGCTATAAAGTGTTATTGATATAACAAAAATAATGTTCAAATTATACAGGAGGTCAAGTCTGTTAAATACATCTCAGATTTGAATGGAGTAACCAAAATTTGACTGATAACTCAGAAACAAACTCTAGAGTGGGTAATATGATCCTCATTAGAAAGGAGAATTTTAGATCACAATAGCACTACATAGTGTAGAAAATATATCTGATGAAATTACTGGATTATATATGATGAAATTGATGTATAAATGGTAAAAATATTTATATAACAAAAATATTATAGGGGCGCCTGGGTGGCGCAGTCGGTTAAGCGTCCGACTTCAGCCAGGTCACGATCCCGCGTCAGGCTCTGGGCTGATGGCTCGGAGCCTGGAGCCTGCTTCCAATTCTGTGTCTCCCTCTCTCTCTGCCCCTCCCCCGTTCATGCTCTGTCTCTCTCTGTCCCAAAAATAAATAAAAAACGTTGAAAAAAAAATTTTAAATCCTGTTTAAAAAAAAAAAAAAATTATAAACTGAGTAAAGCACAAAAATATGTCTTAAGAGTAAGTACAGGACAGAGTTTACTCATAAGTATTAATAAAAATTTTTATAATCAATTTGATAATTTATAAATTTTGCCTAATTTTATGACATTTAACATGTTTAATTGACTCATATAGTAGACTTGGAATATTTAATTTGATTAAATAGGTTTTGATAATTATCTAAACTTACTAAATATATTAGTTTTAAAATATTAGTTATATATTTAAAATTTTATATAGTGGCTGATAGATATAAAGGATTAATGATTTCAGCTTTAAATGTGTGAAGAGTAATAAACATTCTCTACCCACAAAAAACCTTTAAACATTAAGCATCTATCAACAATAAGTAGTACATTATCTATGTATAAGGCTAAACAGAAAATCATGATGTAAAGGAAAGGTGCGACCAAGTTGTTAAACTTACTTCACCTTTGTATCCTTTCACTTAGTTTCAGAAACTGCTTTTTACTTTCCAAGTTCCTACATCATTTTACTCCTAATCACAAAACTACCTTGACTCCTAGAATCCCATAACACCCAAGCTCATATCCAAATATACTGCGAAGCAAGTTGATGGAGTCTTCATTCTCCTCTCTACCACCTATATTTGCATTTTTCCCCAAAGATCTTCTGGAATGAAGATAGAGCTAAACTAAAGAACATTATATATATATATATATATATATATATATATATATATATATAATGTATTATATATATATATAATATAAAATGTATTATATATATAATATAAAATGTATTATATATATATAATATAAAATGTATTATATATATATATATATATATATATAATATAAAATGTTCTTTAGTTTATATATATATTATCAAATGGACCTAATGGCCTCTATGTAGGGGAGCAATTTTGTTGCAGAAGTACCCTTCCCTATGTAAGTTACTGTTTCAACCAGGCACATTATATGTATATATGGGCTTCAGAACACAGTTGAGTCTGGTGGGATGGGAATGAGGAAAGGCAAAGTCATAAGATACCACTAATGAATGCATATGTATATTAATCCATATGTTTAAATTAGGAAGAAAGTAAATATTGCTCTAAACCAAGTTTGGGACAGCTGGATGCTGAATAAGTAAGATAGATACATTGGACTTTCCTTGCCTGGTCATTGAACTGTAAATGCTGGTACCAATGTGATCACTGTGGGCTGTGGTATCTGACAGCTGTGACTGGTCTTTGCAGAAATTCTAAGATGATGCAGTCATATAGACACATAGTATCTTACAGTATATAGATTTCTGCTCTGAGGCATACGGAAAACTTTGCATATATTTTGCCAGCACTGGTGATTTGGGGTACAAACAATTGGTATACAAGCTATTATGAATTGTTGTACTTGTGTCAGATAGCAGACCAAAGAGACAAGTATAAGCCACTTAGTATTTGTTCATCAAGTTCTCTGGATTTGCTATATCTGTCTTGGAAGGACTACTCCATTTAGAGAGGAGCAATTAAGAGGGATATTTATTTTGTTTATTAGGTTATTCTTTTGATGTGCATGCTGAAAAGTATTACATTCTGTGTTACACCACACAATATTTTCTAAATTAAAAGGAGTATATTTAGACTACTATCTTGGTATATTTGGTGTATATAAAGTGCCTGTATGAATTCCTTAGCCAAATTTATTTTAAAGATAATATTTAGATTTTTCTAGGACCTAGCTCAATGTTCTCCAAATTATATCCATTATCATTCCTTTATTCTCTTCTTTCTCCTTCATACTCTGTAATAGGATGTCTGGATTCTGGGCTAATTAGAAAAAAATACGTGAGGGAGATTATAGAAAGAAAATCAATTATTCCATTCTTCAGGGTGTAATTTTAAATTAAAATATCATTGTGTGATGAATTACAGAGCCAATATAAGTTACATATAAATTATTAACACAAATATTCGTACCCACCTATTTTTTAGATACTGCAATCCTCAAGAATTTATATTCAAGTAGGATTACTTACTAAAAAACGGTACTAAGTTTGTTTGTTTGTTTTGTGTTTTTACTCAGTAGCTTATCTTTAATTTGGTACAAGCTTTCATCATAAATTAAATAACTTCATGACTTTTAAGAATGCATACAGTTAATTAGATAAATATCTATTTTAGAAAATGTCTATATTCTAGTATATATGTAGGATTATAAGTATGTCGTACTTTTTCCTAATTAAAAATTTGGGACATCTGACAGGGAAGTTGTAGTTGGAATTGGAAAAATTAGCATTTCAGAGGCATTTCTTTAGCTTCTTGACTACAAGCAGAATTTTTAGAATATGTGATCATATAAACAAAAGAATCTACAGAAAATAGTTACTGTAATAAACTATAGAAGAATAAAAGCAGGTAACTAGATATTTTAGAAGGCAGAGGAAAGAATTAAAAATCTATTTTTAAGTAGATTTCAAAAAATAATTGAATTCAAAACTTCCTGTGCTTTCATGAATAGCATTTTTAACCTCCCAGACTAGTGTGTTGGGTTTATTTGAAGAGGACAAACATTTCGGGAAGTTTCAAAAGAAACACATTGGGGGCACCTGGGTGGATCAGCCAATTAAGTGTCTGACTTCCGCTCATGTCATTATCTTCCAGTTCGTGGGTTCAAGCACCCCCTGCGGGATCAATGCTGACAGCTCAGACCCTAGATCCTGCTTTGGATTCTGTGTCTCCCTCTCTTTCTGCCTCTCCCCCCCCCCTCTCTCTCTCTCTCAAAAATAAATAAATCTTTAAAAAATTAAAAAAAGAAACACATTGTTTGTATAGCTTGACCAAGGTTTTACCACATTTTAAAATCTGAGGTCTAAATTAAGCTTTTGCCTAACTAAACTTTAAAATTACATGTATATACACTATATACAGGTACATGAAAAAAAGCAAATACTTTACTCACAGGCAAATTGAAGTATGACTTCTCTACTAAGAATACTTCCAAATGTGTTGGCTGCTAAACACTGATAATGACCAGAATCTTTTGCTTCACTTGGATTGCTGATAATGAAGGTCCCATCTATCAAACTGTAGCGATAGTCACTTTCCAAATCTATTTCTGTTCCATTTCGAAGCCACCTTAGGAAAAATCAGAAGAAATATATGTAAAAATTACTTGAGATATTATAATACTCCCTGAGAGTGTCAGAATCTCACTGGCAGGAATTCTTAAGACTTTAAAAAATGATTAATAGTGAATTTCTACCTGTAATTGGGAACTGGGTTGCCACGGGCTTCACAATTCAGTGCTACTTTCTTTTCATCAGAATCAGTCGGGAAAATTATATCATCTGGCTCTTGTACAAACACTGGCCCATAGTCCACACTTTCTGTAAGGGCCAAAAGGACACACTTTAAAATTCTCAAAATATCAAGATTCTTTTTCCATTATTTTAGTATTTAAATTTTTTCTCTTTCCTTGTATTCAAGAGACATATTACCAAAAGAAAGTTATAACTAGCAAACTACATTATTTTAGCGAATTAGAGACCTAGTTATAACTAGCAAATTACATTATTTTAATGAATTAAAGACCTGACTAGAATTTCTTAGTTGACTAAGATTTCTTTTAAAATATGACATATATGATAAAAAACAAACATATCAAATATTGGTGCTGTACATTTTAAAATATGTATCTTTGTATTCATCTAAAGCAGAGCCAAAGAAAATAATACTAAATAAAAAGTTTTTTAAAACCCAAAACTTTGTAAACTCCTAGAATGTTAAACATGTATATATATAATACATAAAAAGTCATGAATTAATATTGTGTAACTACTTAGGTTCTACAGATATGAAAACATTTGTCCTCACGTATTGTCCATACATTCATTTCTTCATCCATTCAATCAAGCAATATTTACTCCTAATAATGCTGGGCTATAAAGAATAAATTATGTAATACAAGTAAATATATTCTCATAAAATAAATGAGACATGCCCTAAAAAAAGTAAAATAACAATTAAAATATCAAAATTGGGGGCTTCTGGGAAGATGGCAGTGTAGGAGGATGCTGAGCTCACCGCATCCTGCGGATCAGTTAGATTCCACCCACACCTGCATAAATAACCCCAGAAAATCACCAGAAGACTAGCAGCACGGATTCTCCGGAGCCAAGCGTAGACAAGAGGCCCACGGAAGAGGGTAGGAAGGGCGGAGAGGCCAGTGCCCGCTACTCGGACTGGTGGGAGGGAACCTGGGCAGAGGGGCAGCCCGCCAGCAAAGCAGAGCCCCCAAGTCTGGCTTGCAAAAGCGGAGGGGCCAGACGGAGTGTGTTCTGACAGCAAGAGGTATTTAACATCTGGAAAGTTATAAATTAACAGCTCTGCTCAGAGAACAGGAGGACTGGAGGACAACAGGAGGGAGAGTTGTTGAGCCTGGGACTACAAAGCTCAGCTTGGCGGGTAACAAAGGCGCTCGCCAGAGCCATCTCCCTGGCCCATCCCCCAGCCAAAATCCCAAAGGGAACCAGATAATGCTAGGGAACTTGCTTGCACCGCACAAACACCCAATGCTGTGCTTCTGCCAATCCATCCCTCAGGCGGATTTGACTCCCTCCCGGTGCCTGAAGCGGATCTCTGAAGGAAAAGCGAGCTGAGCCTGCCCCTCCCGCCCCCTTGCACCTTGCCTATCTACCCCAGCTAATACGCCAGATCTCTGGCACCACAAGCCTGGCAGTGTGTAAGTAGCCCAGATGGGCCACTCCACCCCACAGTGAATCCCGCCCCTAGGAGAGAGGAAGAGAAGGCACACACCAGTCTGACTGTGGCCCCAGTGGTGGGCTGGGGCAGACATCAGGTCTGAGTGCGGCCCCACCCGCCAACGCAAGTTATTCAAGATAGCACAGGGGAAGTGCCCCGCAGTCCCGCACCACTCCAGGGACTATCCAAAATGACCAAACAGAAGAATTTCCCTCAAAAAAAGTCCAGGAAATAACGACAGCTAATGAACTGATCAAAAACTATTTAAAACATATAACAGAAAGTGAATTTAGAATAATAGTCATAAAATTAATCGCTAGGCTTGAAAACAGTATAAAGGACAGCACAGAATCTATTGCTACAGAGATCAAGGGACTAAGGAACAGTCAGGAGGAGCTGAAAAATGCTATAAACGAGCTGCAAAATGAAATGGAAACAACCACAGCTCAGATTGAAGAGGCAGAGGAGAGAATAGGTGCACTAGAAGATAAAATTATGGAAAATCAGGAAGCTGAGAAAAAGAGAGATAAAAAAAATCCAAGAGTATGAGGGGAAAATTAAAGAACTAAGTGATGCACTAAAGAGAAATAATCTACGCATAATTGGTATTCCAGAAGAGGAAGAGAGAGGGAAAGGTGCTGAAGGTGTACTTGAAGAAATCATAGCTGAGAACTTCCCTGCACTGGGGAAGGAAAAAGGCATTGAAATCCAAGAGGCACAGAGAACTCCCTTCAGATGTAACTTGAATGGATCTTCTGCATGACATATCTAGTGAAACCGGCAAAATACAAGGATAAAGAGAAAATTCTGAAAGCAGCTAAGGATAAACGTGCTCTAACATAAAGGAAGCCCTGTAAGACTTGTGGCCGATCTCTCTACTGAAACTTGGCAGGCCAGAAAGGCATGGCAGGAGATCTTCAATGTGATGAACAGAAAAAATATGCAGCCAAGAATCCTTTATCCAGCAAGTCTGTCATTTAGAATAGGTGAGACAAAGGTCTTCCCAAACAAACAAAAACTGAAGGAATTCGTCACCAGTAAACCAGCCCTACAAGAGATCCTAAGGGGAATCCTGTGAGACAAAGTACCAGAGACATCGCTACAAGCATGAAACCTACAGACATCACAATGACTCTAAACCCATATCTTTCTATAATAACACTGAATGTAAATGGACTAAATGCGCCAACCAAAAGACATAGGGTATCAGAATGGATAAAAAAACAAGACCCATCTATTTGCTGTCTACCAGAGACTCATTTTAGACCTGAGGACACCTTCAGATTGAGAGGGAGGGGATGGAGAACTATTTATCATGCCACTGGAAGTCAAAAGAAAGCTGGAGTAGCCATACTTATATCAGACAAACTAGACTTTAAATTAAAGTCTGTAACAAGAGATGAAGAAGGGCATTATATAATAATCACAGGGTCTATCCATCAGGAAGAGCTAACAATTATAAATGTCTATGCGCCGAATACAGGAGCCCCCAAATATATAAAACAATTACTCACAAACATAAGCAACCTTATTGATAAGAATGTAGAATAATTCTGCTGGAGAAATGATGAGTAAATGTGCTGGGGTAGTATTAGTCTTAGTAGCTTGTACTAGTGTAAGAACTCACAGAATTATATGTAAAGTTAGGATCTTTGGCATCTTGAATTATGAATTAAAAAGAAGTAAAATTTTGTCCTTTATTTTTATTAATTGTGAATTTGATTCCATAGTGACCTGAGATCAAGGTTCTCAACTTTGCACAAACATATTTTGGGATATTCTTTGTTGTGTAGAATGTCCTGTGTATTGTGAAATACTTATAATCATGCCTGGTCCCTACCCACTAGATTCTAGCAGCACCCCTACACAATGTGTAATAATCAAAAAATATCTACAGATATTGTCAAATGTCCTCTTGGGTCAAAATTGTTCTCATTTAAAACCACTGCCTTTGAAAAATGAAGAGAGAATGAGGTCCCTGGATAGCTCAGTCAGTTAAGCCTCCAACATTGACTCAGGTCATGATCTCACAGTTCTTGAGTTCCAGCCCTGTGTAGGGCTGTGTTGGAGCCTGGAGCCTGCTTCAGATCTGTGTCTCCCTCTCTGCCCCTCCCCTGCTCACACTGTCTTTCTCTCAAAAGTAAATAAACATTAAAAAATTTAAAAAAGAAAGAAAACTGAATAAGGAAGATTTTTGAAAAGATGTATTTCTAATGTCTGTACTAAGCAGTTGGAAGTTCACATTCTTTGTGGAAAACCACAAGAAAATATCAGGAAAGAAATAACAAGAATCATGTCCCAGGAAACTCAAGCTTAAAAAAATTATTTCTGAAAAATATATACACCTCCATATTTAGAGTAAATTTGTTTGTTTTCTTTAAACATGTAGTCATTCTTTTTGGGCAAAGCAAAGCAAAAGTGTTCATGGCACTCTAAACATTCATCCAATAATAACTGAGCACTCACAATGGGCAGGCACTGACAAGTATTTTCTTTGAGTCCTAGATAACCTAGCTGAGGTTCTTTTTTTGAAGTTACAAATAATAAAATATGACATGAAAAAAACTGAAATTTGTTTCTCTATACCAAATGACATTGCTATCACTTAAAACTTTACTCAAAAAAATTTAATACAAATAACTACAAAAAATTACTGTCAAAATATTCTATTGTTGCATTATAATATATTTATAAAAATTTGGAAAAGCCCATGAAACCTTGTCAAACTCTCAGTTACAGTTAATCTGTATGATGAAGTTATGAAAATATAATCCCTTCCAGTGTTTACACATTATAAATATGATCATTTAAGTCAACATTATAAATAATCATGATGCATAAAATTAACATTTAATAGGGACACCTCTGGATCAGTCAGTTAAGCCTCCAACTCTTGATTTCAGCTCAGGTCATTATCTCACAGTTCATGAGTTCAAGCTCCACATAGGACTCTGCACTGACAGTGTGGAGCCTGCTTGAGGTTCTCTCTCTCTCCCTCTTTCTCTGCCCCTCCCCCGTTCATGCTTTGTCTCTCTCTGTCTCAAAAATAAATAAACGTAAAAAAAAATTAAAAAAAATTAACATTTAATAAATATATTTTATACTTTTATATATTTCAAACTCTTTAACTTTTGAGTTAGACATACTTAGGTTCAAATTATAGTACTATCATTTTCTAGCCTTGAACCAACTACTTTTATCCTTGTTACTCCGTTTATTTATTGTGGATGATAATGTCTCCTGATAATCTGAGGATTGACTGACATCAGCATTTATAAATACTTAATGTATCACAAGTACTCAATAAATTATAATTAATAATAACAACAACTAACATTTACTTTTAATATAATTACTACACGCCAGGCATTATACTGAAGAATTTATATCTATTATATCATGAAACACTCACAACAACCATGTGACTAAAATTAATCCTCCCTTTTTATGGATGACAAAACGGGCTGAAATTAGTGAACTAAATGTATGTAGTCAATATATGGCAAACCTGGGATACAAATCCAGAATCTAGAATCTGATTACCACTACTCTTACTCTTACTATTATTATTTTGTTATAACATTTATAAAGCACTTTAATATATATTATTTAATTATCTGAGCTGAGAGAATTCGAAGATAAAAACTCTGAAGTTCTGAGAGGAAACTTCTGCAAAATTAGTGGCAAAGTAAACAGTTGATTTTAACTAAGGATCTGTGGCTCTAAATCTTATATTCTGAAAATTGTCAGAACAGGACAAGAGAAATAAAGGTTGTCAGGCTGGGGAAAAGCAGAGGGGTAAGATTTGCTAAATTACACATTGAAAAAATAAAAGACTGGTCTGACCAACATATATTCTGTTGTGACTGCTCATCTTCTGTCAGCTATCTCTTTGTTGTTCATTGTCACTTCCAAAAACATTTTAGCAAGCAATTGGCTGCCCTCTTCTTTCTTTCTCTCTCTTATATTTCTCCTAGAAATAAAGTTCATTGTAAGGGGTTGAAGAACATGTGTCTATGTAGAGCTTCCCAGTCCCCAGGAAAGGGTAATCAATGATGATTCTATCTCTAAAGAGATTCATTTTTAAGATTTCATACCAAGAATGTATGATTATAGGTAAACTCAGATTATTTGATTCATTCTCCTGAAGTAGTACTTCTATGTGTGTCTATGTGTCTATGTAGAGCTTCCCACTCCCCAGCAAAGGGTAATCAATGATGATTCTATCTCTAAAGAGATTCATTTTTAAGATTTCATACCAAGAATGTATGATTATAGGTAAACTCAGATTATTTGATTCATTCTCCTGAAGTAGTACACTACATCTATTGGTGGAGACAATTAATTGCTGTAATCAATGCCTTTACATTTTGCAGCTTTTAGCTTAACTTGTAGAGGTGAACTTCAAAACATATATGACTATCATCACAAAGTTATTGATAACCTATACATCAAAATCTTTGTTTAACAAAGTAGGAATTTTGAGATAGTTGTGTAACAGACAGATGCCATCACACACAATCTAAATCTCATAGGAGTAATGTTTTGAGGGATTTTTTTCTTAACATCAACTTTTTAGTGAACAGACTACAAGATAGGTATAGTTGGATAAACTTATATTGCTAGTGGTTATTCTCTATAAAATATCAGTTTCATACCTGCAGAAAGTCCTTCCTCAGAAGATAATTGTTTCATTTTAAAACTAATCTGTTGATTCTCTGCTACAAAGAAGGATGAAATTAACATGCCTTCTTTCACTTCCTGCTAGTTTACTCCCTAATTTTTTTTTTTTTTTTTTTTTTTTTTTTTTTTTTTTTTTTTTTTTTTTTTTTTGCTTTATGGTTAAGAATATCTGTTTGTTGGGATGCGTGGGTGGCTCAGTTGGTTAAGCATCTAACTTGATTTTGGCTCAGGTCATGATCTCAGGGTTTGTGAGATCAAGCCAGGTGCTGTTAGTGCAGAGAATCCTTTCTCAAAATAAATAATAAATAAGCATTAAAAAATATATATCTGTTTGTTGTCTTCACAATTGAAAGACAACCTGGCTCACAAATTATGTGTTCATTATTTTTTTAATTTTTTTAACATTTATTCATTTTTGAAAGGCAGAGACAGAACGCAAATGGGGGAGAGGCAGAGAGAGAGGGAGACACAGGAACAAAAGCAGGCTCCAGGCTCTGAGCTATCAGCACAGAGCCAGACGCGGGGATCGAACTCACCCACAGCGAGATCATGACCTGAGCTGAAGTCCGGCCACTTAACCGACTGAGCCACCCAGACACCCCTATGTGTTCATTATTAATTTCATTAATGACTGGAGATATTTTTCCACGTTCTGACCACATTTAACATTACCAAGGTAAAGTCAGAGTCCAGCCTGACTTTTCTCACTCCTAAATGACTGGATTTTCCACCTGGATGTCCATAGGTCTCTTTCCTCATTCTGATTTTTTAAGAATTTTTAGGAATATGTCTTGGTATTAATCATTTTGTATAACTGGTAGGTTCAAGACATTCTTTTTCAGGAAGATTTCTTCTTTATTTGCTCAATTCTCCTCATACCAATTAGGGATATATTTTAAGTCTTTTTTATCATCTGTGTAACAACTTTTATATCCTTATTCTTTTCTCATTTGTTTAACTTTTTGAAATATTATAGCTATATCCCTATCTTTTCAGTTGCTTCCATATTACCACTAATGAGATTTTCAATTCTGTAATGGTTTTATTTTGCTTTCCATTTGTTTCCTGAGCTCTAAAACGTACTTCTTAATGTATTATATCATCATATTTAGTTTGATTTCACATTTTTGTTCTTTAAAATGTTTTCAGCCCTGTGATTGTCATTCACTCTCTCTAGGGGAAGATACTTGTTCAAGGTTATGGGTGGGGCCCACATTTGATGAACTGGAATCTGGATTTAGCCAGCTGCGAACAAGAAACTGAGGCTTACTAACAACCATATGAGTCAACTTTTAAGTAGATATTCCATGAGTCAAGCCTTCAAATGAGAATGCAACTACAATAACATCTTGATTAAAATCTCAAGAGGGACCTTTAAACAAAACTATCCAGCTAAGCCAATTCCAGATTCCAGACCCACAGTTTCTGTGAGGAAATGAAAGGGTCTTTTAAGTTGCTCAGTTTTGAGATATATTTTACATATAAATACTTAATTAATAAACTATTTTTTGTCTTCCTCTATTACTTATGAGAAAATGAATTAAAGAAAAATAGTAACAATGAGAACTTTGAACTTTCCAGGAAAAATAAAGGATAAAAGTGTCATTTACAAATAATGGTACTTGTGAAAATAAAAATGCTTAATTTAGGGCTTCCTGGGTGGCTCAGTCAGTTGAACACCCAACTGACTCCTGATTTTAGCTCAGGTCATGATTCTAGGGTCACGAGATTGAGCGCCACTTCGGGCGCTGACAACACGGAGCCTGCTTGAATTCTCTCTCTCTCCCTCTATTCCTCTCCCCTACTCATGTTCTCTCTCTCTCTCTCTCTAAAATATATTTTAAAAATGCTTAATTTAAGTTTCATTGGAATGCTGTCCTATAGCCATACACTTAGAGAATTAGAATAATTCTCCATTCATTTTAAACATTCTTTCTAAAAATTTCTGGGATATGTATCCAGTCTTAGCTTGATCACTTGTAGTAATACATAAAGTCTTCACAAATTACTGTTTTATTGTTGGAGTTATCTTAAAATAAAGTTCATATTGAAATAAAAAGGAAATTTGTGTCCCAGATGAAGACAGCTTTTTACTCATCTCTGCTCTAGAATACATATAGTTTACTCAAGGTTTCCTATAATTGAATTAATTAGTACCTTAATAATTCCTTTCTTAGTTTACAGAAATTTCCTATAAGATTAGAATATGAAGGTTTCATTAAGGATATTTATGTTTTGCTGATAGAATAGTATGGATAATAAGAAATTAATTTAACCAAAATGTTTTTTTTTAATTTTCCACTTTAATTTATTAAAACAAAGCTGTTTTCTACATAATCAAAAGAACTGGTTTTGAACCATTTTAACCACAATTGATTAATAAATGAAGAAGTATACTTTAAGAGCCCTTTTATACATCAGCTTCCATGAAACCTTTTTGCCATTATTAGTACAAAGTTATATTTCATAAGGTTTTGTTTATTCGTATGAGGCAGGGACCACTTAATTGCTTACTAATCACATTTCCTTTTCCTAGGAACACTGGAAACTTTTTTAGCCTTTCTTATGATTGGATTGGAGCCATGTAATTTCCTTCTGGACCAAAAAGATGTATGTGAAATCCAGTACTAGTCACAAAAAGTCATGCACAATTCTCCATCCCCTCTTTATCAACTAGCTGAAGGTAAAATAGCAGTAGATGCCAGTGAGGACCTAATAGAGATCAAAGGTATTAGATGGGACAAATCTAATGATACCCAAACTCTCCACATGGAAAGGCATTCATTGAAAAACTAAATCGAATGTGATCTGAATGAGAAATAAATATGTATTGTGTTAAGAAGTTGTTATAACATTCAGAATTTACTTGATTAATATTACATTTATTTTTTTAAGTTTATTTATTTATCTTTGAGAGAGACTACGAGCGGAGGAGGGACAGAGAAAGAGGGAGACACAGAATCTGAAGCTGTCAGTGCAGAGCCCTATGTGGGGCACAAACCCATGAATGGTGAGATCATGACCTGAGCTGAAGTCAGACGCTTAACCGACTGAGCCACCCAGGTGCTCCATAATTAATATTACATTTAAATCAAAATAATTTTCAAGCTTTTAAAGAGGATATAGCTTGATTAGTAAGCCATGTTCACTGAAATACATATAATCATTAGATTATAGGGCCTGGCTTCTATTCCTCTTCCCTAGTTCAAACCTCTTGATTACTACCTAGTTAAGTATAATCCCAGACCTAAGGCTTAAGACAGGAGCTATTCAACCACTCAACCTTAAATATAACTTTATCAGTTATAGTGCTCCAATTTTTATAACTGCTTTCTAATTAATCCTTCAGGTCTGGTACTTTTTCATATACCCAAGTTCTGAAAATAGATTTTCATCCTATGTCTTTATTTATAAATCCTATTTTGTTAATCCTTCTAGAAAGTCTAATGCTATTATGTAGTAGATATTTTTACTTAATGGATGCTGTTTCTTATTTTGTATTTTCACAGGAGGTTGACTTACAGTATATTGTCATATGACCAAGAGTCTGACTCCATTTTTCTATCTTTGACCACTAAAGGCTTTCAAGCCCCATCAGTAACTTTTCCCCTTCTTCTTCATCTCAGGAAAAGCTGATAAGCCAGGCTAAATATCTGAAAAACATCCCTTCCTTGACTCAGGTGGGGAAATTTACAGTCTACAAACCCTGACCCACATTGGAATTTTCACCAGTCCCCACTCCCCAGCCACAATAAAACCCAAAGCAACTCATTTGTTCCTTTGCTCAAGCCATTTTCAGACCAACCTATTATGTTCTTATCAGCAAGCCTCATGACATGAATAATAAATCTTTTCATGCCCTTCTGGCATATGTGTAGCATCATCAATCTGTACCTGAACCAATTTTAGGTTATGGAGTTATTGATCTTACTCTCTGCAAGGAAACCACATAACAAGTTAGGGCTCAGTCATCTGCATAGAGAACAGAATTTTCTCTAGGAAAACATTCCTTCAAAGGGATTTTCACCCATGGAAGCAATAGGTCTCCAAACCTTTAACTAAAATATAGAAGGTAGACATGTGAGAAAGGCACTGTTGAATTCCCCTGAGAGAGGTTTTTCTTAGCTTTATGTCAGGAAAACAAGATATGTTGTTGTTTGGTCACAATGACCCCAGCCATGGAGATAAGCCAGGTCTAGGTTTGGAGGCAATCATATAGCATGGCATAAATTACAGATGTTTAAATTACATTTGTAAATCATGAAATCATATAAATAAATATAAATATAAATATAAATATAAATATAAATATAAAATTTCTTTTTCTCCTTTTCCCTTTTGTTATCTATAAGCCTTAGTGACAATCCCACCCACCCAGGTCTCAGCAAGCTCCCAAAACAATATGGAATTGAGGGACATGTGCTTCATCTCCATGTTTAGGCAAGTAGCTCTCAAATTATTTTAATAACAAATATTTTATTATTCACCCTTTATAATTCTTAAATTAACGGATACCTTCGTACATATATCTTTCTGATTAATGAAAGGACAAATCAAAGGGAAGTAATTTTTTTTTTAATTTTTTTTTTAACGTTTATTTATTTTTGGGACAGAGAGAGACAGAGCATGAACGGGGGAGGGGCAGAGAGAGAGGGAGACACAGAACTGGAAGCAGGCTCCAGGCTCCGAGCCATCAGCCCAGAGCCCCACGCGGGGCCCGAACTCACGGACCGCGAGATCGTGACCTGAGCTGAAGTCGGACGCTCAACTGACTGAGCCACCCAGGCGCCCCTCAAAGGGAAGTAATTTAACATAGAATAGTATTAATTTGATATGTAAATTCTCAGGAACAATTATAATAAAAGATATAAGAAACTAATCAAAAGTTTGTTTCTGTTCATAAAATCCCCACAATTACAAACTGATCCAAGTATGGTATTGGTGGCTCAAATATTCTGAGTGGCATTATCATTAGGTGGTGTGATTTTTGAAATGGTCAACAACTCCTGGAAAAACTCTTAACAAAATTAAATATAATCTTCATGTAATTTATATGATTTTGCATTGGCATGCCCATTATATTTCAAAAATATTTTGTATGTAATATAATACAAAGCTGGGGTCTTGTCATAGAAAATTCTAAAGAGAATTTTAATCATTTCTCATGTGAATGCCTGGAAGGACATTTAAGATCCCTGTGCATTATAATTATAGGTTATTTAACATTCCTGGTCTCCACTCTCTAACTTGAAGTGGTGTCATTGAATTACTGAGACAACCCAAACTACCCCACTTCTTCCTACATCTGGGAAGTAGTCATCTCTTCTTAGAATCATTAGACAGGAGAAAATAAACATGAAACCACGGATGCCTAAAATTAGCATGGTATTGGCCTTAATCTTCCATGAGAGATGTCTGAGTAGGAAGATAAAGCTCTACCGTGAAATGATGAGTCTGTTACCCATTTGCCTTCCTCCCAGTGGAGTTTCTTAAAGCACTGGCATGTTATTTGTTTATGGACACAATTGTTTCCCTTGTAGAGCCCTGTCCTAAGATCAAGCTGGTATCCCATCCTAACTCCTTGTGAAATTTCTGTCACTTATAGATAGGCCACCCACATACTAACGTTTTTCCTGCCAAGATGGTTTAAGGGTCACCTCATCTGAAAGTGCTACAGCTAGTTTCCCTAGGGAAGCCATGCTTCTTGGTGTTGGGTCATTCTGTTTCCAGTTGTTTCCTGGATCATGACCAGACACTTAAACTTGTTTTTTATACTGTAATCCTCTCTTAAACAATTGTTCTATGTCTATTTTTTTTTCAAAGATTAGGTCCAATGTCAGACCCCAACACTTTCTATCTGCTGATAGCTCTAATTTATGGCTTTGTCTAGTTTATTCATGTAATGTGACGTAAGTATCTCAGTAATATCATCTAGAAGAAATATCAGCCTATAATGTCAAACACAATTACAAAAAAATGCACTTTTAATATCATAATATATTTTATATGAAATTTTAAATTGTTTTATTAGAAATTACACTTTATGATGACATTCATAATTACAAATGTGAGAAAAAATTTTCACACCATGTGAGCATCTAAAATGAATTCTTGAAAAAATATCCAAAACTTCCTTTAAGTTTCTTTTCAACTTAAAATTGTTTCTTTATAAAAGTTAAACAAGTGTAAACTGTCTTTATAAAACTTTCAAGGATTCCTAAGAATTGAAGAGCATTATTTATTAAAAAGCATTGTGATGAATGTTTCATGGGTAAGTGACATTATGCTGTGCACATAATATAAATTGAGAGTCTAATAGATTTTTTTGTCATTTTCTAATGTAGCTATAAAAGGAAGGTCAGATGATTCAGAGATGCTATCACTTATGAGAATGTTCAAAGTGTACCAACTCCATACAACCTTCAGAAGATGCCAAACTACTATGCTACCATGTCAACAGAAGGAGGACATTGCTTTTGCCTCTTCAATTGTAATGCAGAATACAAAGTTTAGGTAAACAATATTCAGTCAAATGTTCTATCATGGTATATAAATTCACCCTTAATTCAGATTTAAGTTTCCTCAAGTAGATACCTCTTTATTCAACAATATTTGTTAAGCTCCTAGTAAGCTGGCACTACTCCAAGTGACGAAAGCAGATAAAGAATAGTATATGAGATGCTTTTTGCACAAATGACATACAGTTAAATTGGAGAGAATAGTATACTAATGTAAAACAATAATAGCAGCTCTAAAAATTAACAATAAAATAAAGAATAAAGTCACAAAGTTTCAATGAATGGTCATAAAATTGTAAGGCGTTTATTAGGATATATTTGTTTTTAAAGCAAGAGAAACTGGAGTGATCTGATTTTTTACATAGGAGTATATCACCCAAGTGAAATACCATTTCCCCTCCTAGAGGGAATTCTTATTCTTATAAAAGATCATCTAAATTTTGTATTTGAACCTCCAAAACAATTTATCAGCAAAGGTTGTTTTGAAGAAACAACAGAAAATTGTTAACACAGAGATTGCTTTGAGTTATGATGCCATTGCACATGTGCCAAATCAAATATGGAAATAAGCCATGTCAACAATGAAATTCAGCCCAAGGTACTGAGGATATGAGGCAACAAATTTGGTAAGGTGTGGGAATCTTCCACATGTCAGCAGCTACTGGTTGAAACTCCAAAGGCTGGGTAGACTCAGAGTGTTATGTAAATTACAAGTTGTGTTTATCATTGAGGAAATGTAAAAAATGCATAATTATATGCTTAATCATAGTAAAAATATAATCTGCTTCAATTGATTGTAACTTTTCCATCTGATATAGCACTTGTAGTCTCTGAAGCTCAGGAATGGACTTCCCTAGTAAAAATCTGAGCTTTCGTGTCAGCATTACTCCTAATCCAGACCTGCCTCTGTTCAAGGAAGATAAAATATTTATTATTTATTTATTTATTTATTTATTTATTTTTAAATGTTTATTTTTGACACCGATTTTAAGCTAACCATCTTGTCACAAATAAAAGAATGAAATGCTCTCTACACGTGTTTACTCCTACTAACACCACCACCACAACAAAAAGAAATGAAGTCGAAGACCAGTTTGTTGGCTATTCATTTATAAACGGAGAAGGTAACGTTAGCAGTAGTTAACAATCCTTGCCCACATCACAAAATCCAAAATTAATGCATATTCTGCAGGTGTTTGAGGTGCTGACTCATAAGGGCTTTCAATTAACCTATATTACCGTGAGAATTTCCAATTTAAACCTTAGTCAACTTTTTAAATCAATTAAGTGACACTCACATTCAAACAACTACTTTAGAGTAATTATTAACATCTTCGTGTCTTTTAAAACTAGATAATGCCTCTTCTTGGGTGGAACATTTGCAGTGATAAAATTTGAAGTGGTTATAATTATTACCCAAAATAATAATATCAAATTGAAAGCAAAATACTTTCTGAGGACTTCTCTGCTTGACTCCAGTGAGCAACATTCTCCCTTCAAACTACTGCTCCATTTCTCTTTTTTGCTTCATGATTTTAGCTCAAATATTTTTCTTCATTAACTCTCTCTACTTCCTGACTGAATCAAGTATTTAGTGACTGACTATTCTGTTCTTCTTGAAGTCTTCCTTCTTTTGCACTGGCTTTCTCCTGCTGCTGGAAGTTGACTACTACATTGTGAGCTACCCTGTGGAAAGTTTCACTGAGAATGGCTTCTGGCCAACAGTCCATGAATAATTAAAGCCCTCAGTCCAACAATTATCAGGAGCTGAATCCTACCAACAACATATAAGTGAGCTTACAAGTGGATCCATACCCATTTGAGTGTAGGCATGAAATAGCAGTCCCGGTTTGTGAAAGACAGAGGATCCATTTGAACCACATCAGTGAGTTCCTGATTCACAGAAACTGTGAGATAATAAACAATAACCTTTGTTCATTCTGTTAGTATCCTCACCATACTTCTACATTTTCTACAGATGATTCTTCTTACAATATCATAATTTTAGGGTTGTCTTCCTAACATCCATTTTAATTTTCTGTGTTATCTTGTGATTATCTCAACAGGTTGGTATTCTTCTCTAGGCAAGCTAATCCCTATAGCCCATCAAACTTTGTTTATCCAGATCCTGATTATGCATTCTCCTTCAGAATGGAAGTTAGATAGAAGCCAGAGTCTTTTGTAACCAAATGTTGGAAGTCATATTCCATTACTTTTTCCACAATCTATTCTGCAGTAACGGGCTACTAGCTTTGGCCCACCACTGAAGAGAAAGAATTACACTGTAAATATCAGGAGATGGGAATCATTGTGAGTCAGTTTAGATTTTACCTACCACATGTTTAATTATATTAGTTTCAGATTTTTTTATTTTAAGAAATAAAGTATCACACACTTGAGGTCATCTACCTTCTCAATTCTGGTATCATTTCTCTGCTCTCATTCTCCCTTCATCCTTAGAGGTAAGTGTTATAGTCAACTTGATCCCTCAAGTTCATGTTTTCAAAATTGTACCGCATATATACCCATATATAATATCCATTGTTTTCATTTTTAAGTTCTTACATATATATATATTATATGTAGTACCCTGTAACTTTGCTTTTCACTAAACATTGTATTTTGAGATATATCCATTTTGTTTGTCAAATTATATACATATATATAGTTTATTTATATATATTTATACACTATATTTACTTATATATATTTATTCACCTTAACCATTTTTCAATAAATGAAAAATTACAATTTATGTATCCATTTCCTTTCTGATGAATATGGGTTGTCTCCAATGTTTTGTTATTAAACATATACTGCAATGAATATACTTTTATGTTTCTTTGTGTATGTGTGGGAGAGTTCTCCAGGTTTTATATACAAAAGTAGAATTTCTTTCCCAAATTTCTTTGCAAATGAGATTTTTACATTTTTCAGAAAAATCTTAGCTCTATCTTGGGGTACTTCTGGGCTTACCTCTGAGCAGGAGTGGTATGACTTTCTATTCAGGCTCTATTAGTTTTCTCATTTTTCACAAAAGCATGTCAACCCCAGCTTTATTCTCTATTAAGGCTAAAGGCAATTACCTGACAAAAGCCATATGTCAGGGTCTTATCAGAGAGAACAAACTCAAAGTCACATCTAGCCAAGATCTATCAAATTCTAGGATGAGAAAACAATAGTTATGGAAGATTACTTGGAAAATACTCAGACTCTCCATTCTTTCTGATTCTCTAAATATGAATTAAACTACAGCACCAAAGGACTTAAATTATATGGCACTAGTCCACAGCCTGGAGACTTGCTAATGAAAACATGGTCTACCAAGTAGCATCATCAACATCACATTGGAGCTTTTTATAGATGCAGATTATCTGGCCTTACTCCTGGTCTACTGAGAGTATCTATTTTAACAAGGTTCCCAAGTGCTTGTATGCATATTAAAGACAAGAAGTACAATTTTAGATAATTATTTCTCATTTTGTGGTTGATTTTTGGGCTAAGTATACCTTTATTAAATCTGATAAAGATTCTTATGTACACAATAAGAATAATGTTCAGATCACTGGCTACTACATCAAATAAGAAACTCTTAATGAGGACCCTCCAAAAAAATTTGTCTGGTCTTAGGGTCAGATATAACGGTGCTTCTACTGAATGACTATTTCACTGTATTCTTTGGAACACTGGAAAATATGTAACTGGCCAGAGTTTATTTTTCCTTGACTGCTAATTACCCAAAATAGGGACTAGCCTATAGCAGGTATGTAGGCGCTTACAGTAGACACTTTGAATTAGTATCAAGCCTGGCTCTATTTTAGCTCCTATTTTTGTTGTTTCATCATTTTCATGTGTTTTAACCCATATTTACTACCTGTATTGTATTTATCATTGTAAGCTATATTAATTTACTCTTGGAACAAGAGAACAAAGGAGTAGAACACTAGTTGGTACCAAATTATACCAAAAACAAGAGACTCCTGTAGTTCTGACTACTGAATAGATTCTACTTTGTTGTTGTCTCATGAAATAATGATGCCCCAGGAACACAAATCCAAAACATCTCTGCCTAATGACTGTGATACTGGAATTAATATAGTGGGAAGTTTTTTAAGACTTTATTATTTTAATTATTTTCTTAGTAATCTCTACACCTAAAGTGTGTCTTAAGCTCTTGACCCCAAGATCAATAGTCACATGTTCTTCTGACTGAACCAACCAGGCACCTTAACACTTATTTTTTTAAAATCAATTTCAGATTTACAAAAATATTAAGAGGAAGGTCCATAAAACCTCACCCCTGAACATGCAGATCTTCCCCTATTAGTGACATCACTTGCCAGAATGGTACCACTTCTTTTTTTTTAACCAAAGATAAACATAAATTGACATATCATGATCACTCAAAATCTATCATTTACATTAGGGTCCACTCTTGTATATTATGGGGGTTTAGACAAATGTTTAATGATTTATATACATCATTATGAGAGTCTGAGTATTTTCATGGCCCTAAAAATCCTTTGTCTATGCCTACTCATCTCTTCTCCAAACACCATCACTGGCAACCACTAATCTTTTTGCTCACTCCATCTTTTTTTTTTTTTCTCAGAATGTTATATAGTTGGAATCATATAATATATGACTTTTCAGATTGGATTCTTTCACTTGGTAATACACATTTAAGGTTTATCCATGTCTTCTCATGGCTTAATCACTCATTTCTTTTCAGTGCTGAGTAATATCCCATTGTCTGGATGTATCACACTTTATTTATCCTTTCGCCTTCTGAAGGACATTTTGGTTGTGTCCAAGATTTGGCATTTGTGAATAAGTCTGCTCTAAATATCCATGTGCAAGTTTTTATGTAGACATAAATTTTCAATTCCTTTAGATAAATACCAAGAAGTGCAATTGTTAGATCTTATGGGAAGAATATGTTTAGTTTTGTAAGAAACCATCAAACTGTCTTCCAAGTGGCTGTATAATTTTGCATTCCCACCAGCAATTGATGAACATTCCTATTCCTCCACATTATCATGAGCATTTTGCATTTTCAATGTTCTGGATTGTGGCCATTCTAATAGGTAAGTATGTGCTGGTATCTTCTGGTTGTTTCAATTTTCATTTCCCTGATAACAAGTGATGTGGTCCATCTTTTCATATGATTATTTGCCATTTGTGTTATCTTCTTTGGTGAAGTGTCTGTTAAGGTCTTTGGCCCATTTTAAAAATTAGGTTGTTTGTTGTCTTATGTTGAGTTTTAAGGGTTCTTTGTATATTTTTGTTAACAGTCATTTTTCAAATATGTCTTTTGCAAATATTTTCCCCCAGTCTGTGGCTTCTCTTCTAATTCTTTTGATACTGTCATTCACAGAGCATATTATGGGAATTTTAAAATTATACCAGAAATAAGTAATTTGAAAAATAAAACATGATCAAGGAGCTAACATTATACTTAAATAAAATTTAATGCCAACTCTATGAGATGATGCTCACACGGCAACAACTGGTATGAACAGTGTTTATACCAGTTTTCCTGGTATAAACATGTTTTCCTGTGCTTGGCACCACAACCTAATATGATATTTCTAGAATATTTCCAATAATTTAGTTCTTGCAAAATGTTTCTTTGCATGTTTAGCCCTTCATCAATCATAACTGAACTGTAGTCCAAAGTGTATTGGACTTAAAATCAGGATATATGTAAATGAAAATTGCCTACTTATGGGGTACCTTGGTGGCTCAGTCGGTTGAGTATCTAACTTTGGCTCAGGTCATGATCTCACGGTTCGTGGGTTTGAGCCCTGCATCAGGGCTGTGCTGATAGCTCAGAGCCTGGATCCTACTTTGGATTCTGTGTCTTCCTTTCTTTCTGCTCCTCCCCCGCTAACACTCTTTCTCTCTCAAATATAAACATTAATTTTTTTAATGTCTACTTATTAGCAATTTGATTTTATCAAAGATACTTATCTGTTCTGATTTTCCACTTACATAGAAGAGTAATAATATCCACTTCAAATATTTATTGAGGGGATTATTGACATAAGCCATACAAAACAGTCTGGCACAGAGCCTGCTAATACTTGGTTTTTAGTGTTTATCTCTGACTGCTAATTCCTTGTATTATTTTGTTGATATATTTAAAAACAATGGAGTTAGAGAATATCTAGCAAATGTTGTTCAAACATAATGTTAATAGCTACTCAGAAGTCCTTACTTTAACTGATGTATTAATGTTGGAAATTTGCATCATTTATTTTCCACTCAGAAATAATGCTAAATATACTCTTTCTCCAGGATCTGGCACCCATTCCTTTGAAATGTAATTATCAAGATAGAGAAGGATAAGAGATTCACTTTAATAAGCACCAATTAACGAACTCACACGGTGAAAGGAGAGCAGAATATGCCACCTGAAAGTATGCCATTTTGGCATATTGATTATTCTGAATTAAAGTTTAAGAAACAGCTGGGGCAAGAAGGACACTCCAGCCCTCCTTCATCGTCCTGAAGGCAGGAAACCAACCTGCCATGTAAAATGGTAGGAGAGTACAAGGCATCTTTACCACCGGAAATAGGTAATATAGGGCCAAGAAGACTATATAAACAAATTTTGTTACTTGTTCACTAATATATTACCTCAAGTCAAAACCTCTTTATCCTGCTAATTCTTCACAAATTTATTGATTCTTTGTCTAAAAGGTATAATAGTTGTCTGCTTTTAATTTTGAAATTAGTTTTTTTTCCCTGTTAATATCTTTTATGTCAAATTAATTATTAGGCCAGCCAAAGACTCTACAAGGAAAGAAAAATTTTTCCACACATACATTTTCTAATCACATTGGCCAACCTCTCCATTAACATCCTCCACTTTTTCAGATCTTAAACACTCTGCCACTTTCTGTTTTAGGAGTATTGACTTTTCACCTCTCTCCCCTATTATAATAGTCTTGACCCCAATGACAATAGTCTTGAAAAAAGTGTTCCTTGCATGTTTAACTCCAAAAGGTGCAGTTTTCTTTGATACTTACCATCTTGTTTGAAGGCATCTGAGGAATGATAAAGATTGATGGGGGAATAATAATGTTGAGCTGTCCCTCGCCAGCTTGGTGAAGAAACACTCAGTGTTCCTAATGAAGGATTGTTATATCGTGGTCTAGTCTTTGAACCAAAGAGAGAGGAAGATGAACTCTTTTTAATTCTTAGCAAAGCAGCATATGAAGTAGGGAAATTAGGAAGAGCTCCAGAATATTCTGTAAAAGAAAAACAATAGTAAAAAGTGAATTATGAGGAGAGTTTTATTTTTTTCTTGTGAATTTTTTTTTTCTAAAGACATTGTGAACAACTTCCTTTGGAGCTGCAACCAAATGCAAACTACAGAGAGTGATAATAAAATAAAATAGAATGTTACTTTTATATTTTAAAGTATTTTCTGGAAATTTCTTCTAGTTACAGTTATTCTGCTAGTAAAGTCAGTTCCCTCACTTACTTGCCAAGAATCAAAGAGTATCTGGATCAATTACCTGATTTTCCCTACAAAGATGACCTCTTGGCATTGGACTCCAGCTGCCTCCTCTTCATTGTTCTTGTGTTCTTTGCCTTATTCATCATTTTTAAGGCATATCTAATCAACTGTGTTTGGAACTGCTATAAATACATCAACAACAGGAACATGCCAGAGATTGCTGTGTACCCGGCCTTTGAAGCACCTCCACAGTATGTTTTGCCAACCTATGAAATGGCAGTGAAGATGCCTGAGAAAGAGCCACTGCCTCCTTACATACCTGCCTGAAGAAGTTCTGCCTTTGTCAATAAACCCTATACCAGCTTTTTGTCTTGTTTATTTTACAGAATGCTGCAATACAGGGGTCTTCAAACTTGTTTGATATAAAATACACTTTCTTTTGTTTAAGCATTTATTTTAAAACACTAACAAGCTTTTTTTGACATCTATTCAAAGTCGTTTTTTTTTTATCGTTATGACTGTTACATTTTAATAGTGTTTTTGAAGACAATCTAGGTTAAGCAAGAGCAAAGTGCCATTGTTTGCCTTGAATCGGGGGAGGGATGGTGGTGTTCTTTACACATTTTCTTGTGTAACTTTGCATTTTCTTTATATAATAGTTTGCATTTTGGTTATTTGCTGCCCTGGATACTTTCAGGAAGAATGACTAAAATATTCAGGGTGAGTAAGTTGGGTATAAGATCTGAAGTTTTAGCTATGAAAACAGGAAAAATCTATACCATTTTAACTTGACTGTGGAAGATGATGGTTGCACGTTTCTAATTTGTATGTGTTTCCATCTTTGTGATAAGATGCTTTAATAAATCTCTTAAATATTAAAAAAGGAAGAGAGAAAGAAAGAAAAAAGGCAAAGAAGAAAAGGAAAGAGAGAGAACAAAGGAATGGAACGGAAAGGAGGAAGGAAGAAGAAAAAAGGAAAAAAAGAAGAAAGACATCCAAAAATTCAAGTCTTGATTTCCTTTGTCAGGAATATTTGGGAATTAACTTTTTTTGTCTTAATGTTAAGGTATCCATTCACATACATTAGATCAGTTCCTTATTTATTATTTAAAAAATAAGGAAAAGGGAAAAACACACATTTTAAATTATATTCTATAAATATAGATTGAATCTTCATGACCTAAAATTTATCACTTAGTAGGAAAAAATGCATCTAATACAGCATATATTTTGATAAGGCTGTAAGTTATGCTCCATGTTCTTGAAAACAGTCAAGTTCACCATGGTAAATAAACAATTTTGGATAAAAGTTGTTTTGTAGACTTTGTTAAATAATCCATATAATAATATTAATTAGTAAGTGGGGATGCTGTTATGAAATTCTTACTTTCATTGATTATTGATAAATGTATTGACCATATTTTACTTTAATTCCCAAGGTTTTTCAATAGAAAATGTATAGATAGTGGTTGAAGTAGAATAGACTAACACTTTTATGTCCGTAGGAGAGTCAGGTTAGTGTTTAAAAACAAACTAATTATGATGAATTCTAAAAAAACAACTAGGAACTGGAATTGTTTTCTATGGCAAATATCAATTGAATTTGACAATTTCTTGATCTTGGAAATATTTTTAAAAATCACAGTTTTGTTCAGACTATCTGATATTTGAACTTAATGGATGTTACCTTAATTTGACAAAAAATAATTTATCTCTGTGAGTAAGCTTTCTCATAATGAAAATTATTTAGAATCATTATACTGCCTCATAGAGATATTTCTGAATGCAAGAAGCATTTCTGTGAATTGAGAATAACACTTTTGTAGGTGTTAAGCATCAAATTAAGTATAACATTTTCTGTTTTGTGAAATCATAAATATGATTTTTCTGAAACTCAAAAAAATATGTTTTTAGATGTTCTCTACATTTAAATTGAGTATGATATGTATAATCAAAGCCTATCAGGAGCTGTTAAGAGATTCATGTCCTTTAGTCCTTGTGTTCAACTTACAAGTATGGTGAAGGTGGATCAATTTTAAGTGAAAATAGCTAACCTCTCCTGGGCAAACTATATGAGAATAGATTATGAGTAGACATAAAAATCTCCTTTAAAACCTGGAATTAAACGCAAGTTTTGGCACCTAGAGGTGGAAGGTAATGAAAAGAGAATGAGTTTTCCTTTAGAGGTACTTTGTAATTGTGGTCTCTGAACTTATTTGTTTCTTAGTGCAGTCTGTTGCTTTGTGTTTTAGCTACCTACCTTGCTTTTGTGTGTGTGTGTGTGTGTGTGTGTGTGTGTGTGTATATATATATATATATATGAAGTGTACCATGCTAGTATCAAAAATTAAAATGGAGTGTGAGAATGTGGCTTATAGTTTTAAAGCTAGAGAAGGATAATCAGTGAAACTAGAAGGGCCACAATGAGGTTCAAAAGCCAGGATCATCACTGTGGATATGAAATATATATATATATATATATATATATGCATATATATATGTATATATATATATTATGAAATATATATATATACATATCTAGGCAGATATGTATATATATATTCCCTACCGTATAAATAGATGTTATATATAAAATATAATTAATATAATATATATTAACAAAATACATACTGGCTAAAGGCATCAGTAATTGTCTTATTCCACCCCATATAAATAGAGATGAACCAAATGCTAATGTGGCTGTGTGCTCCACACCAGGGCTTTGTTTGTCATGTAATTAGTTGCATCTGTTACAGTGGAGATTCCTTTTTCATCAAAGTGAACCCAGAACTTTTGCTAGAAATTTGAAAATTTATTCATTAATTCATGTATTCAGCAAACATGTAATGAGAACTCGGTAGGGGCTAAATGCTAGGGATACAAAGGTGAAGAAGGTACTGCACTCGGCTTAAAGGAACTTATGATATAGTGATGAAGAAAGGCAACTATACATGAACTTTATTCCAACGTGATATAAAAGTAAATTCAAGGATTTAGGGGATCCTCTTATCCTGTCTATGGTCCATCAGAAAATGTTTTCCAGATGATTTCTATCTAATCTGAGTCCTGAAAGACAATTGGTGACTAGTTCAGCAAAGCTCTGAGTAGGGAAGGAAAGATATTCTGGCAAAGGGAAGAAAGTACATAAATATCTGGAAAGGAAAGGCAATAGGGTGTGATGGTAGATTAAGTAATCAGGATCTCATTGTGTGAGGGAGAGAGGTGGGAGGAGAAATACAGCTGAATAGGTAAACTGGGATTAATGATGAAAGGCCTAGGATGCCATGCTAAAATGGTAGGACTCTGAAACAAGAGTAATATAAATTTTAGAAACATCTTCCTGGCTGCAGTGTCATTTGCAACAAGACAAAAGGAAAAAGAAGACTAATCAAGAGTCTAAAGCTGTAATGAAGGCGAATATTAGTCACGAATGAGGAGGTGATATAATGCGGATGGGAATAAAGATTACTGATTGATTGGATTTGAGTCAAGGAAGGGAAAATAAATCTAGGGATACTCAGTGCTACAAGAAGATGGATAAGGGTGCAGGAAAAGGCATGTGCTTGAAGTGAAAGCTTATGAATTCAATTTGGAGCAGGTGGAGAGGTTGAGGGACTTCTTAGGGCATTCATTCTGATTAGAAAATTCTGTAAACATAAGGGAGATACAGACTCATGAGAGATTATTAAATGGTAACCAAATAGATTGTTATTAAACCATGAGAATACCTGTGTTTGCCAAGGCAATACATAAAATGAGGAATAGAGTGTTAAAAATGGAACCCTGACAAACACCAGTATTTAAGAGAGTAGCAGAGGTAAAGAAACCTATAAAGAGGAAAAGAAGAAAAGTGTGAAGTTACCAAAAAGAGGGGAAGAGTCTTTCAAGGCTGATGAGAGAGAAGTTGATAGTGTTGAAAGGCTGGGTCTGCAGTGAAGGGGTGCCCCACAGCAGCAAAACTGCTTTACTGCTGCACATATCATGCACAGTGAATGTGTAAGTGGTCAGATTCAGGAAATGAAGAAGAGTTTCTGAGCTCTGGAAGAGAGTCTAGAACGCTTACATTGCCAATTCCATTACATTAGACAAAAAAGATACTGGCCTTAGCCTGTAATCTCCAATAGTCTCCTGGACTAGGTGCAAGCAACTTTCAATTCAGTGAGGTCTCCCACTCTTGGGGGCAGTTCTAACACTTCTACCTGTTGCCCTCCTAGCTGTCCAGCTTCTTTTTATGACATCTCTAATTTCCCCACTCTTCATTCCCAGTTCTGGGGACCTTCAGCTCTGGAAAATAGATCCCTCAGTATCAATAAAAGGGAAAATGATGTTTCCATCCTAAGACTTCGATTAACCCCCAACTTTGAGAGACTGAATTGATTTAACACATATGGGGCTCTCTTGGGGGTGAACAATACTGCATCACCTTCCTAAGTTTAAATTAAGGTATTTGAATTTCTATCCATCTCATCTTATTGTACACTTCTTTCTAGGATCTCAACCCCTTCAAGATTTACAAGCTTCTTATCTTAACACCCTGTCACCACCTGCCGTCCTCAATCCCCTTCCTCTCCAGTTTAGAGTTTGTTGTTCATTACTTAGTCCCTTCAGTGTACCTTCACTTACACTGGCCCTTTAACCTCTCTTGCTTTCACAGACTGAACTCTCTGTCTAGTTTAAATTCAATTATCAACATGCTGTGTTCCTGAATGCATCTGGAAAAGAACAGAAAATCATTCGTGAAGGTCATAATTCATGATATTAAGAGCGAGTGAAATTTTCTAGTTCCTCAGCATTACTACCACATTTCCCTAATCCATTTAATATCCCATCCCTTTGGATGAATAATTTACATCTATCCTTCATCCCCAAGCTCCATACCTTCTTGGCCTTCCTGGTGATGATGTTCCTATTTCATGAAGAAAATAGAAGCAATCAGAAGAGTGGGTCCCTCACATGCACACCCACCTGTATGTATGTTAATATACTCTACCTTGCTTTCATTGCCTTGCTGTGAATGAATTGTCTGTGCATCTATTAAAAGCCAGCTCTTCCAATCTTGTGCATTGAATCTCATTCCAACTCATCTTGACTTCTCAAGGATGTCTTTCTAGAAAATCTTCTCTAGCTCTCCTTCAGCACCAATTTTTTTCTCCCCATTAGATTATTCCCGTAACTGTACAAATATTGATCTAACCTTTTTTAAAAAGGTATCTAAACCTACCACTCCTTCTGATGATTTTTGTTAACAACTTCTTAAAAAGAGCTATCAGTGGTCATTGTGTTCAATTCCTCTCCTGCCATTCTCCCTTGAGCCTATTGTAAACAGTCTTATTTATAACACTCCACAATGACTCTCTTCTCATTGCTAAATCTAAAGATCAGTTTTAATCTACGAGCAACTTTCACCATGGTTAACCATTCTTTTTTTTTTCCTTTAAACATTTTCCTCATATGATTCCAGTATAGTATAATACCATGTTTTTATTCCTATATCACTGGCTACTCCTTTTTTGTCTTCTCAGCTTCTAAATTCTAAATGTTGGTGCACTCTAGAGAAAATATTTTCTGGTTTAAATTGAGTCATGATGACAACAAGGTAAAAAAAAAAAAAAAAAGCTTGTTGGCAAATTTCCTTTTGTAGCAGGTTTCTCACACAGAGAGTCGTGACACCGAGGCCTTTTAATTTCCAGGAAGCAACTTTATTTGTGCTGGCACCACTTGTTGGGTTCATACCCGAAGAACTGACAACCGAACATCACGTGACATATTTTTAAAATACATTTTCTATTTTTTTGTCTCCCATACATGGTAACATACACATATATGTAGTCTGATTAAGTAGTCTCAGTTTACAAGGTCATGAGCGATGTCACATAGGCGCATAGCCCAGACAGCTTGAAGTTTTCTATCTCTTTTTTTTTTTCTCCTTAGGGAGGGGACCCTACCACACTTTCAAGGTACTCTTTTTCCTTTTCCTTTTTTCCTTTTTTTCCTTTTTCTTCATTATATATATATATATATATATATATATATATATACATATCATAGTCCTTCATTCTACATAGTTTTAGAATAATTTTATTTAATGTTTCGCTACTAATACTTTACCAGTTTGTAGTCCTCTACCAATACTCCCAGATTGTAAATTCCATGAAGGCAGCAACTGGAGCAACTGTATTGATGATCTTATTCATGAACATTAGTTCCATCCCTGTGAGCAGACCTTTACTCTGGTCTGTAACTTGAACCAGCTCTAAGTCTTTCATATTCCAATGTTTTCCTATGCTCATTTTAACTTCCACTTGTAGTTAACAGCTCTTTATTCTCTCTTCTATGCTTCTGCCTCAGCTTCTAAATATTTCCTGACCTCTGTCACAGAAAGCACTTTCTGAGATAAATCATTTGATAAATCTTATTCAGGATTCAGAATATGTTTTTAGTCATCACTTCAAGAATTGTCATTTAAGGGGCGCCTGGGTGGCTCAGTCGGTTGAGCGCCCCACTTCGGCTCAGGTCACGATCTCACAGTTTGTGAGTTCAAGCCCTGCATCAGGCTCTGTGCTGACTGCTTGCTCAGAAACTGGAGCCTGCTTCAGATTCTGTCTCCTTCTCTCTCTGTCCCTCCCCCGCTCATGCTTTGTCTCACTCACTCTGTTTCTCAAAAATAAATAAAATGTAAAAAAAAAAAAAAAAAAAAAGGAATTGTCACTTAAGAAATGGAAGCATTAAAAAGAAAAAAAGAAAAAGAAAAAGAAGGAAAGAAAGAAAGAAAAAGAAAAAGGAAGGAAGGAAGAAAGAAAAAAAAGGAAGAAAAAGAAGGAAGGAAAGAAAGAAGGAAGTGAGGAAGGACAAGGGGAAGGAGGGAAAGAAGGGGAAAAGAAAGTAGGAGCATAGGTTGGGATTTCAAAAAAGCTCAGTGAAACATAAATGTTAAGTGGCACTCTGCCGGGCTCTGGACTGGTTTTCTTCTACACATTAAGTCCTTGATTTCTTTAAGCAAACTTAAACATAATTTGCTCCCTAATTCACTCCTTTCTCATTCAGCATTCATTAATTTCTGTCAACAACTCTTCATTGAAATTCTACTATGTGTTAAGAACTGGGGATACAATTGTGAGTAAATCACAAATGGTTCCTACCTTCATGGAATTTACAATCTAGGACATTGGTAGGGGAATGCAAATTGGCAAAATATTAGTAGAGGAACATTAAATAAAATTATTCTAAAACTATGTAAAACTAAGAATTATGACACACATAATGGGGGAAAAAGGAAAAAAGAAAAGAAAAGAAAAACAAAGTGCCTTGAAAGGATACTTGCCAACATCTTATTTTTTTACTTTGTTGCCATTATGACTCAGTTCCTGGCAGGAAAACTCTTCTCTTGGCTCTGGTATACATCTTCCTCCTACACCTTGGCCACTCATTTTATTGATTCAGAATTTTGGATAAGAGCAGCTTTGTCAGTAAACCTATTTGCAATATAAATTCCAAAGTTAGATTGCCTGGATTTAAATCTATACTCTACATCATAGCAGATCTATGGCTTTGGGCAAAATACGAATAACTCTGTTTCCTTGCCTTTAAAATGGATGTAAATAACAACTGCACTTCCAGTTGGTGTAGAGATCAAATAAAGTAATACATGTAAAGCACTTAGAAATTTGCTTGTTCACAGTAAGAACTAAATAAATGATAACTATAGTATTTTTTATTATTATCTGCACTTAAGTTATTACCTCTGGTGGACATAATTGAACAATGGGCTTAGGCTTCCCAGATTTGATTGGGATACAAAATGAAAATATAAATACCAAATTTTAATATTCATTTGACTTTGAGGAATTAAAAGACTGGCAAATGGAAGAGGGATAGTTGCAATTTCATTTTCCTGACAGGTGTATTCCTATGAGTACATTCTTAAGAAAAAATTTGGGCGACAAATGGAAATTATGAATCTACAGAAAACACATCGGTTTTTGTGTTTGTTTGCCTTTTGTTTTTGTTTGTTTGTTTGTTTCTATTGGCTAAACCAAGATCTACTCATTTTTTCTCTGTTTTCTTATTTAAGGTTTGAAAGGCAAAGTAACTAATAATTCTTTGTTGGAGAAATCTTCATCAGTTGCTCAAACTTTTAATGAATATCTATGCTGAAGATGTCAGCAGAATCTAGTTATACGTTAATCATTTTTTCTTCTATTTTCTCACTGCTCATAGATCAGACCTTAGGGGATGTGTATTATAGTTATTTCTAAAGTGGTCTAGAGATTTGGTGATAAAACTCAATTAACCTGGTGCTCTCACACCATGAAATTCCAGCTGGAGGTTGGGTAGGAGTAAATATTAATGCCTTCATTAAATATTTCCTAATCAAATGACCCTGGGACCACTGAACCTATATTATTTAATAAAATTGTACTCTATTAAATTAGAATGACATTGCCACCACTTGCAGTCTTGGGACTAATAGCATTTCTTTTCCATTACCTAAAAGGTCACTTTATAGATGTCATTGCCATTGAATGTAAATAATATTCATGAGATAATGGGTTAGAATTAGTAGAACTAGGATTTTTATGGCAATATTTATGAACAAATATGGATGAAAATGTCAATATGATAAAGGATACATTTAAAAATATTTAATCCCTATCATATTTAAAATTTCCTGAATTTTCTGATATCAAGTCAACTTCAGAATTATATCTTTGTCCCTTAGTATGAAAAACATGTTTGAAATGAAATTTAAAGCTCTTAAAATATTGATGATATAATTAAAATATCACTACTGCATTCTGTATTAAATCTTTTTCTGTCATTTCCCCACACAATTTTTACAACCAAATAAATCCAAGCAACACCAAAAATTCATGAAAGGACAAACTTTTGTATAAATTCATTTATTTCCTATAGTTCTAGTTTGGTTTTAAATATTTATTTAAGCCCATGCAATAATACATATAAATAAACTATAGAATCAAATGGTTGATATGTGATGCTCTGAAGAATAATGTTTAATCATACACTCATAAGTCAGAGGAGCAAAGAGTGACACCATATATTGATGACACAGCATACCAAAAATGAAGAAGTCATACAATACCCAAACCTGCACTGTGACTCAATCTGGCATCAAAATCAGCATAAGGA
Organism: Panthera tigris; assembly: GCF_018350195.1. Taxonomy (NCBI): domain Eukaryota; kingdom Metazoa; phylum Chordata; class Mammalia; order Carnivora; family Felidae; genus Panthera; species Panthera tigris. Next base: position 33,802,283 of record NC_056669.1, read on the forward strand.
AATTTGATATCTGACCTTTTTCAGGGTAATTGCTAAGGCTGTCTTCTCTTTGATGAGAATTAATGTTAACTGTGCAACTTTAGCCTGCCAAAGTTATGAAGCTTGCATGGATGGATGTAACACCTCAGTGAAGCCAGTCATGTGAACCATATTTAGAAATGGTTAATAATTTATAAATAATGTGCATCATTTCAATTTAGTTGTGTGCATCTATGGCAGAGGAGAGTTTGAAATAGCTCAAGTCAAATGTACTCTATGTCTCAGCTCAGCACTTTCAAGAACTGCATTATGTGCAAACTTCATAGTGTTTTAGCTGGAGAAGTGAGAAAGGATATGCAGAAGATTAAATTCATTTTTAAAGCACCAAAGTCAGGCATCTAAACTGTACTACTCCTAAGATTTAAGGAAAAAAAATAACAGCATTGCATTTCTAGTTTTCTTTGCATAAGATTGAAAAATAGGCATACTTACAGGGTAAAAAGAAACATAGCTCTAAAAGTTATTTCTACCACTCCTATTCAGATACACTATTTAACATTTGAAGTCATAATGATTTAAGATGTGGAAAACTTTATTTTTTCTCAATAGTAAATGTTTAGTTGTATGCACAGAACATGAAACTTTCTTCACCTTAATCTGGATAATATATATGTTTTTATTGAAAGAGAGAGTGGAGACAGAGAAAGACACACTTTCTCATAGTTTTTCTGTTTTGTATATTTTTTCACAATTGTTACAAGTTTTAAAAAATCAGTAGTATTTAGATAATTCATCGTTAAGCTATCAAAAGACTACAGTGTCTAAGACTGATACGCCTGTTGTTTTCTAATCACTGAGGAAATTAGTAAGGGCAGGAGCTAGTTGTGAAATATAACCAAATTAATTTAGTGATTAAATAATTCCCTCTTGTTTTGGATAATTAAGGGTTTCGGTGAAGTTTTACGTCTGCAATGATTATATTAGGCTATTTGTTTTCTTTGTCTCTGTATGTTTAAGATAGATCAGATAGTATCTGATAATAAATCACATAAAGCTGACATTATTTAGCAATAAATGCTATGATTACAAATAATTAAACAAAATGTATCTTTCCTCTCAATTTTAGAAAATACTCTTGGGAAAGTTAAGCTTTCATTATATGTACATATAAAAAATAAGGAAGTGTGGGGGCACCTGGGTGGCTCAGTGGGTTAAATATCCGACTTTGGCTCAGGTCATAATCTCATGGTCTGGGAGTTCGAACCCCTTGTCGGGCTCTGTGCTGTCAGTTCAGAGCCTGGAGCCTGCATCAGATTCTGTGTCTCCCTCTCTCTCTGCCCCTCACCCACTCACGCTCTGGTCTCTGTCTCTCAAAAAATGAATAAACATTTAAAAAAATAAATACATAAATAAACAAGTGTGTTTCATTATGTCTAGTGCTTCCAATGATGCAATATCAATACTAGAATTTCTAAATCTATAGAATGTGGATGCACTCAGTCTATTGTGGATTTAGAAATGGAATTCAAGATGGCCAATTACATTAATGGAATTTTAGATAGCTAAGAATTATCTTGAAGTGTGTGGGCTACATAGACATACATAATGCAATACAGGATTTAACATTTATTTAATACATAGAAAATGATCTATTATTATGTATCCCAAATCATAAGTTAACCATGGAAATACAAAAGCAATAAAACATAAAATATTTCTTTAAAAAGTTCTTAAAAACTCAGAGAAGAATAATATAAACTTCAGGGAAACCACTTTATAATCATGGAATTTGAATAAACCTCAATCTGATACTGATAGCCTCTCAGATAAAAATATAGTGACAGTTTTAAAGAAATGGTCTTCCTTGGGTTTAGTTCTTTTTAAAGAGGGGATGTGTGGAAAGTGATTTTTAATTATTGCATAAGCAAGTAACAGGGTACAAAGCCACCCTCTCCATTAAGAAAATAAAGGTTTCTCTCAGGCCTGGTGGAATCCTTACTCTGCATGGGCACTATCTTAGGTATATTCTCTGTAAGGAATTTGGTAGGTTCCAAGCAAACTGTGCTTTCCCACTGGGATGGGTGTATTGGTTCTTGCCTTGTCCAGCTACTCTGAGCCAATCAATTTCCTTATATTTAACCTTTAAAGAAATCCCTACATTCTTGTCCTTTAGCTGTTGGTTTTTCCAGCAATCACAGTCTCATTGGGATGACCAGGCCACAAGCCACACTGTTAATAGAGAGTGGAATATGTACATAGTAGGTTACTGCAATTTAAGTTGCAGGGGAACATCTAGGAAAAAGCAATTGATACCAATCAAACGGGACTTGACATTGGAGATGGAATTTGAATTGAGCTTTGTTCATATTTCACAAATGAAAAATAAGCATTTGAAAATGTGTTTATGACTTTTATTTTGTGACTTTAGCACATGAAAATGTTGCTTAAGAATCCCTTCAAGGGGCTTTAGTCATTGAAGTCCCCAAATGACCTCATTTATAAGGAGATTTTTCTTCAAAGGCAGTCCTACACCTTTAACCTTCAAAACTACATGCTAGGAAGACACATACTGGAATAGTCAGAAACTGTGCAACTAACAGCAATTTATTCAAAGAAGACATCAAAAAATAATTTTTCAATGACATTTTAGCAAGGTTAGGTGAATTCTCATTTAACAGAAGAAATACCTGTAAATCATTTAAATTTTCTCATCTGCTGTGGTTATGGTATTCTAGCCTAAACTGACAGCTCATTTGGCCCAGTTACTTAGTTAAATAAAGATAAAGACATCAAGCAGGTTAAAATGCTGCATCCTGATTTAGAATGTCACTCTCACTGTCAGGGCCTCCACATCTGCTTCGTCTGTGGCACTTACTCAATATCTAACAAACTCAATTTCCAGAAAGCAACTCCCAACTGTGAAACTGCTATTTCTCAGGTACTTACAGAGCACAGATTCTACTTTCCAACTCAAAGACTTACTTACATATGAATTAAGTTTCAAGGGAATAGACATCTGGTAATTTGCTAAATCTGTGGAGTGTTTTAGCTCAACTGCCTTTTACTCATTTTGTTACCGCCTTCTGGATCAGAGGGGTCTTTCTCTTAATCCTTTCCTTATGGAATAAATTACAGGGTTCAGATTCAAAAGGAATAAGGGTTCCTTAAGTTTCCCATGAATTCTAATTTTAAACCCTCTGATTAGAAAATAAATATATCCTCAAAGTCATCTGTAAACTTAAAATCCAGAGAGTATCTTTTGCAAAACTATCTCTGATGTTGTCTATCTCATGTATAGACATATATACCAATAGATACATAGGCAGATTTTGTTTGGTTTGTTTGAAGGAAACTGAGATCAGTTTAAGGATGTAATCCTCTAATTTTTATTTAATATTATATTGTAATTATTTATTCATGTTCCAAATGTTCTTCAAAGGCATTTTATTGGCTACATAACAACCCAATGTATGTGATCTGTTAAAATGTATTTAGCTATTTCCTTAGGATCAGATTACTTTATCTGTTATATATAATGTTTCAGGGATATCCTTGTACATACATCTTTGTGTATATAACTAATATTTTCCTTAGAAAAGCATCATATAAGTGGAATTTCTGAACATGAAAATAGCTCTTGCTGATTTTTTCTAAGAGTTTTGACTTAATTATACTCTTGTTTTCATCAAGAAGCAGCAATAAATTTTTAACATTTAATTATGATATCTTATATACCATTTTATTAGATGATGCTAATATGAATTCCCCTTTTAAATATGATAACAAAAAACCTATTTCATCATTGCTTAGGTTTGCAGTTTGATTATTAATCGTATATTTTTTATGCACATATTTCTAATTAAATTATATATAAATTGGTTTTCCTCTAGACTTGTGATTTCTTTTTCTGGGTTCTTAAAATACTTTTGTACACTATGACTATTAATAATCCCATTTAATGTTGATTTTTATTTGATGACAGTGTACTATAGAAAAAAAATTACATTTTTATGTAAGCAAGTTTATTGATAATTTTCTTTCTTTCATTCATATTTATTTACTTTGACTTTTGGATTTCTTCTTGAATTTACTTATGACTACTTTAAGATTCTAGATTTAGAAACATTAGTCAGATCCACGCTAAAACCAATATATCTATTAACTTTATACGATTTTCAAATGTTAATTTAAAAGGAAAGTCATTGATGCAATGACTGATTGATGCAAATTTTACTTGTTGGTTTTTCAGGGGAAGGGAACAAAAATTTTTGAATATTATTGTAAAGTTCAAAGTAGTTTTAGAATATCTAAAAGGTGATACCAATTTCTTTTGTTCTAATGTCAGGTACGACATTGCCTGAGGTTAAGAGGATTGATTAGCTGTGGAAGGAAGAAAGTCAGTGAATATTTAATCCAAATTAATAAAGAATGCATTTAAGCCAGATCCACAGGTCAAAAAATGCTATTTACTTACACGAAGAAGAACCTCTTAAGACTAGTGTTGTCCCATTTGTTCAACGGTAAAGGCAGATCTGCTTTATAAAACAATACTTGGAAACCTGTAATATTAGTGACATCTTCTATATTGTCAAAACGTTTCCTTTTTAAATTTTGAGATCGTCCCTAAGCCCACTTAACATCTTACTGCTGAAAACACTTTATTGTGGCTATAACTTTTAATTTCATGACAGTACAAAAATTCTGACTTTTAGGTTACACTTTTTTTCTTCTTTTTTTTAATGACAGTTGGTCAGTGTCTAAGGCTCAATGACATTTATCAGCTACCTAATTAAAATGTGGAACTTTTATAATAATTGCAAATGTGACCTTCATTTGTGTATTTTTGCTAGCTAGCATGTTTAGCCAAATGTCACAAAGAAACCTAATCTATTCCTTCCCATAATGTTTAATTATATCATATTGAAAGTATCCATTCTTCAGTTACCGTTGTTTATGAAATCATATTGCTTCCCTAGAGAGTGGGGAGCTGTAGTTCCAATATCCTAATGAGCAGCGTTTATAAGGCTGTGTCTACAAGCTGCCAAAACAACTAGTTGAAAAGTGAAAATCCATTCAGTTAACAAGTTGGTTTGTCTTTGTGATGCCAAAGAATAGCTCTGATTTGTTTTTCTCAGTACAAATAAGGGATTCATAGACTTGGGATAGTTTGTTTCAGCTTTCTGATCTCTCCTAGCACCTTCAGATCTTTATATCTGATTGGGTGAAATCACCTCTTGGATGTTTCACGGTATTTGAAGCCTTCCATACTTTCCAAGTTCACCCTTCTCCATACCCAGAAGCACTGCCCTAGTTAACTCTCTCTTCTAAATTCTCTCCTGATCCTTCTAGTCCATGATCCACAATTTCATGAAAATAACATTTATAACACGGAAATCTGATAATGGTACATGTCTGCCCAAAATACTGCAATCACTCCTTTCAACATTCAAGGTAAAGTGAACTTTTCTTCTGAGGGACAAGACCATTCTCATCCATTTGTGTAAATTCACATCTTCATCTTGTCTTCCTTCTCCATATTTTAATCAATTAATAATGAATAGCTACAGTTTCTCAACTCAATCAATCCAAGTTTCTTTTTCATTGCTATTTCCCTAATGTTATGTGTTCATTAGAAAGTAGGGAATATTTTATGAAAATGCAATTTAGGGGTATTCCATTTATATACAAATAATCACTCATCTACAAAGATTCATAAATCATTTTATTTTGTATATAATAATTAATTCCAATTAAAAAATAAAAATCAAATATACTTAATGCATAAAATTACTTTTATTATATCATTTAAAATATGTTAAACAACCCCACAAAATTAAATCTATCTAAATATCAAAATATGTACTCTAGTAAGAGTTTTTTGTTACATTAAAAAAATAAGTGTCTAAATATAATAGTAATGTTTGGATGAACCCATAGAATTAGGAGACTTGATCTGGTAGGTATAAGTTTAAAATGCATTTTGGAAGAGCAGTAAAAATTTGGGTACATTTTTTTACTCAGAGTTTTTCTCATGTATGCTGCTATGAAATTTTTGTGGTGAGAAAGATTTCAAACCCCAACTAAGAATTTACTCAGTTTCTCATTTTATCAGGAGATATTTCACAGTGTGACTGAGAAAGTATCATGCTGGTACCTGATAGGTAGAAGACAATATATTAGAAAAATAAAAATTTTAAAAATATTTGATATTTCAAACACCAAAAAAAAACCTTTCAAAATACAACAACATTAAGTAAGATGATAAAAATTTCATTGAATCTGGAAGTTTTTGGAACCAAAGGAAGGTAAGTGATGATTATCCAATTGCCCATTGTTACTGCAGTAAACTGTACAATTCTTTATTGACAGTCTCAATTCAGTGTGATGTATTCCGTATTTTATACCACTGCATGTGAACATATTTTAATGACATAATTCCAACTCCTCAAAGCTGTTTTCCTCAACTTCAAATCCCAACTCTGTCATTCATTACCTTCCTGACTGCATGAATTACTGAACTTCTCTAATGCTGTGTTAAATCAAGATAAAATTAACTACTTCACAATGGCTGTCCTGAAGATTGAGATAATATGTATGAATTGTCAAGTATATTGCACAAAAGAGGAAGTCTACAAATTTTACCATGATCATTATTTTTATCATTGTTATTAAACATAATAGTACTATAACAGCTTGGAATTAAAATCAAATGTGATAGGCATCTACAGATTTTTCAAAGTAATTTGGAAGTATTTTTTTATATTTTTGCTCATATATTTTTGTTTTCTTAGGACAGTGGAGACTCTCAGGTTAATTAGCTCTATTTGGGGGAGGTGTTAGATTTTATATCATAGTGTTAAAAAAAAGGTTTAGGAAAAAAACATTAAGCCACTAGATTTTGGGGGCTTTTAATTGAAATTTCTCATCAAAAAGTTATCTAATACATACATTATTCAAATATCTCCAGTGATGAATCTGAAATTGAGTTCCTTTAGTAAAAGTGTTCCCCCACCTGAAAGAATAAGTTTTTTAGAACTGAGAGATGAAAAAAAAAATACACATGACAGAATTGAATTATTTTCTATGTCTATTGAGAAATTTAATCTGGCCAAGAGGTAGTTGAAAAAAAATTTAATAACTACATTTGCTAGTGATAGTTATAAACATTTTCTCACAGGAGTTCTTAGCAGAATGTGCATAATTGGTAAGAGTTCTCATTTGCTGCAATAATATAAAAAGTTCAATTAATCCCCCACAGGGCTTACCAACAATGCCTTGTATATGGTCAGTACTAAGTATTGTTGAATAGACAAGAAACCTAAAAGCTAAATGAATGATCTGATTTCAATAATTTCTCATCACAAAAGGGAATAATATAAAAATAACAATATGCTAATGAGCTATACAATATTATACTTTGTATATAATATATATAATACAAGGAGATATGTATATTACATATATTATACAAAGAGATATTTTTACAGCTGTACCAAAATTTATATATCCAAGTAAGTCCCATCTTTTAAAGTATTCACTTCTCTTAGTGCTACTGGCTTTTATTGCCAAAAACAGTTTTTGAACATCTATTTTGAAATGGCCTCTATAGCCTTATGAATTTATGGCTATGTTTTATTAAAAACAGCTTTATTTATGATAATAAAATGCAGTGAAACTTGATGCATGGACAGTATTAATTAAAGGAGAAATTGGGAGAGAAAGATACTGAGGTTAGGAGAGCTGAAAATAAGCTGAAACCATACAGGGTTTCAGGGGAACCTGAAACTGTACAGGGGAAACCATACTGACTTGCCATATCAGAGACCGATAGAAAAGCAGACTGGAAAAACTGGAAGAGAGAATTGGGAGATAAAACAAGGCACAGTTATGAAAATTTTGTTTTCTTCTGATTATGAAAGTGAGATGAAGTGGGAGCACAGAGGGAATTTATCCAAATTAAGCTATTGGTAAGGGCGATATAATTTAGACATCCATACCTCATTGCTGCAGCATTATAATCAAAGAAATCACGCTATATGAGGTAAATAGTAATTGGAATCAGATCTGCAGATGGTGTAATTACCTCCACATTTTGGCAAAGATTGGGGAGAAATCTTTAGGAATTTAAGCCATATGGGATGAGGTCATGAGTGAGAATTTGAGTTATGTATTAAAGGCTTACCTATAGGTATGGCACATATCTGATCTGTTTTCTTTATTGGCTCTGGTCAACGCTGGTGGGAGACAAACGATGTATTTATATTTCTACACTTGATGTATACTTGTTAATATATTTTTCTTCTCTACGAGAAAATGGAATTGCAAATTATTGTAAAACATGTTTTTTTTTTAATTTTTTCTCCCTTTAGTTTGGTACTAATTGTAATTCCTTAATTAGAAGCGTGGACTATGCCATAATGTGGTCATTTTTTATTTTATTTTTTTATTTTTTCCAGGTAGAAACTACTTTTTGTGTGGAACTATAGCCTTAAGTCATAACTTCAAATATAATCTAATTGATAAAAATACAAGTTTAACATTATATCTTATAGTGACATTTTTGGAAAAATTCATTTTACATGGCAAAATAAAAAGATTATTATCATGGAAAATAAATATAACAATTTACAAAAACTTGAATGGATATTAGTTTCATGATCACTGTCTTAAAGGAATAAGCAAACTCTAGTTTTTATTCAATGTAACACAGGCTCTCCTCTTTTTTAAGTACATTTATTAACAGTTTTTCACTGTACGCCTCACTCTTCTTTATTTCTTCCCTGGCTAAAATTCTCATCCTTTTAAAATCAACATTCATATTGGGGCGCCTGGGTGGCTCAGTCGGTTAAGCATCCGACTTATGCCTGGGTCATGATATCGCGATTCCTGAGTTAGAGCCCCCTGTCGGGCTCTGTGCTGACAGCTTGGAGCCTGGAGCCTGGAGCCTGCCTCAGATTCTATGTCCCCCTTCTATCTCTGCCTCTCCCCTGCTCATGCGCTGTATCTCTCTGTCTCTTAAAAATAAATAAATGTTAAAAAATTAAAATCTATATTCATATTCATTTTTTAGAAGCAAATGAAAACTAGTTATTCCATAATATTTAAGATATATGTATGAACATATTTAAAAATACCACCAAATCAGAAGGGTCATATTTAAAAAATTTTTTTAATATTTATTTTTGAGAGAGAGAGACAGAGACAGAGCACAAGTGGGGGGAGGGCCAGAGAGAGGGAAACACAGAATACGAAGCAGATATGGGGCTCAAACTCATAGACCATGAGATCATGACCTGGGCCAAATTTAGACATTTGACTGACTGAGCCACCCAGGTGCCCCAGCAGGTTCATATTCTTATGTCAGTACGTTTTGTGAGAAGCAAGTTATTTAAAAAATGATTTGCCTATCAATAAATATACAGATTATTCTTCAATTTTCCACCATTCTGTATGGAAGTTGGTAACCTGGATCTATTGGTAACTCAGCGATTCTGAGAAACCCCTAAAATCATCTGTAAAATATTATGCATATAGCACTTGAGGAGAGATGAGACTACTAGAGCCATATATAGCTTTTATCAAGATTTTGTTTTGTTTTGATTTGATTTTTAAGTTCTTATTTAAAATCCAGTTAGTTAACATACAGTATAATATTAGTTATAGGTGTATAATATATTGATTCAAAACTTCCATACAATAAGTTTTTATAGAAGCCTAGGACACACAAAAACAGGTACTTCGTATTTTCAAACAGTTGTTTATAGATATGTAATGTTCTTGAATGCTGAAAAGTATTTTGATTCAACAGAAACCCACGAAAATTTATTGCATATCTCCTGGGTACCAGGAGCTCTGTTTAGTGCTCCAACTCAATGTGTTTGCAAGAGAATGCAAATGGAGATAGGAGAGAGTTAACATGTATGTATATTCATTATAATATAAGGCAATGCAAAATACATACATATAAAAAGCCTGCAAAATGAGAAGGGGTTAAGGAAGATATCCATAAAGATTGATGCTAACTTCAATAATGTCACTTGGCTTGGGAGGAGTTTTTTTCATTTCTCATTCTTAAAAAGCTTTTATTAAGGTACAAATAAAATTGTGTCTTAAAACAAATGGTTCATTGGTTCAAATATTCCAAAAAATATGGAAATAATAGTTACTTTACAAAATTTAGGTGCTACCCTTTTACTCTAGTGCCTAGGTACATGCCTTAAAGCAAATACCCATTAAAAAGATACAGCTATTGAGCACTGAATGTATGTGTAACCTTGTGCTGAGGACAGTGAAAAGCAACTCCTGAATACTATTTGACTGTTAAAAATATTATATAAGCTAAAATATCCTCTCAAGAAGAGGTTCTTATTACAGACTAAGACAATGTTTTGAATATAGAAAACTAGAGTAAGTGCAAAGATGCTTAATGTTGATTAACATCTAGCAGCACCTGGGTATCAAAGTCAGTTAAGCATCTGACTCGATCTCAGCTCAGGTCATGATCTCAAGGTTAGGTTTATGAATTTGAGCTCCGAATTGGGCTCTGTGTTAATGGCGCTGAGCCTGCTTGGGATTCCGTCTCTCTTACTCTCAGCCCCTCCTCCTCTTGTGCTCTCTTTCGCTCTCTCACAATAAATAAATAAGGTAAAAACATTTTTAAAAAGTTCTTCTAATATTGTTTTCATAAAATTTGATGGACACCTGAAACATTGCATATTCAAATTTCCTAAGATGCTACATGTTTCCAAAACTCCCCTTTCTAAGTTTGACATTCAATATCATCTGTATATTAAATCCAACTTATTAACCAAGGGTCAGTTCTCATTTTTTCCTACCATACTCAACAAATTTTCCTTGAAGTTACACTTTTTAAACTCAGTTATTATTACTCAAAGACAGATTTAAGCACAAAGGTTAATTAAAGTATTATTTTTAGATGATAATAAAAGCAGATATATTATTAACAAGAAGTGCAAATTTTTCTTAGAATTTTAAGATTGCTCATCAGATTACAGAGCTAATCCTTATGAATGTTTTTAGGTTGCACTCAGTCTTCCATTGATGTGGGTTCAATCTCATTGCCCTTTTGGGCATTTTGCTAAATAAGTTGAGAGTCCTAGTCTTAAAATCTCTCACCCACTTTTGTTCAACACATTGCCTGGTTTAAAATGTCTTTGCAATGCGTTTCCTTTCCAACCAGCTAAATTCAACATTGTTTTCTAACCCCAATTCTGATCAGTTGCACTTGAAATTTTTATTAGCCATTTTTTTCCCTTGCCTTGAGCTTCATATATATATATACATATATATATATATTCATATATATACATATATATATTCATATTCACACATCTGCCCCTATGCTTACTAATATATAAAGTGCTAATAATATATAATCTGTTAAAAGAAAAGGAGACTACATGTATAAGGCATACTTAATCACCTTGAAAAAAAAACCAAAACTATAAAAAGGACGACTTGAAGGCAATGGTGAAAGAAAATACCAGTAGTTTACTGCAGGTAAGAGAAGAGGAAATGTTGCCAAAAGATTTTTATGGATCAAGGTGTCCTTATCATATCCATGTCCAGACTCCTCCTGGTTTGAACTGCCACTCTTCCCTTTTCATACAGATACTTCAAAAAACTCTGGGCAATTTGAAGGTAAGGACAAAAGGATCAATGTGCCATGAAAACATGTTCTAAGATGTAGTGAGGGTCCTGAAGATAAGGAAGGGTTGCAGCTGAGGTGACTGCTGAATCAACAAAGGAGTATAAAAAAGGTTTTTTTTGTGGGTTCTGTGGCCTCTGAGAGATTGTAGCTTTGCATAGTTTGCTTTTATGGCCACGTGCAAAAATTTTGTTTTTGTCCACATACTGATGTAATAAGAACTTCCTTTGAGCAGTAAACTAAGTTTATACATAGCCAAAATATTTTTTGATAAATTACTTATCCTTCCTATGCCTCAGTTTCATCATCAGTACAACAAGGAATTGAACCCTATTCTTTATAAGACTTTAAAGAAATAATACTTATAAAACACTTGAACCAGAAATAATGCTTGGCATATGAAAAGCAGGCAATAAATCTCAGCTATCACTATAGTTATTCTAAAGCAAGCTGGAAATTTACCAGTCTACTAGAAAGGTAACATTGAATCAGATTTTGAATCACACATTCTAAGTAATTTGACCAAAGAATGATTGCCAGTTTGTTTGGCTCCACAGGAAGGAGAATTTGGAAGTCCTAGTGTTATATTCATGAGACAGTTTAGTTTATAACTGCTCCAACTGAAACCAATCCAAAATTCTGTTTCTCAAATCTGAATCCAGTCTGAATGGAGAAAATAAACAAATACCTTGTTCACAGTGATAAACTCAATTATTTCATTTCTTCTGTTGCCTTAAAGTCTACAGGTTAAAAAAATACAGAAATAATTTTTAAAAAGCAAACTTTTTCTTCTTAATGTGCATATTTTTATAGAATTATTCATTTTTCAATTTTAAAATGACAATGGATTAAAATTGGATTAAGTGGTTAGAAGGCAATAGATATTTTATTTTTCTTTTGTCATGAGGCATGAAATTGTAGCTTTGTTTGTTTTTTTAAAAACACATTTACAGTCTCTCCTATTAATCTAGATATTGAGAAACATGACATATATGTCTATTCCGAATGTTTTGAGACTCAACTAAAATGAAGTAACAAAATTGGGGCACCGGGGTCGTTTAGTCGTTTAACCATTTGACTTCAGCTTTGGTCATGATCTCACGGTTCATGAGTTTGCAGCTCAGAGCCCACTTCAGATCCTCTATTCTCCTCTCTCTCTGCCTCTCCACCACTTACTCTATCTGTCTCTCTCAAAATAAATAAATGAACTTAAAAAAAAAAAACTTCTGGGTTCCTTTAAAAATATTTAAAATGAAGTAATAATATTAATTTCCAAACCCTTTTATAAATCTATCAAATTGAGACTTAAAACCATTCATATTAATTTCAATGAAGTTCAAAAAATAGTGAACTTTTTATTAATTTAGTTGCTTTTGAGCTCATCATTCTTCAACGGCATAGCAAAGTAATAAGAACAACAGTAATGAATTTAATTGTTTTTCAATTTATTACCTGCTCTTGGAGAAATACTCAGGTCACATAATAAAACAGCAGGTTGCTTTCTCAATTATGCTCTTAAACTATTGTGAACTCAGCAAAGGAAACAACCAACAAAACTAAAAGGCAACCAACGGAATGGGAAAAGATATTTGCAAATGACATATCAGACAAAGGGCTAGTATCCAAAATCTATAAAGAGCTCACCAAACTCCACACCCGAAAAACAAATAACCCAGTGAAGAAATGGGCAGAAAACATGAATAGACACTTCTCTAAAGAAGACATCCGGATGGCCAACAGGCACATGAAAGGATGTTCAACGTCGCTCCTTATCAGGGAAATACAAATCAAAACCACACTCAGATATCACCTCACGCCAGTCAGAGTGGCCAAAATGAACAAATCAGGAGACTATAGATGCTGGAGAGGATGTGGAGAAACGGGAACCTTCTTGCACTGTTGGTGGGAATGCAAATTGGTGCAGCCGCTCTGGAAAGCAGTGTGGAGGTTCCTCAGAAAATTAAAAATAGACCTACCCTATGACACAGCAATAGCACTGCTAGGAATTTACCCAAGGGATACAGGAGTACTGATGCATAGGGGCACTTGTACCCCAATGTTTATAGCAGCACTCTCAACAATAGCCAAATTATGGAAAGAGCCTAAATGTCCATCAACTACATTGATGTTTATCCATCAACATGGATAAAGAAATTGTGGTTTATATACACAATGGACTACTACGTGGCAATGAGAAAGAATGAAATATGGCCTTTTGTAGCAACGTGGATGGAACTGGAGAGTGTGATGCTATGTGAAATAAGCCATACAGAGAAAGACAGATACCATATGGTTTCACTCTTATGTGGATCCTGAGAAACTTAACAGAAACCCATGGGGAGGGGAAGAAAAAAAAAAAGAGGTTAGAGTGGGAGAGAGCCAAAGCATAAGAGACTGTTAAAAACTGAGAACAAACTGAGGGTTGATGGGGGGTGGGAGGGAGGGGGGAGTGGGTGATGGGTATTGAGGAGGGCACGTTTTGGGATGAGCACTGGGTGTTGTATGGAAACCAATTTGACAATAAATTTCATATATTAAAAAAAAAACTATTGTGAACTTTAGTTTGGCTGCCTCTTTCTGACATATAATCACAGAAACTATGGATATGAAGAGACTAATTTATTTATATAGCATTCAACAGAGCTGTTATTTTTCTCCACAGTTAAGGGAGGGATAATAACATCAAGCCATTCCTAGAACAGAGACATACAAATTTTTATCCATTGAATCCAATCCATAATAGTTTTTTAATTTTTTAATTTTTAAAATGTTTAAATGTTTATTTTTGAGAGAGACAGAGACAGAATGAGAGTGGGTTAGGGGCACAGAGAGAGGGAGACACAGAATCTGAAGCAGGTTCCAGGCTCTGAGTGGTCAGCACAGAGCCTGACACAGGGCTCAGGCCCACGAGCTGCGAGATCATGACCTGAGCCAAAGTAGGACGCTCAACTGACTGAGCCACCCAGGCTCCCCATATAGTAGTTTTTTTTTTTAAAGAATACAATGGTTAAATGATTCTGATAGACACTTAGAAATATAAATTTTTAAAAGTAAACAGAATAGTAACAAAATTAGTTTAATTAACTGTTGTTTTAGAATAAGACAGTCATAGACTTATACCTACCTAATCATTCCTCAAGCTGATCAAGATAACATTTCTCAGTGTTTCACAGACTCAACTAAACAAATCTGAAAACCTGTTTAGTGCATTCATTCAGGACATATCCAAAGACTATTCCTGAAAATATATCACTAATAAAGTTTCTCACCTTTGATTTCAGTAGTTTTATGACAAAGATTGTATTTATAAAGGACCAGATTGATCCAAGCACTGCCCAGGATTTGATTATTGCGTTTGGCAAGACACTTTGGTTTGCAAGGAAAAAAAGTATTCTAATTCTAGCTAAATTAAACTATAAAGTCATATATAATTATGTAAGTTAAGATAGCAGAGATAGAATTGGTATAAGAATAAGCATATTAAGGTTGTTTAACAATGTCACAAAAACCCAGTTCCTTCTTTGTGTCTGATAGAGCTGTCAGTTAACAAATTGCTTTCACATGTAGTATTATATATAATCTATATAACAACTGTGTATGGAGTGATTATGTATCCCTGTACATATATATGTGAAAGCAATCCATGAACTATCAAATGCCATATAAATGTGAAATGGTATACTTAACACTATTATTCTTACTCAGTTTGAAATGTTTTGACAGTAAAAATCAACTCTTCTTCACCTGATGTTTCTTCAGTATTCAAAGAAGAGAATTTGAAGTTCTCAATTTAGAAACATACCCTTGGCAACCACACATTTACAAGTCTAATAGAACAAAACTGTCAAGAACATTTTTTTGGTATTTTCTCTTAAGAATTAATAATTTTTTATTGAACTTGCAAAAAAAATGTCATCAGATCTCTAAGAAGTAGTTTTCAGTACTAGAAAAGTTCAGTGGCAAACAATAAATTCCAAATATGTCATTTTTGAAGTTCAGACCTTGGTGTGGCATCATTTATTTCTTCAATTTTGCATTTCACTTTATAATTTATGTTGTCATACCGGTTCATTTAATATTAAGTTTCATGCTTAAAGGTAAAAAAAAAAAAAGTAAAAAATAAGAAAACTAAATGAGAGAACAGGACTTTTATTTCTGTAAAAAAGAGATGCAGAACATTTCTAGCCATGGACAAAATTTAAATATCTATGGGCAGTATGTAAACGTGCTATTTAAAGGCCATGATGAACTTCAAAATATATTCTTGCCTTACTGTAAACCTTACCTTTCTTGAATATAAAACTGTCAAAAAGTATAAATATTGCAGTGAATATAATATTCACTGTGATAAAAATCTGCTCAATTTAACACTTTTAAAGTTGTAATAATAATCATCAAAATTTGGCTACCTGGGAAGTAGAATGGTAGTTGTTCCGCTGAAGAAGAGCATTCTAAAAGTAAATAAAATGAAAAAAAAAAAACTGAACATGAAATTTTGTTAGAAATAAAAGAGAGACCCCTTTCCAAAAGAGAATTCCTGAAGAAAGCAGAAAGTTTGTTTACACTTCATCTTCATACTGGAGATATAAAACTAAGCTGTGTTCAGTACCTGAGTTTTACTGGCCTTTGGAAAAAGGTCAAAGTAGTTTCGCTGTATGTCCAGTTAAAATAATATACTATTTTTAGTAGGCATATTTTATTTTATTTTATTTTATTTTATTTTATTTTATTTTATTATTTTATTTTTTATTGGTCATTTAGTTTCCTATAATAAGATATACATTCTTCCTAATACTCTTTAAAGAGGCATTTTCTACATGAGTTGGAGAGCTTCTCTCCAGTAGAGGGCACTGCTGTATATTTATCCAAACCCCACTTGGACATTAAGACTTGAAAAATAAAAGCTAACAGAGCAAATGCTTTGTGGATTGTCAAAACAAAGAAACTGGCGTCATAGAGGAAGTAGGAGAGAGAGGAAGGTAAAGAACACTGAGAATAACATTTTACTTTTAAACATATTAACGTATATTTTAATCTCAGTATAAAATTGTATAAAAATCATTACCAGCCACTTTGTTTTCCCAAAAAATGATTTGAGAAAATTAAAACATATTTGACAACTAAAAGGGAGAAAATATATTCAAAAGGATTTTTATCTATACATGGTTTGTAAAAAGTATATATTTGTTTTTTAAACTAATTTTTTTAAGTTTGTTTATTCTGAGAAAGAGAGAAGGAGAAAGAGAGAGAGAGAGAGGGAATGGGGAGGGACCGAAAGAGAATCCCAAGCAGGCTCCACATACTTGAGGTGGGACTTGAGCTCATGAACCCATGAGGTCATGA
Source organism: Panthera tigris (assembly GCF_018350195.1). Taxonomy (NCBI): domain Eukaryota; kingdom Metazoa; phylum Chordata; class Mammalia; order Carnivora; family Felidae; genus Panthera; species Panthera tigris. Next base: position 33,819,273 of record NC_056669.1, read on the forward strand.
CCTGAGCCAAAATCAAGAGTTGGATGCTTCACCCACTGAGCCACCCAGATGTCCCTTAAACTTAATTCTTTAAAACCTAAATTAAATTTTCTTACCTAATGAAAAACTTTCCCTGACATTTCTATCTCTCATGAGAGTGTTAGTTTCTTCCTCTGTGCTCCCTCAGTATGTTGTACACATGGCTCCTTTCACTCTTATGGTTACATACATGCTCTGGGGCTCTAGTGAATTGTGGCCTTTATGAGGTGAGTGTCATTATTCTACCAAAGTTTGGCACAGAGTGTTTGCTCATTAAATACGTATTGAATAAATAACCAATGGGCTAACTAATAAAAATAAAAATCATTTCAAGAGAAGAGTAAATTTTTACCTATAATACCAAATTAGTGATAAAAACATAAATTCTGTGAAGATATCACCAATAGATTTATTGAATTTTCTCCAAATTGACCTTAGCATGGAGAGATGCAAATGATTTATGAACAATACATATTCTGATAAGTCTATGCTGTCTTCATTAAGGATTTAAAGGAGTTTTTCCTTTCCTTATTTCTTGACATAAAAAAAAGAGAGAATGCAAAAAAATAAAAAGAGCATTCTAGTGAAATCAATAAATTTCTCTAGTAAAAAAATGATGAACATTATTAATTACCATAATTCAAAGAGACAATTCAAGATTCTACTTTTAAAATATGAGTGTATATAATATATATTACAAATATAAATATTTATATTAATATTGTATATTTATATAATATTAATAATTAATATTAATATATTTAATATATATACTATTAAAATCTATGAGTGCATAAAATGTAACAGTTAAAATAACTCTTGGAATTATTTTTGAAACAATTATTTTCTGATCCTTCCTCTCATAAGATTAAATCTATCTAGATCCAGGAAGTATAATCTCAGAAGTTTTATATCATTCTGCGTGGCTTTCCATTGTTAAAGGATAATAAATAATATATAAATGAAAATTACATATTAAAAAACAAGATGTTTTACTTCCTAGTATCATTGGATATAGGAGACTATGCTAGCTGAAAATATAAAATATTATAATTCAAGGGAAAGTCTTTTGATAGCCAAACAGTATGCCAGCAGCACAGTAAAACCAATCAGTGTGGCCACAATAACCATCAGTTTGGATTGACTTAGCTACAGAGCATCTGCAAAGATTTAGAAAATTGGCCACAATTCCCTTCTTACGACTATGCCAAAGCATGGTTAATTTATATCAGGTCTATAGACATGATTCAAGCTAAAGTGATACTTTTAAGTGATTGTAAAGTATATCTCCAAATAAAACTTCTTTAAACTGAAGCCGAATCACCAAGAAATAGAGAGATGGTTTATTGGTTTTTTTGAAGAAAGTTATTTTCTTTATTTTATATTTGATTACAATGGGTTTAATATAGTAGAAAAGCCTATATCTGGAAAGCAGATTTATATGGGTAGACAGACCAGACTCATGTTTCTTTTTCTTTTTCTTTTCTTTCTTTCTTTCTTTTTTTTTTTTTTTTGTTTATTTATTGATTTTTAAGAGAGAGAAAGGGAGAACACAAGCACGGGAGGGGCAGAGAGAGAGGGAGAGAGAATACCAAGCAGGCTTCACACTGTCAGCTCTGACCCTGACACAGGGCTTGGTCTCAGGAACCATGAGATTATGACCTGAGCTGAAATCAAGAGTAGAATGTTAAACTGACTGAGCAACCCAGGTGCACCCAGACTTATGTTTCTAAGGAACTGACATCCTGCTCATTTATAGAGAGTCATGGCATTGCAAAACATGTAGAGTTATAGGGAAGAGTGAAACAGTGAAGTAAATGCACAGAGCAAGAGGACTTGCTTGCCTACCTCCAGCTACTCTTGGGACAGGGATACAATTAAGACTTCTTAGCTCTGATGGGAGAACAGAACAGAGTTCTGCGTCTAACTAGTTTCTATAACATAAAATAAAATTTTTCTCTTAAGAATTTGCTGAAGATTTTGGCCTAGATCACCATGATTTTTTTAAAGCTCTAATATTTCATGAAACATGGAAACTTTTAGAAATGAAGGGAGGAAAATCAGATTAATTACATTTTGAGGACAAGCACATTTAGTTTTAACATCAGAAAATGACCTGAAGTTCTTCAAAACTAACCACTAAAAAGTTCCCAAATACCTTGTTTTTTTTTTCCCATTATTGTGATGAATGGTACAAATGATAAAAATGTAAAAAACTTGACTAACCAAAGACAATTCAGGAGAGTAGAAATAAAACAAATAGTAAGATAGATGGTAGAATTATTTAATTATTAGATTAAATGTAAACAGATGAACCACTGGAACTAAGTGACAAAGGTTGCAAGTCTGAATAAAAAAAAAAAAAATGAACCAGACCACACTACATCTTGGTATCATATATAATTCTGAAATATTTAATGTTTTACTCTGATCTCATGTTGTTTATTCCCACCATCTCTATGCAACACTGGGCAATGAAAACTAATAAAAGTTGTAAGGGAAGAAGTAAAACTTTCATTATGCAGGTGTTAATGATTGTATGAACAAATTTAAAGAATTATAAAATAAATATTATAATTAATAAATGAATTTGGCAAGTTGGTTAAATACAACACTAATGTACAATAAATTGTGCAATTGAGATTCACACACCTTATTACATGGACACATATATATGTATCTATATATTGTTTTTCAAAAGAAGCTTTAAAAATGGTTTTAGCATGTGAAAAACTTACTTATAAATTTACGTATAAGACTAAGATACCATTTCTCACCAGTAAGATTGAAATAATTTAAAAATTTAGCAACACAGTAATGAAGTTGTGGGAAAATAAGAATTTCCTACATTAATAAGTGGCATTTTGAAATGATTAAACAATATAGGGAAAATTTGGAAAAAATCTAACAGAACATTTATCTTTTTGACTGTGTAGACTCCCTTCTAGGAATTTATCTTAAGTACATAATTCCATAAATCTGACATAGAATGCACACTAGTTAATTATTGCATCATTATTTTTAACAGTAAATATTGGAAATGACCTAAATACCAATTCACAGGGATCTTGTTGAATAGACTATGGTTCATCCCTTATTGGGGTTTTAAGCAATTGGAAAATCTTTTTCTATGAACTAATATTGAGTTATTTCTAGGATATATTATTAAAGTGATAACTATCAAGCTAATATAGCAAGATGAAAAGTGTATTTATGATATGCTAATTTTATGTAAGAAATCAAGGAAAATACACAAATGCACTCATATTTTTTAAAAAAAGAAAGAATGGTAAATTATAAACTAATAAAAATGAGGTCATATGAATAAGGCAGAATAGATATGAGAATGAAACTATTTGGAATGTATATTTTTATAGTTCTAACTGTTGAACTATGTAAATGTTTTACATTAAAAAAAAGTTTTTGATTTTCAAAATAACCAGTGTATTTACTTATTAGATTTACCTTACAAGATAGACAAGGATCATGTTATCAACACCACTATCAAAAGCAAATTTGTTCAGTAAAGTTGAAGATTTATTTTGCAGCTCTTTTTGTTCTTGGACCACATTCTACTGAGTGTTTAAATTTCAGTGTAAGAAAAGGGGGATAAAATTATAGAATGGGAGTAGGTGAAAAAGAACCATGTACCATCGGATTTGATATAAGGGTAAGAATTTATATTAAAAAAATTAAACTAAGATTGTGTATTCCCCAGCTTTTTAAAAATGTTTCATTATTTGTTTTTGAGAGGGGGGGCAAGGAGCAGAGAGAGGGAGACAGAGATCTGAAGAGGGCTCTGTGCTGATAGCAGAGAGCCAAATACAGGGCTAGAACCTACAAACAGTGAGATGATGACCTGACCCAAGTTGGATGCTTAACCCACTGAACCAACCAGGTGCTCCCATCCCTAATTTCTGTTTTAAATCTTCTGTATCAATAAGTACACCCAACACTCAGATATTGGTGTTACCAAATAAAAATATGCTAAATATTTTTTTCACTAAAACCTGGAATATTGGAGGGATAGCAGATACCAAGTTTGGGGGAAAGGAATTAAAAATTAAGCCTAGAATATTCTGTTGTCTCAGAATGCAAGGATATCACAAATTAATAGAGAAGGAAAAAGGGCAAAAGTGCCAATTTGAAGAGATTTCCAATAATAACTTTGACATAATTTAAGTATCAAAAATATATTACAATTATAATTTCATACTGAATAAATAAAAATCCATTAGTCCAAGTATATATATATATATATGTATATATATACACATATGTATACATACATGTATATATAAATAAATATATAAATAAATAAAATAATATATAAATATCTATAAAATATGTAATATATAATAAATATATATTATATATACATATGTATACATATATGCATATATATGTATACATATATGCATATATATGTATACATATATATATTAAATTTAAGAATGAAAAGAGTGTGAGAAGGAATGCACTTCTCTTTTTACAGAGGAATGCTAGGGCATACATGTAGAAGGAATAATAGAGAATTTTCATTTTGTGTTCCCTAATGTAATAATTTATTAAGGTCAAGATAAACAATGCATGATAAAATCATTATGTAAAATTGTGGTGGTGCAGTACATTCACATAGTTTCAAGATATCATTCCACACATTGCTTATCAATATCAAAAAGTACATATACCTTTATAATGGACAAAATCTCATTTTATTCAAGTAATGGAAATCACCAATCATGGGAGAAACGGACATCATAAATCCTTTCATATGATGAAGTGGGAACTATGAATCGTTGCCTATATAATAACTTTATCAGAAATATTAATATATTCAAGAGGAAACCATCACTGTAAAACTGTAAAACACAAGGCAGTTGTCTTGGACTTTGTAAAAAATGTAATTGCTGTGAATGATATATCAAGGAGCATTATAGATGAATGGAATTTCAATAGATATGATACCAAATGTACTACATGATCTTTTATTGGATGCTGGATTGGGATAATTGGAGACATTTGATTATGAATTGTATATTAGATAATATTATCATATCACTATTAAATATTTTAAGTATCATAATGTCGTGAATATACAGGAGTTTGTTCTTGATCTTAGGGTACACGTGTTGAAGTGTCATATTAGCTACTTATTTTCAAATGGTTCAGAAAAAAGTGTACTTGTATACATGCATGTGTGTATATGTGTGTATGTATATGTCTATAATTTATCCATTTATATTTATTTATATGGATAAAGAGACACAGCAAATATAGCAGAATGTTAATAATGGGTGAATATAAATCAGAGCTTTTACTCCAAAGGGTCAGATAGTAAATATTTTAGACTTTGTGCTCATATGGTGTCTGCTATAACTTCTCAACACTGAAGTTGTAGTGCAGAAGCCATACATACTACATAATGAATATGCATAGCCTTGTTCCAATAAAACTTTATTTACAAAAGGAGTTAACAACTTGAAATCGTCCATGGAACTGCAGACTCCTGATCTAAGGGAGTATTTGTATGGATAGTCATTTTACTTTCCTGTAGGTTCAAAAATAAAACTTTTTAAAAATAGAAAAATCTAGAGGCTCCTGGTTGGCTCAGTCAGTTGGGAGCCCAACTCTTGATTTCAGCTCAGGTCATGATCCCCGGGTCAGGATCGAGCCCCATGTTGGGCTTCATGCTGAGTGTGGAGACTGCATGAGATTCTCTCCCTCTCTCTATCTCTCCCTCTCCCTCTGTTCCCTCCCTGCTCCTGCTCTCTCTCTCTCTCTTTCTCTCTCAAAAAACAAACAAACAAAAAAAAAAAACCAAGAGAGAAAAAAAAAACTATTCTGTTGAAACAAAAATTATTGATTTGATGTTATTTGTATAAAAGTGGAAATGACAATAGTATTTAATAAAAAGTGACTTAGACTTTAATTGCTATGAAGACATTGCCCTTCCCAGCAAGAAAAAAGGAGAAAGTCCAGTCACTATTTAAATTCAGGTCATTAGAAATAAATAAAAACACCATTATCCAGAAAGAACAAAGATTTCTAAACATTAAAATATGCTTTCTCTGATCCTGCTTTTGTTTCTGTTTTGTTTGCTTATAAAGCTAACATTACAAATAATGAAAGTCATAGAAAGGAACCTTCCAGACAAATAGAATTATTTGAATAATTTGAATCTCAAAATCGGACATATACTATTTTAACACGAAATTTTATAAAATATGTATGGTATAGAAAAATAAATTGTATTACTTACACTGTATGTGATCTTACTATCCTTGTAATAATTAGTACACCACAATACATACTATATGCACATTAGCTTTCTCTCTGAAGGCTTGTCTGAAATACAGTTGGCTCCATTCACCTACTAAAGGATATTTTGGTTGCTTCAAAGTTTTCATGTTTAGGAATAAAGCTTCTGTAAACATCCATATACAGGTTTTTGTGTGGATATATTTTTTCAACTCATTTGGGTAAATAGAAAGGATTGCAATTGCTGGATTGCATGGTAGGAAAATGTTTAGTTTTTATGAGAAACTGCAAAACTGTCTTCCAAAGTGGCAGTACCATTTTGTATTCCTGCCAGCAATAAATGGTTACTCTGTTGTTTTAGATCCTAGCCAGAATTTGGTGTTTTCAGTGTTTTGGATTTTTATCATGTTAATAAGTTAATAGTGGTACCTCATTTTTGCTTTAATTTACCATATTTTCATATGCTTATTTGCCATCTTTTCATCTTTTTGATGAGGCATCTCCAGTTCTTTTGCCCACTTTTTTGAGTTTTTTCCTTATTATTAAGTTTTAAGAGTTATTTATGCTTTTTGGATAATAGTTTTTTTTTATCAAATATATTTTTGCAAACATTTTCTCTCAGTCTGTGGCTTGTCTTATTCTACTGACAGATTTTTTTTTTGTATTTTTTTTCCTTACAGTTATAGTTCTATGATAGCTTCTGTTGTGGGAATTAGAAACCCTGAGAGAATTTTTCCAGATTATGTCTAAGCTGCTCTCCAATTCTTCACACCTTCAGAAGTGTATTTTTGAATGGAATTTGACATTAAAACTTACCACAAAGTGATAACATAAATAAAAACTAACAACTCATAGATGTATAAAAGCATTCAATTAGCTTACTGAGTTTCTTAAGATTTTCTTTTGAGGTATGAAAACCATCATATCTTCCCCATGCATTAATGTTTTACTAGTACACCATTAACTATAAGGTACAAAAGTTAGCTAACAAGAACAGTCTGGGCTAAAAAAAATATCTGTGGTTTGAGAATGTATTTTTCAGGTTGTCATTATTAAAATGTGAGAGACAAGAATACTACGAATGAAATCAGACTGCCCTGTTTAGTTTCTTGAATGTTTTTCTCAGTGAGGAAGTATTGGCTCTACATAAAAACTGCAGAATGGGACTTCTAAAGATAACTTGTGAAATAGAGGTTAGAAGAATGATTGTGGTCAATCATTTTTTTTTCCTAAGTAAGATCTCTACCTACACTTTTTTTATAGGTCCCTTCTAAGCATGTGATTGAGGACCACACTATAAACACATCAATTCTGTATTATTTGCATAGATTAGCATTACCCTTTTTACTGGCAATTTTTCTATTATTTTCCTGCCAATACAAATACCAAAGGCTATTAAAGTAAGAAGAAGCTTAAGGAAAGGTAGATTACATCTTGTCACAAATCGAAGCACAATGACTGAGCTGAAGATATTTCTGTCTTCCAAGTTAGAGTTGCCCCACTAAATAAACAGAAGGAATGGTCTGTTCACCACACTTGCTGTGGTTAAGACTTTGAACATTTACACAGCAGCTTAGGTAAATTTCAGCATTGTCACCCATTCTCAAGGTATTTAAACTTTACAGTTTTCCAGATCTTTTAGAAGTATTTTCATTAACTCCTTCAAGCATACTCTTTTTTACGTAAGAAATTTCCAATTATAAAATTATGATTTTTTTCTGATGAAGAAATGTTTGGTGTTATTTAAGACATGTATCAGCAAAAAGAAGAAAAAGTAACTATAACCTAAAATTTAATGTGACCAAAAGTAAAATAGAAAGGCAGAGAGTTTTTTTCTGGGATATATGTGACTGAAATAATATCTGCTAATATCAAAATTTCTAGCAATAACATTTTTATATTTTATATTACTTATAACAAAATATATTAGTAATGTAGGACTGTAGTTACAAATTACCACAAAGTGAAAGGCTTAAAAAGTCCCAAATCAAAGTGTTAACAGGGCCATGTTCTCTCTGTAGGCTCTAGGACAGGATCTGTTTGTATCCTTCTCTAAGCTTCTGATGTAGTCCACAATCCTTAATATTCCTGTTTATAGACACATCACTCAAATCTCTTCCTCCATATTCACATGGCATTCTTTCTGTGTTTATTTTTTTAATGTTTACTTATTTTGAGAGAGAGAGAGAGGGAAAGATAGAATCCCAAGAAGGCTCTGTGTGGTCAGTGTGGAGCCTAATGTGGGGCTCTATCTCATGAACACGTGATCGTGACCTGAGCCAAAATTGAGTCATATGCTTAAATGACTGAGCCACCCAGAAGCCCTTTATATAATTTCAATAACAAATCATTTTTGTTTACAATTAAAAAATTCTTATATTGGGCCAGGCAGTGTATTGGACACTGGGTACATAAAGATGACTAAAATGATTTCTTCTTCAATGTGCTCTCAGAGCAGTAAGAGACACAAAAGAGTGAGCTGATCATTTCTATAGAATGTTGTAAGTTTAAGGATAAAGTTCTGAGAGAATGTTGTATAATGAAAAAGAATAACATATCAAAATAGGAGGGTGCAAAGGCTTCCGGGAAAAGGTGACATTGAATTAACTATTGAATGACTAGTAGTAGCTAGTCCATTAGAGAAAGAACAGAAGACAGGATAAGAAATTTTGAGGAACAGGAAATAGTATTTGTGAGAAAATGCACAGGGGCCGAAAATTTGTAACACTTTAAGTTATTCACATTTCAGATTGATAGTGTTAAAAGGTACCATTGAGAAAGGTCATGCAATGAGTCTTGAGCAAGGCCAGAGCTTGAAGTATTTTTAATATATTAGGATTTGATTCTATATTATCTGTACAGACAAACAGAATTGCAAGAGTTCCAAGAGAATTTTTTGATGGCTGGATAACTGAGGAAATTAACATTTATTGGCTCCATACTTCATGTAGATACAAAGTGTTTGTATAATGCATCATTCCATGTAATCCACATAGTAAACGTGCAAGGTGGATTTTATTCTGAAGAGAAGAAAACTAGCTCAAAGATGTCAAGACATTTGCCCAAGTCATACCCCAGGTAAATGACAATATGTGATTTGTTCAAATGATGACATTGTGAGAAATATATGTGTGTGTCATGGGTGAATATAGGAACTATGAAAAAAAATCTTAGAGGAAATTCTTAGAATGAAATAAGTATGATACGTTTGTAGAATCAGTAAAATAAATGACCAAACTACTGAAATTAATCTGGATATATAGTTAGCAGTCGAATTATAAAGGCATATAACCATAAACGCAGGCACAGATATGAAAAAGGTGAAAATACTTGAGAAGGGTAATAATTTCTCAGGAAATTAATGATATTGTTAAAATAGATTTTAGATAAGTTCTATTTGACTGAGATAAATGAACATGAGAACTTAAGAAGGAAACCATTACTGTACCAATTCAGGTACAAAGTGATGACCCCAGATCTGTGGTAAGTAAAATTAGGAATGGTATAGGTGGGAGGTTTGTTGGCAATAGGACTAAAACAGATAGAATTTGTTTAAAGAAATAAAGAAATCTTAAAAGTGAAAAATACCTAACATTAAATTAGTTGGCTACTGGAACATGAAGAATGATTAAAATATTTCAAGCCATGTAGGACTAAAAATAGGGATATGAGTGACAGAGATAGGAATTTTGCTAAAAAAATCTGAATTAGGCTTATAGGTGGTGCAGTGCGATGATACAGTTTTAGATACACTGAGTTTAAGATGACAGTAAAGTATACAAACAACATATCCAGCAGTCTCCAGATATTGTCCATGAATCAGAAGATATCATTAATGTGAATATGCAGTAGTGACAGACAAAAGTGTTGTGTGTTGTGTCCTTTTTAACTCAGATCTATCTTCCAAGAGTTGGAAACGTTAACATATTAGAATTGGTTCTAAATAGATGGGTGGTGTGAAGTGTCAAAAGGAGTATGATTTATATGTTTTAACTATTAGTTAAAAGAATAAATGTATATGAAATAAGTATTTCTTCCTGGGGCGTGTATTGCAGAAATGCCACAGTTAGTCTCATTCTGAAGTCCTTTTTGGACATATGCATAAGAGTATTTGAGGGCCATGGTCTATAAATAGTGTTCGTATCTGGGGACTTTAGAGAATGATATCAAAATAACACTAGTACATACGAATATTGAATGTCTTAAAGTAACATACTAATAACATCCATGGTTACTTTGTATTATACCATTTTTCTTGTTGTCATATTCCTAATTGTGAATTATTTTATCAAAATCCAGATTATGTGTTGACAGTGGGGAAATTTTGTATGGGGAGGGGGAGGTGAAGGGAAAAGATGGAAACATTTTTGTACCTTTAGCTCCATTTTAATGTGAACATAAAACTCTAAAATATCTCTAAAAGAGGGGTCTTTTAAAAATTTTTTTAACATGTATTTATTTTTGAGAGACAGAGAGAGACAGAGCATGAGCAAGGGAGGGGCAGAGAGAGAGGGAGACACAGAATCTTTTATTTATTTATTTATTTTAATTTTTTTTAACGTTTTTATTTATTTTTGAGACAGGGAGAGACAGAGCATGAACGGGGGAGGGTCAGAGAGAGGGAGACACAGAATCGGAAGCAGGCTCCAGGCTCCGAGCCATCAGCCCAGAGCCCGACGCAGAGCTCGAACCCACGGACCGCGAGATCATGACCTGAGCCGAAGTTGGACGCTCAACCGACTGAGCCACCCAGGCGCCCCGAGACACAGAATCTGAAGCAGGCTCCAGGCTCTGAGCTGTCAGCACAGAGCCTGATGCGGGGCTCGAACTCACAAACTGCAAGATCATGACCTAGGCCTAAATTGGACACTTAACCGACTGAGCCATCCAGGCACCCCAGAGGGGACTTTTTAAACAAACAAATTATGATACTTAAAACTGATACTACAATTGCTCTTTTAGATCTTAAGTAAACTGTATAGAGGAAAGGGTAAGATATTTCCAATAAATCACCCTCATAAAACTTCCTGAAAACAGCTTAAGTGAATCCCCAATAAAGGTGATTATCATGAACACCTTTAAATATGTGAAATAGGAAATATTAATTTATTCCTGAGGGCAGGGGAGGATCAATTATACATATATGGAAACTTCACCTTGCTTATTGGAAAACCTCAAAAATATTGATGCCAATAATTGAAATGCAGCCTGTATTATTATATTGGGCAGAAAGGGTTTAGATAGTAATAGCTTAATATGCAGCTTTAAGGATGTGGTGGTGCAGGGACTTTAAATAACTTTGTATAAGAAATTTTGTGCATGTTTTATCAATTGATTTACAAAGGGAGATATGGGTAAGTTTCCCTTAGGGTGAAAATAGAAAATTTTGAAAAGTCAAAGAGAAGTTATTGTATTGTTTGATACATCCCACATTTCCCATAAATGCATATTTCTCTTATGTGAACAGGACATTAAGTTGATGAGGAAAATTGTCATCTTGTCCCATGCAAGCTTTTAGTTATAATTGTGAGAAACAAACAACTCACTCCTTTAACATTGTAAGAGATGAGGTTAACAGTTAAGTTGGTTAATTAATTGAAAGGCCAAAGTGAATTTTGTCTACCAGCTTTAATGCAAACTTTGATAGCCCAAATAGTTCAATTTTGCTTTCTAACTGCATTTCTTGAAGCAGAAACAGATGCTTCAGGCTAAAGATTGCTCACAAAAGATTCTAATGAGATGAAAAAGTATGAATATAAATTGCACCTTATCTCTGACGCTTTAAGAGGGAATTTTCTCAGAGATTATGTTTAGAAAGATATTGTTCCTGTGATGAGCATAAATGCTCACATTTAATTTCACTTATTGCAGATGATACTTCTACTTTTTCTGCCTCTAAAGGAATATCTATATAGTATATTTAGTTAGATTTTTGGCAATAAGCAGTCTTTCTTTTTGAGAAAACATAAATTAATACGTTATCTTTTTTTTTTTAACTGATAGGTGAGGTAAAAGTGGTTCTTAGCTATCAGGTAGAAGAAAACAACTTTAAGCCTCTCAAACTTAAGTCACATGATCTCTGGAGCCTGTATATGACAGTGTTGAAGTATATTAGTCTGATAGAGTTATGATACTGCTGTAATGACTGCTTATAGGTTTGTGCTCTACAAGTAACCTAAAACAGTAGTAAAGGTATAAAGTAGTAGGTATAAAGATTATAACTACTGAAATTCTCTTCCCTCACTTTCAAAACAAATTTCTTATTTAGAAGTCAGAGAAATAGTAAATATTATGTTAAAAGCTCCAAATATTTTGTAGTAGAAAGACTCAGAATATTAGTATGGAGGGAAAATAACTCAAAGCATATTAATTCAGTGTAGATTTAGCCTTGCTATGGAAATTAAATTATTTATATGCAAATTAAAATAAATTAGCATTTCTCTGGGTACTGACTAACCTACTATAACTGAGATGCCTGAAATGGACTTTTTTTTTTTTTTTTCCTCATGTATCCATTCAAAGATGGCCAGACTTTCTGAGGCTAATTGGGTATGCAATTCTTAACTTTTGACTTTCACTTGTTCATTTATGACAGGTAGTCAGTCCAGTTTCCACGTGTTCCTAGTCAGTACGAAGGAGAAAGGGAGCAGGAAAGTCAATATCCTATGATGTTAAGATCAAGAACCAGTAGTGATAATCATTCCCAGAGCATAGTTAAATGGCTACACTTAGCTATAGGGGAGACTGCGTATGGAGACTTGCAGCCTCTAAGCCAGTCCCCAATGACTCCAATTGGAAATCATCATAAAATAATATATAACCAAAATATACTTACTTTAGATGAAAAAAAATGAATGCTAGATTTAAAAGACTGTAAGAAATAAAAACTGTTTACCCGCACTTGAGAAAGTTCTGTTGCATTTAGAAAAGTAGTGTGTGGCCCCAAATGCTTTCTACATTCTTTCAAACCAGGAAAATATTCCAAGGGGGAGAAATAGAAAATTTATCTGAAATGGTAGGATTGAGCCACAGAAATATCAGGTACTTTTCTTGAATATTTTAATACCAGCTAATATTTATTGAGTATATACAATGATCTTTGCACTGTTCTAAGCACTTTGTACATAGTAAGTAACTTAATCCTTACAAGAACTCTTTGAAGTGATACTGTTGCCATCACATTGGAGATGAGGTTTTGAAACTTAGTGGGGTGCAATACTTTCATATGAAATACTTAATAAGTGAAGTTAATGAAGCATATAAAAATAAAATATGTTAATACTAAGGCAGCATTAAAGAAAGAAAAAAAAATGTGAGAATGGGGCAAAAGTTTTGGCGCACTTGGGTGCTTAGTAAGTTGAGCGTCTGATTCTTTTTATTTTATTTTATTATTTTATTTTATTTTATTTTATTTTATTTTATTTTATTAATGTTTATTTTATTTTTGAGAGAGAGAGAGAGAGCAGAGGGGAGAGAGAGAGAGAGAGAGAGAGAGAGAGAGAGAGAGAATCAAAGCAGGTTCCAGGCTTTGATCTGTCAGCATAGAGACTGACCCAGGGCTTTAACCCATGAACCGTGAGATCATGACCTGAGCCAAAGTCAGACACTTAACCAACTGAGTCACCCAGGCATCCTTAGTGTCTGATTCTTGATTTCAGCTCTGGTCATGATCTCATGGTTAATGGGATCAAGCCCCACATCAGGATCAATCTCTCTCTATTTCTCAAAATAAATAAATGTTAAAAAAAAAAAGACAAAAAGTTCTAGTTTAATATAGAAGCATTGGCAAAAATAGAGACAGATTATAGAATATAGCAGAGTTTGAGCTATCAAGCTGAGCAGAGAAAGTGTTATTCACAAGCCATGAAAAAAGGTATCAAGGCAAAGAGTAGGATAGGGTTAGAGTTACTCTTCTTCAGGAGAGGAAACTTCAAGATTAAACCACAGTTTTTCTCTTGAATTAAGACTTAAATATTTCCAGGAAGCCTTGACCAGGTAATGGTCATTTTTGATATTATGAAAGGCAAGACCCCATAATGTTTCAAAATTCAACTTGGGTTTCCTTTCTGGGAAAGCTTCCCTGATCATACTTTTCACTTCCACCAGTGTAAGGATTCATCATTGCTTCTTTCTTACCTCTATAAATGTATTATAGTCCTTTCCTTTCACTTACCACACTTGATTATATTAATTTACACGACTTTCTTCCTTAATAGTTTATAATCTCCTTACTGTAAAAAAAAAAAATTATAAAAAAGGGGGCGCCTGGGTGGCTTAGTCAGTTAAGTGTTCGACTTCGGCTCAGGTCATGATCTTGTGGTTTGTGGGTTTGAGCCCCGCGTCGGGTTCTGTGCTGACAGCCTGGAGCCTGGAACCTGCTTCACATTCTGTGTCTCCCTCTCTCTCTGCCCCTCGCCCACTTGTGCTCTCTATCAAAAATAAATAAAATGTAAAAACATATATATATATAATCTCCTTAAAAGCAGCGCTCATGTCTTTGACATCTGTGCTCCCTGTGCCTGACAAAGTATTAGCCATTTCAATAAAAGTTTATTGAACTGAATCAAATGTCTTCACAGCATATAGAAAAGTGGCTTGATTGGGGCTGGCACAAAGAAGGATAGCAAATATTTGAAACACGTGGTGCTATTCCCTTTTGTTCCATATACTAGACATAAAAATAGCAATCATCTTATTTTATTTATTTATTTTTTGTCCTAAGCCTAGAGAATCCTATCTAGCACAGGTAGGTTCTGTCTATCAATAGAAGCTGACATAAAATGAGAGCTATTTCACAGGGCTACCACCTAGGTTAGCACTGCAAAAACTGCTCAGCTGAGCATAGTATTACTATTTTCAATCTTTAGCCAAACGGTCTCAATTCAAGGTGAGAACACCTCGATTCCCTTGGAAGAAGGTTTGTAGAAACAGAATATTGAGGCTTTAGAAAAGAAAATAAATTTGGGATAAAAATGATGGCTGATACTTCTGGAAAGGTTATAAAAGTTTAGATTCAGTTTACATTGGCCCTAGTAAAGTTCTATTTTTGTTTCTTCCTCTGGCATTTAGAAAGTTGTACCATCTTTTCTTCAGTACTTTTTCACCACTGTCGTAATTAAGAAATTTATAAGGGTGAATGGGAGGATGACGAGCAATCTATGCCCATCAAGGCACCATTTCCAAGCCAAGAAGGTAAATTTAATTCTGCCAATATTAACACTTAATAAAGGAATTTTGCTAAAATGCCGAGCAAGACTTTGTGTGTGTGTGTGTGTGTGTGTGTGTGTGTGTGTGTTTCTTTTTTTCCCCACCTTCTGTGTACAAGATCAATGATGGCAATCAATCAGCTACCTGGAAGGATTGATCTTTGTAACTGTGAAACTGAGTAGTAAGGGAATGGAAGAGTATAGAAAGGAAAAAATGAGACCTCCCTTAAAGTTTTGGAATCTAAGTATTTTTTTAACTTTATTTTTTTAATTTATTTTGAGAGAGGCAGAGCATGAGCCGGGGAGGACCAGAGAGAGGGAGACAGAATCCGAAGCAGGCCCGAGCTATCAGCACAGAGCCCAATGCGAAGCTCGAAACCACAAGCCGCGAGATGTTGTTCTGAGCCGAGGCCAGACGCTCAACCGAGGCGCCCAGGCGCCCGTGGAATCTAAGTCTTAAAATACAGCTTTTGCATTGGCAGATAGGTCAACAGTTCTTCATTTTCCCACATTGAGGGATAGTACTTGCCTTATTCATTTTGTGTTTAAAGAGTGTCTTTCTGAGTTCAGGGTTAGCATATTTATATCGCAGTTATACCTGTTTTGAGCATCTCCAATGTTTTTTAAGGAGAACCTTATCCACTAGGTGTCCTGCTTCCATAAGGAACTTGTTGCTCTGTTTTGTCACAGATTTATAATGTTTGTAAATCAAAGCAACTTTGTTTTAAGAGTGGGTAATGCTGGTCTCTCTGTGACAAAGAGGTCAGTTGTATATAAGCAGTAGAACTGACATTTGGTCACTTCAGTTCCAAATAGTAATTAAATGTGCCTTAATATTCTGGTGTAGGTGCTATCCTGGTGATCAAATATGACTTCTATCAACTCAGAGGTTGTATTCTCCTCCCACCCCTTGGCCAAACTCGGCAAATTGCAACATGTGGACTTTTCCTTTTTAGAGGTGAAAGCTTTCATATTACATGCTAGGTTTGACCAAGGTTTACAAAAATTAGTATAAAAAAAAAAGATTGTCATTTGTGTGTTTAAGTTTTCTTCAACCTTCACCATTTTTTTGCATCACTGTGTTGTATGTATTTGAGTAATGGAATGAGAAGAATTAAAAGAAAATATCTGTTGAAGTGGCATGCTCTAATAATTACCTGGATTTAGGCAAGAATCTCTTAAGATTTCATTGAGTTACTAAAAGAATTTGCCTCTATCATCTGCAAGTTATTTATACTTTAACATGATCATACAAATAATAAATGGGTTTGACTGTTTGGAACTGCTAAGTAACCTGTTGTATTAGAAGCTTTCTTTCAGAGGGGCGCCTGGGTGGCTCAGTTGGTTAAATGACCAACTTTGGCTCAGGTCATGATCTTGCAGTTTGTGAAGTTGAGCCCCCTGTTGGGCTCTGTATAGACAGCTCAGAACCTGGGACCCATTTCAGATTCTGTGTCTCCCTTTCTCTCTGCCTCTCCCCAGTTACACTCTGTCTCTCTCTCTCTCTCAAAAATAAACAAACATTAAAAAAAAAAGAAGCTTTCTTGCAGAATATTACCAGACAGCATCCTTCCCCACAGTTACTAAAAGTCTGTTCTTGGGGTCTCTGCTATATACAATGGTGTCCTACATGTAAGAAACATCCATTGTTTTACTAATATGTACCACACCCTCCCAAGATTTTATATGCTTTTTACATAATTCTGCTTTATAAGCAAGGAGACCAAGATTTAGAGAGGCTAAGTAATTTGCTCAGGGCACATAGCTTTCATTGGAACAGATAATTCAGGATAAGCAAGTTGTTTCCACAATTACATGCTCTCTCTTAAGAACTTACAATTTAATGAGGAAGACAAATAACAAAATTATACTTTCTAATATCTGAACATTAGATTCATCATTTGTAATACTGGAATAAATCTATCCCACAGGTTTGTCATGGAGATTAAGTAAAAAATGTATATAAAGAAGATGATTTATATTTGTTATACATGCATATATAACCAGGCACAGGATTTTAAAATGCCATGTCTAATGTAGAAATTCCTGATATAATTGGAATTCTTCATTATTCTTTCAAAATGATGTATTTCTTCCTTCACCATATTGTTAGTGAGCAAAGTAATGAATTTTTCTTATCCTTCTCTTTGAGATGCCTCATAGCAAATGTTGAAGGTTGCTGTTGCTGTCTAATTGTCACATTGTACATTACCGAGTTTAGCCATGCAACTAAGCATAAAAATGGCAGTGCATAAGGTCCTTTGCAAGACTGTGGTTTCCTGAGAGCAGCACCTATGCCTTATGCTTCTGGTTATTTCAATCCATTAACACGGGGTCTGAAATACTGAACCAAAGCATACCCAATACATCAATATATATCATTATATATCATATCAATATATCATTATTTTTCCTAATGGTGTAAATTAATGGAATAAATTAGATTATAGAAATTAGGGCAGGCACCTGGGCGGCTCAGTCAGTTAAGCCTCCATCTTCAGCTCAGATCATGATCTCACGGTTGACAAGTTTGAGCCCCATGTTGGGCTGTGCTGACAGCTTAGAATCTGTAACCTGCTTCAGATCCTGTGTTTCCCTCTGTTTCTGCTCCTCCCACCTCATGCTCTCTCTCTCTCTCTCTCTCTCAAAAATAAATAAATAAATATTAAAAAAAATAAGATTATAGTAACTAGAAGTATTATCAAGGCAGAGAATTTCAGAAGAAGTAACACTAATCAGTAGTGACAAAATTATGGTCTCTAAATTTCTAAATTTCTTATCTCAACACAGCTGCTGACTTGCTATGGCATTTTGCACAAGTCACTAATACTTTCTTGAAACCAATTTATTGATCTAAAAAATAAACAGAAGATATCTACCTAGCTAATTAAAACAAAGCAATAAATGATAGTGTTACAGTGTTTTAGAGCTAGAAAAGACCCAAGAGATATTTTTCTTCCTAACACAACCCAATTTAAAGCTGCCATCCAAAATATCTAGTTGACAAAATAGAGCAAATTATGTCATTTAACCAGGTTTCTTGCTTCCCACTCCTGTCCTGTATTTACTGTATTATCTTATCAGAAAAAAACCCTGCATGTTAAATAAATACTATCTGATATACTTTATATTTGGAACATATTATAGAATTTACAAAACAATTGAATAATTGTCAATCATCCTAGAGAATAAACATTGTCATTCTGACACTTTACAAGAGAGAAAATAGATTCATTAGATTTAGAATAACTTAGCCAAGTCAGACAGTTTACAAGCGACTGAGCTCACCATTTTGTCTTTATATTTCATTCTACTTTGAATAGCTGTTTAAAGTACTTCCTGAATACCATAATTGTGTTATGTTCTAATTAAATAAACTAATCCTTGTATTGTTTCCCACAGCAGTTAGTAGTTACATTTCTTTTTTTTTTCTTTCATAGATCCCTATTTTTGTTATTTAAAGTGTTATTTTCCTTATTTATAAATCATGAAATGAAGCTATTTTTCTCCTGGTTAGTAAACTGAGGCATCCTTAGTGGGAGGAGACCCTGGGGGATTCATAAACAGATGAAAGGGCTCACCCTTACCAGACATTTTTTTGTAGAACTCATTCAATGGATTATAATAGCTTCTAATATCAGACAGTCACATAGTGGCAGGATATAATTTGTATGTATACTAGACAGAAAATACTTAACTTGTCTTAAGGTTGATAAAACTTGTAAAGTTCTCATTTAATGATTTTTTTGTTAAATGGAGTAAGACAGGAAAGTAGAAAGCTTTTGAAGGGCTTATTTTTAAATGATAAAGCAAGTGTAAGAAGTGAAATGTCCTGATAGGTTAGTTTTAGGACAGTTCTTTCTTAGTAGTGGCCAAGTTCATTGAATAAGGTAAGTGGCTGTTCATATACTTAGTAAAAGTGTAAGATCATTTGTTACACATGTCAGTGAGGTAATAGTCTGAACAGCTGCAAAATTACACGTGGACTTGATTTTTCCAAAATTAACTCTGGTAAAACAGAAATATCCCCTGTAAGTTTTAGGACAGCTTATGTAGCAGTCCTGTATTACCTTAAGACACATTAAGTAGATAGAACAAAACAAAAACCAAAAAACAAAAAGAAACAACCCCCCCCCAAAAAAAGGAGTTTTTCATAAAATCAGAATCCCAGTATTTAATAACACAAGTAGAAAAAGAATATCAACTTACCAAAATATAAATACTATAGTTACTCAGAAAAGAGTTTACTCTGGTCGTTTAATGCTAGCCTCTAACATAATGAAATTAGTGATTTACATAAATTTATTGATAGATACAACACTATTGTAATTGTTGGTTTAATTAGAATTTTTACTGTATTATCTTATCATGTTAAATAAATACCAGCTGATATACTTCAAATTTGGAACATACTCTAGAATTTACAAAATAATTGCATAATTGTCAATCATCCTAGAGGATAAACATTGTCATTTTGACACTTTACAGGAGAGAACAGATTCATTAGATAGAATAATTTAGCCAAAGTCACACAGTTTACAAGGGACTGAACTTAGTCCCTTGTAAGCTTTAGTTAATATGGTGACTTGAATTATTTTATATATTATTATTGCTTGATTATTTTGTCTCAGTGAGTGCTACCCTACACAATGTGGGTGGGCCTCATCTAATCAATTGAAAGTCTTGAGAGAAAAGATTGAGGTTTCCAGAAGAGGGAATTCTCTTTCAGATTGCAGTATAGAAACTCTGCCTGAATTTCCAGCTTGGTGTTCTGTGGAATTTGTACTCTAAACTGCAAATCAACTTTTGCCTGTATTTCCAGCCTGCTGACCTGACTTACAAATTCTGGACTTGCTGGTCCCCACAATAACATGACATTAATTCCTTAAAATAAATCTGTCTCTTTTTCTCTTCTTTTTATATGTTATAACACACACACACACACACACACACACACACAACCTATTAGTTCTGTTTCTCTGGAGAATCCCTACTAATATACTCTTCTACCATTATTTACCCAAACCTATTAATTTTTAACTTATTGAACTGTACGATGCCTCATATCCTTATAGAAGGAAGTGGATAATACATTAATAAGCAGTATAAATAGTAATCTGACTCACATAACAATTCCAGACAAAAACACTCTATCAGAATTCCAAAGACAAAGATGATATCCTGGGCCAAAATGTTCTTAGCAAATGTGGAATTCAAGTTGGAAACAATGAAATGGAGAGAATTTGAATAGGTAAAAAATAAAATAATGTGAAATGAAGAGTGTTGCAGGTGAGCAACAAACAGTGTAACGTGGTTTGGCACCATAATTACCATATTCAGCAAAACAAGAGCAGTCTACTCCATATGGTTTGATGGTTTCTTTGGAGGGGGAGTCAGGGGAGATTAAATATTATTAATACTAGATATTTATATTTCTTTAGTTAAAAGAATTTCAGACTCACTACAGTGTTTGGTACGTATCCAGCAAACATTGGCTGCCACTTCTGCTGATGCAGGTTGATCACTAGACATGATGTCTGCTGAGGGCACCACCAGGGGCTGAAATCTAGTGTGTCTCCTCACCACGCTGGGACTGTAAGCACCAGGTGGGAAGGGAGCTGTATCAACTCACACAAAGCCTCTGAATCAGTGCCAGTACTGACACAAATAGGTTCTCCAGCTTCTTTCTTCTCTTCTATTTAAAAAATGGACAGCTTCATCCCTACCCTATTCATTTAACCTTCTCAAAGTATGAAATAAATTTTACTTATATGATAGATGGGCAATTCTATCATAATGTATAAGCCTAAACCAGCACGTTACGCTTTACTGACAACCATGGCTATTAGTAAGATGCAGTGCCATAGTCCGTTTGTGCTGCTGTAACCAAATTCCATGGACTGAGTGGCTAATAAACAACAGAAAGTTATTTCTTAAAGTTCTGGGAACTGGAAGTCTGAGATCAGGGTTCCAGCATAGTCACATGAAAGCCCTCTTCCCTGGCACAAGCTGCAAAGTTTGTGAGCCAACTCTCTGGGGTGTCTAATCCCATTCATAAAGGCTCTGCCCTTATGACCTAATACCTCCCAAAGGCCCCACGTCTTAACACCATATTGGGAATTAGGATTTCAACATATGAATATTGATGGCACAACACATTCAGACCACAGTAATGGGTAAATTCTTTCTAGGTAACTACTCTGGGTGTTAGAAATACTAATTTTTCTTACTTTTTCAGTACCCTTTATCTCACATTTCTATTCCCCTTTAGAGAAGTAAAAACTTCAGTTTGTGTGTTTCATATTTATAAACCGAGTGAAGAACAGAGAACTGAACATACCCCTTTTTTCCCTGTTGTTTGAAAAACACTTGCTTTATGATTGGAATTATTCTTGTGCAAGGTCTGACTGAATTAAATATGACTGAATTGTATTGTCTTCAAACTTTTGAAATAGTCATAGTATTTCATAGTATTTGCAGATTAAGGGAGTATTTATCTCTAAGTGTGGGTAAATTAATAAGGGAAATAACATTTGCCAAGTGCCTAAAATGTAAAAATCAATATATTTTAACCTACAGACAATGCACCAAGGTTATGGGCACATTTAGCACACCCAGTCACTTGTGCCAGTTGAAGTTTTTAAAAGCTTTCTGCCTAGATTCAATACTTCAACTGAATTTAGCTGTATATTTTGAGTGCTTACTGTGTGCCAGACTCTATAGTAAAACTGATGCATTCCCATAAAAATCTCTTTAACCAGAAACAACAATGAAGACAAAATCGTGCAATCCTGACTTGGTAATCAAATGCAGACTAAAACTTAGATCCCTCTGTCCACAGATCCTATTGAGCAACACCCCCATCCACCTCCCCAGTACTAAGATACATACTCAGGTCAAATGTGAATCCCAGTACCTTTCAAATAGAAAGGTGTTTTATTTATTTATTCATTCATAATTAATAAATATTTTAATATTTACATTTCCTAAGCTGTATTTACACGATCTTTGTTGAAGATGATGTCAATGTACGTCTGACGTGTAAAGGATTTCTCAAAAATGTAATCTGTTTTGAAATGAAATTTTATGTTACTATACACATCTTACTATGTATTTCTTCAAAATAATATAATTTATATATTAAACATATATGTGTTTAATAATTTATTTCATCACTATCATTTTCACCATATAGTGATATGAAAAATATTGATAACTTGTGATTTCCAAGGTTGGCTTTTAAGCGTTCGGTTAAGTGAATTTCCAAGTATGTGAACTTCCAAATTTATATACCTATAAATGAAAATGTAGAGTCATTGTAGGAATAAAATTATGTCATGTGTGAGAAGAGCAGTAAGGCCAATGTAGGGGGGATGACAGTAAAGTCTCACTGAGAGCAAACGACATAGGAAAAGGTGGTAAAATTAAAAGACAGAGTTAAAATATGCTCCAGGAGACTAAAAATGTTTGAACTCTTAATCTAACCTCTATTTTTATTATGGCTGAACCATGTGAAGCAGTTTCTTACACATACACATGCACGCAGTATATTATTTATTCTCATATTTGTGCCAAATATTGGCTAGAGAAGATTTTAATAGTTATAATTTATATATATTTATTTATATTTATATTTATATATTGTATATATTATAATATATATAATGTATTTTAATATAACTTTTATACACATATTTGTTGCTGTTTTGTGAGTACACTGCTTTTCCTCATATTCTACCATTTAGGGGTATTTTTTTCTGCATTGAATGCTTTCTTTCTTTTTGTTAAGTATTTTTTTAATGTTCACTTTTGAGAAGGGGGAGATGCAGAGAGAGAGGGAGGGGGAGAAACTGAAGCAGTCTCACCCTGTCATTGCAGAGCCCGATGTGGGACACTAACCCACGAACTGCTAAATCATGACCTGAGTTGTTTTTGTGTATGAGATCTGAAACAAGTAATAAAGTTATCCCTGTTAGATCTTAAATGAAAGAAAACTGTATCTTACATGAACCTGATCAAACACATTATATATAGCCATGTAGTACAGCTTCTTTAAAATGCTATCTTGGCCTAGTTTTCTGGCCCTGGCTAGAGGCCTGTCAGTATCCTTTCCTTAGAAGCTGATTAAGATCACATCCCAATCCGTTCTCTTATCAAACATTTACACTCTGGGCCACTCTGCACCAGTCCTAATCACTCCAGGGCCTGGTACCACACACATGGAAATAGCTATGAGGCTCCAGAACCTGATGAAATTATTCAAATTAACCAACCCTCAGGAAGCCCTGAGAACCTAGCCTACCTCATTCCTCTTGCCATACATAAGCTTTCCCCACAGATCTGGCTTGCTCTTCCATTGTCCCTGAGGGTGTAGCCCCTGTGAGGCTCTGCTTAGCAGCCTTTTCTTTTTCAAAGCTATAAGTAATACTGCTCAGGGTCAATGTGTTGTGTCCCACAATCAAAAAAAAATATATATATATAAATCTGATAAATCGAGTCCATTTAGTATTTTCAGTAGTTAAAAAAAAAAGAAAAGAAATTAAGAAAAAATAAAAAGAAAGAAAAAAGAAAGAAGAGAAAGACAAGGAGAAAAAAATAAATAAAAGAAAAAAATAAAACAGAAGAAAAAATTTTTTAATGTTTATTTATTTTGAGATAGAGAGAGAGTAGGAAGAGGTTCAGAGAGAGAGGAGAGAGAGGGTCCCAAGCAGGTTCTGCACTGTTAGCACAGAGAATGAAGCAGGGCTCGATCCCACAAACAATGAGATCATGACCTGAGCTGGAACCGAGAGTCACAGACTTCACCGACTGAGCCACCCAGACACCTCCAGAGAAAAAGACATCTTAAAATAAGCTATTGAAGGAGGCTTTTCATTTTTACAAGAATTTGGTGTATTTCACTTTAATTATGTAAATATTTAATTATTTTTACTAAGTACCAGTGATGACCTTGGCACACAAGTCCTAACACAGACTCAGCATCAAACAATTTTGTGAGTTAATGAATTGAATCTTCCTTGCTCAGCCTTCTTAAAGCCCACAACATTCATATGAAAATTGAACCCAAACTGAGAAATATGAGTGGCTGTGAAAAATAAACATATAGCTTCTGCTTTGTGGGAAGGATTTACTTGGTGTCTCAATTTTCACTGTTGAGAAAACATATAAGGTAGGATGCAAATAAGGAAGAAGCACCTGGAGGAATCATGCCATTGTTTGCTTTCTTTATGTTTTATAAAGAAGAGAATTCTGATACAATCCTTCATTGGAATAGCTTTTTCAGAGGACAGTTTGTTAACCTGGCATAACCGAGAGTGTAAATTCTGCTATAAAGTAAGCTCTGTAAGGACAAGATCTTTAAACAATGCCTAATGCATAGTAGGTGCCAGTGAACATACACTGAATAAATGAATGGATCCTAGATGTTGACAGCTTAATTCTCTTTATATCATAACATAATGCACTGGAAAGCTTTTAAAGAGACTATAGTATAGTTGGTGTTTTTCTTTTTCTTTCTTTCTTTCTTTTTTTTTTTAATTCAATGTGAAAATTAAGGGCTATTGATACCCAGTAGGAAGCAGGCAAAAACAATGTAAATAGGGACACATCCTCCTTGGCCAGGAACCATCGGAAGCCACTTGGTCCAGAAAACAAAATCAATATCTTTTAGAAGTCTCTTTTTAAAGCAAATGAGGAGTCTAATGATGTGAACTGTGCAATCAGTACTATTGCAGCACTTTGTATTTTTGTAAATGGGCATTTTTGAGACAACACAACACCTTGTTTCTCCAGTTAGGAAAGAGATTGCTGAGATAACACTTGCTTGAAATGGGCCCACTTATTGCTTCAGCTTCCTTCTTTATTCTGTTGCCATAGACTCTTCAAGTTATCTTTTGATTTTTTTACAACTGCCTTCTAAACCACTTGCTAGACAACCTTCTTGAACTTTGTGAGGGAAATTCCAAGATCCATAAAACACAAACCATCGGGAGCACCCATAAGTGATGTCCACATTCAAGCCATGGTCCAGGACGATCTGCAGACATGTTTTTTTGGTCATATGTTCAAAAACAATTTTTGAGAGCTCTCTCTTCCCTTTTTTATGCTCAACTTTCCCCCAACCAAATGTAAATGGAAAAGCTTTTAATTCTGTACATCTAATAAGCATATGTTAAAGAAATGCTTCATCACAACAGGTTATTGCATTAGCTTCTCAGCTGGTTTCTCTCCTCTCAGTTTTACTGAAGTGAATCTTGCATAGTTTTCCTCATGTTAGATTAATCTTCCTAAATTATTATTTTTATCATATTTTTCTTACTAAATTATATTTTCACTGACTCCCAAAGTGATTTTCACTGACTTTCGAAAGATCAAATTCTAAACTCCTCACCTGACAGTGTAAAAACCCAATATGCCCTTATTTCCCTAAGCACTCAGGCAAATAGTACTAACAAAAGTCAGCTGCACCTTTTCTTGCACCCCTCTTTAGCTCATCCCTTCCTGTCTCCAAGATTCAACTCAATTAACACCTCCTCCATGCATCCTTTCCACTTCAGCCTGCAATGATCACTTTCTCTTCTGAAATTAAGGCTAATTTTTAGAACTGTTACCATGTGTTTAATTATTATCAGGCTAATTTTTAGAACTTTTACCATGTGCTATTTATTATTCTGTCTTGTTTTCTGCTTTAGTTTATTTCTAGTTCTATGTTTTGTCTCCTTATTATCACCAATAATTCACAGTTCTTTATATTTGCCCTCTGATCATCCTTGATATCATTCTAGCCCACTAACTCTATTACTTCCATCCCAATAATTCTTTAACCTCAAAAGACCCTTAATACAGTTTTTCGTTATCCACTATTCCTGTGTATTTCTTTTCTTGGCTTTTTGTCTGCTATAACAATTCCCTTGTGTATATCTTTAAATCCTTTTCTGCTATATCTTTATTTCCTTGTCTTATAAAGCTCAAAAGATGGTTGAATTCAAATATTTGCCTGATCCATACTTATATGCTGCTCCATAACTATATTTTCATAAATACAAATTATAGGAAGTAAAATTACAAGAAGGGAATTTATTTCTCCTCCTGTTGCCTTTGGGCTAGTCTTACACTGAACTTAACCAATAGAATGTGATGGAAGTGATTTGGTGCAAATTTGTGGGCCAGCCTCTGAAATGGAAGCTCTGGAAGGTGCTAAAGGAACAGAGTAATTTATGGGGTAGCTATCCTAGCCTTGGGGTTTAGGGAATGTTTCTTGGAAAAGAGGACTTCATATGAGGTCAAAATTAAATTGGGGGCGAGGCAGTGGGGATGTTGACACTAGTAGGAATGAATATGCCCGTTTCTAAAAGCAAACACACAAACAAAGCAAACAAAACAAAACAGAACAAAACAAAACAAAAACTTTAGTCAATTCCTTACATTAAAAATTTTCTTTTTTATATAGAACTACCACCCTTGGAAATTTGAGGTCCCAAAATAGGGCTTAAGGCCAGGGTGCAGTATTCACCTTTTGATCACTATACCAATGATTGGAGCCATCCTGGGAACAAGGAGTAAGAACTTGACTTCTAAATGCATGACAAAGAAAGTTAACTAAGGAGATCCTTACCAGTATAAAGAAAGATAAAATCTGACTTCTGTTTTAGAATGCTCAGATTTCTAGTTCTATGAAATTGTTTTTTCCTCTTCCACTTGGCTTATTTACAAGGTTTGAGGACCTGACTCAATACTCATTTGGCAATGAAGAATTACAATCAAACAGTAATAATTAATATGGCTTTTTATCATTGCAAAAGAGGACAGTGACATATTAGAAATCCCAATACCATAAACATTAACATACATTTGGATTTATGCATATTATAAATACTTGTTGAATGAATGATTTTGTATTTAGTTCAACAGCAGACAAATGCTAGCTCTAAGGAGGCATGAGACAGTGATGTGTTTTCATGAATGATCTTGTATAACTAAAAGGGGAAAACAGAGTGGTAAACTAGAGTTACAGGCTATGGCCAGATAGTTGATGACTTTCATTCAATATCATTTTTAACAGATTTTTATTTAGAAAGTCAATATAGGATTCCTTATAATTTCAGCAAAACCCAGACCTTGTTTTCTCTTGAAAATCTAGACTTCTTCGGCTGTAATCAGAAGCCAATTTGAGCAGAAACCTGCCGCTTTTGAGGAATAGAACACAGAAGCTAGCTTATCAAATTTGGTTCTGTTTAATTAGCAGTTAGTGAGAATTTACTATTTTCCAGTCATTGGATGGTGGATATATATACTAAGTGTAGGGGATACACAGAGATAAGGCATGATCTTAGTCTTCTAGTTCTTAACAGCTTGAATAAAGAGGCATACAGATAAATATACTAATTCAACATAATGTAGTAACTGTGTACAGTTTGCATTGAATTTTCCTTTCTGTCCAATCTCAATGCCCTCTCTGAAGATTTTCTCACCTATATGTCCTACCTAGAATTGGTGTCATCTTCCTAAAACCCACATGAAAGTTTACATCCTATTTGTTGTCCTTTCATACATATTTTAGGTAAAGCTATAAAAATGTATGTCTGCCCACTGAGGTAGAGGTTCTTTGAGAAGGAGGACATGCCTTGTTCATCACTGAATTCTCCTTACTTAGTGTACCTGAAGTGCTGCATTTCATGTTGAAATCATCCTACCATCCAGGTGATTCAAGAGCCTACATTTCTTTCTCTTTCTTTCTTTCTTTCTTTCTTTCTTTCTTTCTTTCTTTCTTTCTTTCTTTCTTCTTTTACTCTATAGTTAATAAAACCTGTATTTCTCAAGAAGAAAAATTATGTTGCTCCTTAAAGCATTTCTCCTGGATGTGACTATATCTTCCACTTACAAGTTGACCTCTGGCTCTTATGTATTCTGACCACGTTTTTTCTCTACCTTCTTCTGCTTGAGATGGATCTTGATTACTGACTCTTTCCAACTCCCCAGATCTCAATTTTTTTTTCTTCTTTTCAATCAAGGCTAACATATAAGACCAAAATTGTATCCACTCTGATCTCAGTGACGCATGGTCACCACTCCTTCTCTTTCAGAGTAAACTCTCTCATAATCCCCTCCCACAGTCATGATCTGAAAAGTTCAAGCCACCTAACCAGCCATCTGTCATGGTGCCTTTGCTCTGCATCACTATTTAGCTACTACTAAAGAAAAAACAGTGCCCTTGGCAGCAGGTTATAATCTATTTCTTTCTTAAAAACATTTCCTTCTGTAAGATAAACCCTGACAAATTTAGAAACATCAAGTAGCTTTCTATATTGTAATCAATAACTACTAAAACAAGAAAGTTTCTCTTGACTTTGCTACTGCTTTAATGACCCTTTCAGAATATAAGGCATGTGATTAATTAACCTGAATTTTACTAGAGTTGCATATTTTCAGAGTATTTTAGAGTTGCAGTATTTTCTCGAAACCTTAGGTAAAATTTACCCTTAAAATCCCTTAAATCATTCAGAAATACTATATATATGATTTGTATATAATATCTTGGATATTAACATATGTGCATAGATGAAAACATATATGATATTTGTATTCATAAAGATTTTATTCTTTTTTTTTTAATTTTTTTTCAACGTTTTTTAATTTATTTTTGGGACAGAGAGAGACAGAGCATGAACGGGGGAGGGGCAGAGAGAGAGGGAGACACAGAATCGGAAACAGGCTCCAGGCTCCGAGCCATCAGCCCAGAGCCTGACGCGGGGCTCGAACTCACGGACCGCGAGATCGTGACCTGGCTGAAGTCGGACGCTTAACCGACTGCGCCACCCAGGCGCCCCCATAAAGGTTTTATTCTTAAGAACTATTGCAAAAATGTACCAAGATACCAACTTGGTGACTCTTCTTTTTCATAGCCATCATTTTTGTTTACAGACAAGTTTATCAGTTCTCCTAAAATTACCTTAGTTAATGTTTCTGTATAGCTTTCAATTTATTATTCAGTTGGAGAATGATTAGAGAATCATTAACATCCCATAATTACTGTACAATAGCTTTAATTTATTTGTCAGTTGGGAATTTTTAAAAATCTCTGTCTCTAGTATACAACCAGATTCCACTGTGTGTTTTTTCATGTATATTGCAAACTACATCTTTTTCAGTGTATTTATAAATATACTATTTTTTAAAACTCTTTTCCTCACTGATTCTAACCTATAGGAGATAGAATTCTTAAATTCTTTTGATTCCATTTATCTTGAATAAATAAAATGATTGACCTAATTGATTTGTCAGAGGTGGATTAGTATAGCAGTTGAATAATCAAACTTAATGGTTTAGAAAAATGACAAACTTTTTATGACTCAATTTTTTATATGAAACAGAGATAATGATGGATTATTGGAGAAATTAAATGACTTAATAAATATAAACCATTTAGAATGTGCTTGGCAAGTAGTAAGTTCTATATAAGCACCAGCTAATATTTTATTTGAAATGGACAAAAGCACAAATGGTCTAAATTTGACATCATTGTAAATGACTTTATGGTGGGTGTTATTCATGTATATGCTGGCATCACTTAGCATTCTTTCAGTATCAATAAACCCACATCTTTTCATTTTCTTCCAAAAAATGTTTTGGTAGGAAGTTTGAAAAATGAGTAATGTCCCTTAATTGATTTTCTTTCATTGAAGGATAGTGATAATTTAAATTCAACTTGGAAGTGAGAAAATTTAGTTTCTGGAAACATTTGATGCATGCAGTACTGAAGCAATTTTCAAGAATGAAACAATTATGCAGATTATATTCAATGAAAAGTTTGGGTTTTTGATATCTGTCATAGCAAAAGCAAAAGAGCTTTGAAAAGTTATAATCAGATTCACTATTGTTTATTTACATGATAATTAATAACACAAAGTAGCAGCAGCATACACTGAAATTTTATAGATATTTATAAAAACAAATGTTAAATTTGTGAAGAAAAGATCAAGAGAGTGCCTATTTTTAATGTAAATTACTTTGAGTTTGATTCTAGTACAAATTTTTATTACTCTTGCCTTTAAAGCTATATTATAATTCACAGAATTTTGTCACAAATTCAGTTCTGATTAAATGGTAAAACTATAAACTTATAGTAGGGAGGGAGTTGGTATTGTATAGTGGTTGCAGACAATAATCACAATATTTAACATTCTCCTAAGTATCCAAAATAATACCTGTGAAAATATCTTAGCTTCTTTATCCACTTATTGTATGATCTTAAGCAATAAACTTAATCTTGCCAATGTTCCAACCATTTAAGAATTTTTGTGAGGAAAAATAAAATTATATATTAAAATACTTATAATATTTTCTGAAGTAAGGTAAGCAGTACGTGTCAATGATTACTATTATATAAAGAGTGTAGCACCATGGTCATGCCTGGGGGGCTCAGTCGGTTACGTGTCTCATTCTTTTTTTTTTAACTTTTATTTTATTTTTGAGAGAGACAATAGGGAAAGGGCAAGTGGGGGAAGGTCAGAGAGAGAGAGAGAGACAGAGAATCCCAAGCAGGCTCCCCACTGTCAACATGGAGCCAAATGCCGGGCTATGGCTCATGAAACCATGAGATCATGACCTGAGCCTAAACTAAGAGTCAGATGCTTAACTGACTAAGCCACTCAGTTGCCCCAAGGGTCTGACACTTGATCATGGCTCAGGTTATCTCACAGTCCATGAGTTAGAGCCCTGCATCTGGCCCTTTGCTGACAGTGCAAAGCCTGCTTGGAATTCTGTCTTCTTTCTCTCTGTCCTTCCCCTCTTAAAAAAACAAAAGAGTAGGGGAGACTGAGTGGCTCAAACCGTTAAGCATATGACTTTTGATTTCAGCTTAGGTCATGATCTCATGGTTCCTAAGTTCAAGCTCTACATCAGGGTCTGTGCTGACAGCATGGAGCCTGCTTGGAATTCTCTCTCCTTCTCTCTCTGCCCCTACCCCACTTACACACACACACACACACACACACACACACACACACACACATTCTCTCTCTCATTCTCTCAAAATAAATAACTAAAGTTAAAAAAAGAAAAGAGCATAGCTCTGATTAAGTATTCCAGAATAATTCTCAAAAGAATTGCTTTATTTCTTGCTGAGTAACCTTTATTACGTTCTGTGGTTTATCAAATTCTTGTTTCAGGCATTAAATACAAAGTTTATAATAAAAGATAAAACAACACTGAGGTAAACACAGCATGGTGCATAGATTATAAAACAAAGTCTTAATATATAAAACATTCTGCTAATGATTGTTTCCTAACTCTGACACACATGAGAAAGGATAGGTCACACATCAGAGCTCCCAGACAAGTAACTTCTTGCTTTGTTTCTATTTCCTTCTACTTTGTCAGTACTCCATTTGAAGGAAATGGGGATTCTTTTCCAGTTACCCCAGAATATACTCATAAGTGATTAAATAAGTGGTGGTAGCAGTGGTCCCAGAGATGAAGGAAAAGTTTGGAGGTGCTAGTGCCATCACATCCAAAAGTGAATATTACTTATAAAGAGTTTCACATTTCCTTGAATCTTCCCTGGATTTCTTTATATGACTAAACTGAAGTAGCTTGTATCTTTAAATAAGTCTAATGGAGAAGAATTGGAGATTGCTTCCCAATCATCAGATTTGAAAAGCCACAGAAGGTCTGATCATGAAAATCTGCATGTGTGTTGCTCATATTTAATAAAGCTCACACAAATTTACTATTGGACTATTAAAATGGCAGAAATGCAAGGCAAACTAATGAGCTTGGAGGAAATTGCTAAATAGCAGAGCCTGAAGGACATGTAGATACACTCAGGGGGGGTTGTGTATATAATGCATGTTTCTGAAATATCAAAACTATGTTTCATTTTTTAAAATTAATGAATTAAAATTTGTTGACCATAGTCAGTTTTTAACACATATATTTTTTTCTTCTTTATTTTTCTAAGAACTTAAGGGAAGAAAATGTTATAAAGGAAGTAATTAAAATGTGGAATACTTATTTCATTGTGATTTTATAGAACATTTTGTTTTGGACCAAAGGACTGCCTACAGTACATAAATATCCAAAATTATCTATTTAAAGCAAAGTTTGATTTAATTTAGAAGAAACTACCAGTGACATGTTAAAAATTTATCTTTATGGAGATAGTTTGAAAATGTTTAGTATAGTTTCTCTGAAAATGGCTGTCTAGCAAAATTTTCTTTCTTTCTTTTTTAAGTATTATTTACTTAAGTAATCTGTACACTCAAAGTAGGGAATCTTCTCATCACGACTCCAAGATGAAGAGTCACAAGCACTTCCAACTGAGCCAGCCAGAGGGCCCTTGCACAATTTTCAAATTATATCTACTCTTTGATTTTTTAAAAATTCAGTCCCTACACATGATTTTACATAACCTCATTTTTAATTTTTTTTAACTTTTATTTAATTTTGAGAGACAGAGAGAGACAGAGCATGAATGGGGGAGGAGCAGAGAGAGAGAGAGAGAGAGAGGGAGACACAGAATCTGAAGCAGGCCCCGGGCTCTGAACTGTCAGCACAGAGTCCGACGCAGGGTTGGAACCCATGAACTTAGAGATCATGACCTGAGTCAAAGTCAGAAGCTCAACCAATTGAGCCACCAAGGCGCCCCTCACTTAACTTCATTTTTATTTTCATTCCCTGCAGTTCAGGATCTCTCATACAAACCTCAGATCTTCTCATGCCAAATGTGAAGAATATGACAACACTGTTTCCAGAGGCTAGCCAGAGGATGAGGAAAGATTGTGAAAGGCAAATTTCACATTAACTCTCACAGGTAATTAAGCAAGTAGAAAATTCAGATGTTCCCCACCCCCACCACCTTTACTGGACCTCTTTAAGATTCTAGAGTAGATTTTCAGCTTATTTCTATGTGATCAGTTCTTCTACTTAATCTTGAAAGCATACATTAAAAACTTAGCATTTGCCTGATGTATGCAATCTTTTATCACTTGATGTACAATGCAAATTTCATCTTAATTCAATACAATTAGCTTTAATGAGCTCTTTGTGATCTCTCCTAATAAGCAACATAGATAAAGCTTGTATTACCATGACCTATTTTTTATCAAATAGCCAGATAAGATAGCCCAAGATGACATCCGTTTCTCCAGTCTCCCTTGTGTTTTTGTAATTTTTTAAGATGCTATATTTTAGCTTATGGGATTCAATCAATACTTACAGTGAATTTATCAATCAGTAAATGAAAGATAATATCTCTTCTTGGTTAAGTACAAGTGGTCTGGAGCCAGGGTGCCTGGTTTCAGATCCCAGCTCAAATAAATCATTAGTTATGGGACTTTGCCACGTTCTCTGTACCTCACTTTCTCATTTGAAAATTAGGGATAATGGTAGCACTTGTTGTGGCAGGATTGTGAGAACTGAACTAACAAATACATGTAATGGCTTAGAATAATGTTTAGCAGTAAGTATTCAAAGTGGTTAGCTATAACTGTCAGATGAAAAGCATGTAATGATGTTGTTGTATAAAAAATATAAAAATGAATAAGTACTGCAAAAAACTGATGATCTGTTATGGAGTCTGGAGGAACTTGAAACATAGGTATGATGAATGTCTTTTTCTCCTTTGTAATTTAAATGGGCACTCTAAGAAGGATGGTGATATTGTTAATAATTAAAATAAGGGAAGAGAAAATCCAGTTGTAAGGGATTTTAGAAAGAAGGATAGATAATATATGATAGATAGATAGGTAGATAGATAGATGACAGATAATAGAGAGATAGAATATTTTACATAGGTCCTTAAGAATAAACAGAATTTCAACAGGCAGAAATTAGAACACCAGTGACTAAGCTGGCCCAGCTCAGGGCACATTGAAGCACATATTCCAGATTGATTAAAAAGTACTGTGTGTGCAAGATAAACCTGGACAGATATTTTGAGGCACAAATACCAAGAATTCAGATTATTAAAACTAATATTTTGTACTTAATTTAGTACATATTTAAGCCTTGCATTTGGAATGACATGGGCTGCATTGGACTTATGTGTGTACTAGTCTGCGTACCTTGAGTTCTATATAACTTTGTCATCTGTGCAGGACTGTGTATCCATCACCACAATCAAGATAACTCTATAGTCCCAACACTATAGGGATTCCCCATGTTGCCCTTTTGTAATTATATCCACCTTCCTCCTGCCTCTGCAAACCACTTTTTAAGGTCCTCAACTAAAGAAATTATCACTGTCTTAAAATATCTTGCTGTCTTCAGGGACACTGTGATTCACATACAAATTAAACCGAGCACTTCTCATCTTCCCCGTAAAAATAATTAACTAGGAAAATTTTAAGAGCTCTAGATATATATTGACTTTGAATTCCTTACATCACAACCAGGATATTAAAATGGATACTCTCCACTGGTCATATTCATACTTCCTAGTTTTACTGATATTCGTGTGTGGGTGCTTATGTATTAAGTTTTATAGAATTTTATCACCTGTGTAACTTCATATCTCCACCACCACAGTTAAGATACCCAACAGTTCCAGAATCACAAAGGTTGTGTATGTTGCCTTTTTATAACCTATTCACTTTCCTCTACCCACTTCCTCATGGAGAACTTCTGGCCACCATTTGCCCTAGCAATATGCCCTCTATTCCTAAATTCTTTTTTTATTTTAAAAATATTATATAAATGGAAAATTATAGCATATAAGTTTTGGGAATGACTTTTTTCTCATCATAATTAATCATCCGCCCCCCCTTTTAAATGTAATGTCCTAAGTATTTCCTCTACAAACACTAAGCACCACTACTGACGGTATAACAGCTAAATCCAGTGGTAGGAAGAATAACGTTCTCTGCCCCAAAGATGTCCATAACCTAATATCCAGGACTGATAAAATATACTAGGTCATGTGGCAAAGGGGAATTAAGGCAGCAAGTGAAACTAAGATTGCTAATTAGCTGACCTTAAAATAGATTATACTAAATTGTCAGGGTAAGGGGACTGTAGTAATAAGATCATTAAAAGTGGAAGAGGGAAGCAGAAGAGAGAATCAGAGAAATGACAGTGTGGAAAGGACTTGGCCAAAATTGTTGGCCTTGAAGATGAGGAAAGGAGCTAAGAAACAAGGGAAACAGGTGGTTTCTGGAAGCTGGGAACAGTAAGGAAATGGACTCTCTCTAGAGTCTCCAGAAAGAATACAGTGCTGACAATACCTTGATTTTAGTCCAGTGACACCCATTTTAAGCTTCTGACATTAAGAAGTGTAAGATAATAAATTTGAATTGTTTAAGCCAATGGGGGGAAAAAAGAATGACATGGGGACATGGGATAGAATTTTGGCTTTAACATTTGATTGATCTAGTGGTCCTTAGAAAGTCAAACTATCTGAATCATTTGTAAAATGAAAATTATAAGATCTATCTCAGAAAATTATTTAAATAAATGTGTATATATATGTATACATACACATATTCACACACAGTATTTATCATACCTTTTACTTGCCAGGCATTGTTTTAGGTACAGAAAGAACAGAGATAAATATCAAAGATAAAAATCTTACCCACTTGGTATTTACAATGGCAGCAGAGGGGTGAGGAATACACAATATACAAATCATCCAAGAAAAAATATATAGCATATTAGATGGCACTACTGTTAAGGAAAAAAATAAACAGGGTACAAATTCAGGATACATGCGGTGGTGAGAGATTATGGAAATTTTCTTATGTTTGTTTTTATTTTATCAGGGAAATGGGAAGCAGAGTTATTAGCTGTGCATGAGGATGGGGTTGGAGAAGTTGGAGGTTGAATTATACATGAGAAGGCATGAAATGACTGTCTAGAAGAATGGGAGAGGAAAATAAATAGCTAGGGGGATACAATATCCTTGCCTAGAAGCACCAAAAGGCCACTTGAAGTTGGGTCTTACAGTTAAGTGAGACCAGTTAACATGATTTTACTTTTGCCTTCAGTCATGCTCTTCTGTGCAAGTGGAAGCATGGAGTAGATAGAGAGAAGATTTTGGCCAGTGTGCAATTTTTCTAGAATTGGAACAACATTGAAAGGAGATAAGAGGAAGAAAGTTGAGGTGTATTCAAGTGACTGATTATGACATTCCAAGTAAGGAAGCAAGTGAAGGCATGGAGGTATTGATGGACAGTGAAAAAGTGCTAGGAATAATAAATTGTAGGTTCCAACAGAGTCAAAGATCATTGGAACTGAACACTAGAGTGCATGATTTGGAAAAAAAAATAGGAGAGTAATTAAGATTATTGGTGACCACACCTAGTATACAACAATGGGAATGTGTATCTGAGGAAAGTTGGAGGACAAGGTGATTAAAAGAAAAAACAAGGTACTAATAGGACTGGCTATTAATAGATTATGTGGATATTGAAATCACTAAGAATTACTACAAGAGTATTATTAGGAAAAATAACAGTAAGCCAGGTGCTTACATCTTTCAGGTATGAGGGAGACAAATGGGGAGTTGGAAGTTTACTTCAATAAGGACCGATAGGTAGTCCTTTCTGATGTCATGACATTCAAACTTATTTTTTTAAGGGAGGTAGAGGGATTAATTGTAGCACAGAGAAATAAAGAGGATACTTCTTCAGTTTCCATGATAGATTCTTCAAGGCTGCCTCACTTAACAAAGTAAGAAAAGAATGTTTGATAATTATAATGATGATAGTAATAGCAAAATTAAAAGATTGAGGGGTGCAGGGGAAAATGTGCCTTTAGGAGATTATCAGCTTTCAGTTAGAGCATGAAGTTTAAGGGGATATCGATAGAAGAGGTGCTGGATTTAGGGGGTTTGCTGCTGACTTTGAGTTTCAGGGGTAAAAGGGTTTTAGGAGTATAAGGAATGGAATTGGATGCGAGGATGCACAAATTCATGTGGAGATCAGAATGCAAGGATAATGGGTGATCGGGAATCCTGTTAATCTCCAGGTACAGAGTATTTGTAATGAGGGTTAAGAGTCGAGGTCTGTGAGTTGCAGATGCATTTAAAGATAGAAGCACTTGGAATTGTCGGGTAAAAACTTGTCTCATCTGTCCCAGCAATTTTTTTTTTTAAACGTTTATTTATTTTTGAGACAGAGAGAGACAGAGCATGAACGGGGGAGGGTCAGAGAGAGAAGGAGACACAGAATCTGAAACAGGCTCCAGGCTCTGAGCTGTCAGCACAGAGCCCGACGCGGGGCTCGAACTCACGGACCGCGAGATCATGACCTGAGCTGAAGTTGGACGCCCAACCGACTGAGCCACCCAGGCGCCCCTGTCCCAGCAATTTTTGAGAAGACTAGGGCCGATCTGAATTTACTTAAACTCCTAATCTCCTTTGCCTCAAAATTTTGCTTCATCTTTATATTTTCTCTCTTCTCCCCTTTTGCTACATTATAAGAACCAGAGTTAACACTTGTATATATTTTACCTATAAGTACATTTTTACACATATTTTCATATATGGTCACACAAGTTACTTGGAAAAAGTAGCCTCTTAAATAAGACTGTGTATCATGATCTTGATCTAGTTCCCTACTCTCTTCTTTGGAACTTCACTATATCAACTATTTGCTTTCTCTTTTGAGTAAAACCCATTCATTTCTATTATGGGTGAAAATCTTTAAGGAGTAAGATGTTCAGATAACCAACTTATCACCAGTGGAGCAGATAGGGGATTTAACCTTGGCTTTAGTATTTAGTAGGATGTTGAGCAAAATACATAATGCATAATGAATCTTAATTTCCTATACAGCTATTGTAGAATTAAACATGTGAATGTTTGTGACACTTAGCACAATGTCTGGGCCAGTGAATGACAGTTAAAATTGTTTTTAGTCATTGTGCTGTCGATAGCATTTTATGCTGCATATTGCATTCTCATATTTTGTTCCAAGCCTCTGACCCACCCAGACATGTTTCATGCTTCTGTCTTCATCTTTTTTCCTTTTACACTTTCTCTTTCTCATAGCTTTATTCATATTCATACAGATACAAGAATTTCCAAGCCAATGATTCTCAAATTTCTCTTCCCAGTTTCAAATATGTTCTACTTATCTACATTTGGTTCCCAAAGTGGCTGTATATCAGAGTTACTAAGGAAATCTTCTAAATATCCTAGACCTTCTCCAATATCAGAATGTCCAAGAACAGAATCTGCTCTATCATTACACTGATGCCAAGAAGTATTACAAAACTAAGGATATATATTATGAACAGATTAGTTTGTCAGAAATTGCATTTTTGTTTTTGGCTTTAGTGTTTGTCCCCATTGCGCTTAAAATGGTGCCTGACACATAGTAAGTGATTAATAAATATTTACTGATTGAATAAATGAAATAATGAATACAATGTAGAAGGCAATGAAAAGACTTGGAAAAACAATTATGAATAATGAAGTCATTAACAGGAAATAAGTGAAATGACTCTGGAAAATTCATGATGACTCTAGAAGATGATTTGTTGGGATGACAGCATTGAAGACCATTAGAAGACTTAAGTGATATTTTTTAGCAAAGTTCAGCATTCCAAAATGAGAGGATTAATAAAATACAGAAATGAAAACATAAGAATGGGAATTAGAAATGAGGAACAGCAAAATTAGTAAATGTAGAAGGTGGTTTCTGAGTGTTGACTTGTCATGGATTAATTAAATCCATGCAACTCAAACCATATTTTCCTCTTTGAATAATAAAATATTCAATTGCAGGATCATTTTGGATATTTTCTAAAAGAATTCCTTTCAGAATAATGTTAAAAGTATTTATGCCCCACATAAATTATGATCCTTTTTTACCCCTGTACATATACTTGAAGAACACTTAGATATTGGTAGGATACATTTTTCTATGATCTTATTATCATTTATATTTGGAACCACATTGTAGATACATCCGTATGTTACCTCTGATTTATCTGCATTTAATTAAACAATTGTTGCCTTAAAAGTGTTGATTAAAAAATGTTTGATTTAGAACACCTGTTTAATTGAAAAATAAAGAACAAAACAGCAAAAACAAAAAACAAAAAAACCCATACACCTCTCTTCTTCATCTAGAAGACACAATGGAAAAATTGTACTCTAATTTTTTCTATATATATATTTTTATATTTCTAAGAGCATTGTATTAGTAGCGCACACCTATAATCCCTAGAAATAACTTCCATACATTTTTTCATAAACAGGTATGGGTCTTCTGCAAAATTATTTTGACATTTTAAATAGAAATAAAAACATGTGTAATTACTATTAACCTATACGATATAGTTTCCTTTAATCTTATATATTCAGAATAATAATAACCTAGGATTTACTCTTTATCTAGAAAGTTCAATAGACAAAGCAAGGTTAAAAAATAAAACTACAAATAGTAGAGGCTTGTAAGTTTTATTACAAAAGGAAAGAAAAATAATTGGCAAGGCAACTGGCAGCAGATGCAGGTGTACAATTTGTGAGTTCCATGTCAATAAGGTAATAAATAAAGTAAAAAACAATTGGAAGAAGAAACACTCATTTTTAATTTCACCAATACTACTAAACAACCAAAATAAGTATAAAAATTAAAACATAGTTAATCACTTATTTGCTCCCCTGGTATGCTTTAAGTGTGAAACACTGAAATATCTTAAACATTGTTTTCTATTTTCTCCAACACACACTTGCATTGAGAACAACTCATGAGCATAAAATATTTGTTTTTAAAAATTATTGAATGGATGAATATAAAAAACAAAATTTTGACTAAAATTCTACTAACATATTCTTAGGATACATTCCTCCTTTAGAGTTAGGAGACATAAACTAAAAGCTTCTAAAAATATCGAGGTCTAGTTTTACCTGTATACAAGATTTAGATGCAATGTTAATTCTGCAAACACTGTGAGTGGAAGGTTTATGACAATCTGTAAAGTCTGCATATGGTTTGAAATAGAGAATATGTAAAGAGGAACAGGAGAAAGTTTGAGGCTAAGTCCAGCTGGTTGCTGGGGTTGTGTTGAGGTTAAGTGGACTAAGGAACTTGCATGGGAGCAGTTTGAAAGGCAGATAATAAATGCCTGCACACAGAAGTGTCCAGCTAAAGGTAGAAGAAGATAGGCCCAGTTTGAATAATGAGAAGAGATGGCAGAAAAATTGGAAACAA
This sequence comes from Panthera tigris, assembly GCF_018350195.1. Classification (NCBI taxonomy): domain Eukaryota; kingdom Metazoa; phylum Chordata; class Mammalia; order Carnivora; family Felidae; genus Panthera; species Panthera tigris. Next base: position 33,859,915 of record NC_056669.1, read on the forward strand.
AGAGGCCAGAATATCATTGAAAGCATAGGAGGCTTTCGAACAGAAGAGAATTCTCAGAAAAAAGAAGTCAGTAGTTTAAAATGCCGTAGCATTCCATTCATATTTAAAAAAATAAAATAAAATAAAATAAAATAAAATAAAATAAAATAAAATAAAATGCCATAGCAAAGTCTAAACATGAAGAGGACAGAAGATGTGATAATGTCTCAGTCAATTAATATTTTAAAATAAACTTCCATGGCTATATTGTTCTACTAGGGATTGTTACGGGCTCACAAGAGATAAAACAGTTGCTGACCCAAGAGAGTTCACAATTGAAAAGACAAAGGAAAAAATATGAAATTTTAATCATTGCAATATAATGTTATATTCTAAGATATAGAGTATAAGTGCTCAACATATCTTCTCAGAATCATTTTGCTAATGAAAGACTTCAAAATATGTTTCTTTGAAATTAGATGACTAAAACCACAGGTAGAAACCAAAACTGTTCATATTATTTGGGAAATGAATTCCTATGCTCATATTCTTTCTTTCCTTTATCTCTAACAACAAAAGCAATTTTTGGAAGTCAATGGTTCTGTTACTTAAATATATTTTTGCCTGACAAAATGCACTTTCCTAACATATTAGACAGTAATTTTATTTTGTAAATATACTTTATGAATTGTAATTATACTTTAAGAATATACAGAATAAAGAGATTATGATTAAAGTGTATCATCTATATAAATCTGTATATCATATAATATAAATAGTAAAATCTATCAGTTTTATATTTTCCCAGTCTGATGATACAATTTTATTCCATGTTACTATTGGTAATACAAAATTTCTACTCCTGCTTTCTGTTCATGTACTCTTCCTTTGACAATCACCCTGGGAATTTAGGGTATACAGGTATAAACCAGATTTTTGGGTCCACCTTTTTCTTCTGTCTTGCTCTGGTTCCCTGGATGATATTCATTGTCTGATCATATGTTGAAGGAGCCTCATGATTATCACTACTAAAGGAAACCACTGATGATTCTATCTCTTGATGCCCTCAAGCTGCCAATCTTTATAATATTGGGAAGTTCTAAATTCATGAGAAGGTGGAAAAAATGGCCTTATCCTTGCCTATATTCAACAGAATATAGAGAGATACTTCTGCTGACTTTATGTAAAGACTCTAAAAAAAACCCATAAACCACACACAAAAAATCATCTTTTTTCATATGCTGGCTTTCACTATCTAATCACTAATTCTCATTAACCATTCTACTCCATTCTTTGTTGTTCAGGCTTCTCTTTCCTCAAAGCTCTTTTATCTTTCTTATGTTAAAATGTAAAATTTTCTATGCAAAGCAATTAGTTAATTAGTTGAATTATTACAATAAAATTGAATCATTTCTATATTCCAGGAATCATTCTAAGAACTTTACATTATTTCATTCATTCATAATTATAATGTTAAGTTAGGTATTATTATTATCTCCATTTTGCCAGTCAGGTTATTACAATAGAAAAAGATTAATAATAGAGCCTGAATTCAAATGCAAGCTATCAGATTCCATAACCCTTGCTCTTCAGCATTCTCAATGGTGTCTCTCATTAGGAAAAATAATCTCTAGGAATGAGGCAGCTTGAAAGCAGTTCCTTACATGAGCTATAGGTCAATCAGACTAAATGGTTTTATACATTAGTAGTATGTATATTTTCATCAAATGACAGCCTCTTCTGAATTAGGTAGAATATAGTGAATATAACATTAGATTTAGAATTATGTAGTACTTGTATCTTGGCTTTAATGTCACTATTCTTTTTGTCTGAGCCCCATTTCTTCGTCTATAAAAATGGATGATGATGCCTATCTTTAAAATAGGACTATTCTTCTTTGAGTAAGTAACATAATATATGTAAAGAAACCAGTATGATGCACAGAGCACCTGTCAGGCTGCCAGTTACTATTAGTTCCTTCTTTCTTTATCAAAAAAAAAAAAAATAGGTAAGCCATTAGATACTTTTGTAATGTAGAGCTCACGATGATGAAGATGGTTCAGCTAAGATCCTAAATGTTGTACATTATAAAACAATTTTCTGCTATTAGCTACCAGTAAAATTAAAACTTAAATCCATGCTATACTAGTTGGAATACCAATTATGTTTTCTTCTAGAGTGAATATGCACAGGTGATCTGTAGAACACAGAAAGAATCTACAATGAAATGTAATACTTCTCTTTGGTAAAATACTACAGAACCACTGCTACCAATGACTCTATTTTTTATGTAATAATTTTTCTGTAACTATATTAAAATATATTTTACTTACCTAATAATATTAGTACATTGACTATATTTGAAGTTCAGAAGTACAAATAAAAATTTGTATTGTATTATATAATGATCTAATACATGATATAATGCCTGATTCTTAAATTCTAAGACTAAAAGGAAATATGTTCCCAAACAGTTTTGGGTCAGCTGCAATACAAATTACTTTTTGTTAAAGAGAAATTTCAATGTCATACATTGTCCTAATTCTGCCTACAAAATGTAAGTCTGCTATTAAAAACACTTGACTCATATCAGGTACAGAATAGCTTTTTGCTCAGCTATGCAGGTAATTCAGTTTTCCAGGTTTTGTCCCTTTACAATGTACATGGCCAGCAAGAATTATTTTCTTTTTCAGTAATGCATTCTCTAAATGAAGGGAGAAAATGGATTGTTTACTTTCTGCAATAAAATTCCCTGGTTTTGGCTGCATTCAAACTCAAAGTACAAGGATTTAAATTGCTCCCTAGTTCTGTGAATCTGTAGGCTTTACCTTTGAATGAAAAAGATGATATCTTGATGGTTAACAGTACATTGGGTTCTATATTTGTCTGTGCACATATGTACACATTTATGATACAGAAAGCTGTTTCCACTTCAACAATTTGCTCCGTAGTTCACACCAACCCAGCATTTACATGGAGGATAGGTTCAAAATTGTCTATTAAAAATATGAATAAGAGAATATGTAGAATATTCACTCTGTAGGGAATATCTTGTATGAAAGTTAAACTGTTTTAGTATACTTTTGCCGAATTTTAATAAAAAGCAATCGCACTGAGATATAGCTATAACTGAACCATGAAATAACAATAAAACCACCACAAATCATCTCCACCTCTCCATGTTACTTTTTTTTTTAAGTTTATTCATTTATTTTGACACAGAGACAGAGAGAGCAAGTTGGGAAGAGGCAGAGAGAGAGACGAAGGGAGAATCCCAAGCAGGTTCCACAGTGTCAGTGCAGAGCCTGATGCAGGGCTTGATAGCATGGACTGTGAGATCATGACCCAAGCGTAAATCAAGAGTCAGACACTCAGCCTTTTGAGCCACCCAGGTGCCCCAAACATGTTACTTTTTTTTAAGAATATACTATAGGAATTATAAAAGGTCAAACAAGAGTTTTGTTAATATTAGGTATCTTCATAGACTTGATTTCATCAACAGTACCTATTTTTAACAAGATAAAGTATCAAAATTGATTTAATGAAAATCAAAGTTTATTTATATGATGAAAGAACAGCTTGAAAATAGTTACTAAGACCTCACTGTGAATTTTAAAAGTTATTATATGAGATATGTCCCACTATGTAAATTGCCAGATTTAACAAAGAATTCCTTCATATAAATAATGTCAATTATGGTATGTGGTACATTTAAATACTGAAAAAAAAAAAAACAAACAAAGCAACAAAACCTTTATCTAAAATTCTTCTTTAACTGGGAATCTTATATTTTAATGTAATAACTTTAAATTCCAACTTATTTTTTAGTTCTGGTCCAAATATTTTTTAATAAATCAATTTAGGAACATCTCGGTTAAGATGGCCAAGCAGTAGGGGGACAGGGATTTCCCTCAAACACAGCCGTATTGAGACACCCAGGAAATCAGTCTGTGGAGCTACAGAAAAATCTCCACAGGTGGATGGAGACACTTTGGAGGGACACAGGTGCTTATATGTGAATTGGGAGAGATAAAACACAGGTGTAGGCATGGAGGGGAGGGAACTACTTCTGTGGCTAGACAAAAGAAAGAGAAAGAGAGGCTGTGGAAGTGTGGTATTGTGTTAGGACACGAGAAAAACCTCTCCAGATCACACACTGGGGAATGAGAAATACAAAGAGTGCCAGTCTCTACTTGGTAAAAAGCCTTAAGAGTGAAAATCGAAGTTTTCAGGGCTGTGGGCCTTTCTCCGGATGTGAGCCACTAGGATGTGCCTGCCCCTGGCAGGCAGGGAGCCAGCCCCAGGGCGTGGTAGTGATCTCAGTGGCAGGCACAAGGCAGAGAACAGTCCCCTTCCTCAAGTACTGTGGGAAGAAGGCTTATTGCCTCCCCAAGGACAAAAAACGATGCAGGAGCCAGCCAGGGGCCCTTTGTCAGCTAGGCAGAGTGGTGCTACTCTAGAACCGGGTCTGTGTGATGCAGGATCCCATAAGGCATCAGGTTTTGAATCCCACCTGAGTGCCTCCAAGGCGCCGGAGACTGTGGAGCAGGGCTAGCTGGCGGTGCTACTCTGTGAGGGCTACCTGAACAGCTTGGTCTCAGACACCTGGTTCAGGGAGGAGAGATTGGGGTGTCGCCATTTTTCTCCCCATCACCAACCAACACCATGGGGCTTCAGGCAAGGGCGAAGAGGCCCCCAGTGGAGGCGGGACCACCTACACCAAACCCCGCCCCTCCATGACTGGTAACTGCTTATCTACTGTAGTAGGACTGACCCTGAGCAAACCAGAGGGCCTCTCCTCCAGACCAGCACAGCCACTGGACCCAAACATCAACAGACCACTGTCCTGTGGTTTTGTATGATTACTTAAATGAACAAATCAAAGCACACCTGGTGGAAGGTCCAAGCAATCCATCACTACGAGGTAGGAGGACTTTTGTAGAGGAGTGATCAGTGGAATAGAACAGCCGAATACGCAAAACAGAATGTATGCACACTTACTGAAGTGCCAGGCCCTGAACAGTGTAGGAGCCCTTTTTAATATAGTAGTATTCGCAGGTACAGGACACACAACAAGCTATTAAAACATAAAAGAGAAACCTAACCAAAATGATGAAATGGGAGAATTCTACTCAAAAGAAATTCCAGAAAGAAATTACAGTCATAGAATAGCTCAAAACAGATATAAGCAATATATCTGAACAAGAATTTAGAATAACAGTCATAAGAGTAATAGCTGGGCTTAAAAAAAGCATAGAAGACAGAAGAGAATCTTTTGCTGCAGAGATCAAAGACGTATGATAGTCACGATGAATTAAGACATTCTATAAATGAGATGCAAAAATAAACTAGATACACTAATAAATGAATTTATAAGCAAAATGTATTTTTAAGTTTTTTTGATTATTCAAAATTAGCAATTCCTTCCTTTTTCCTCTCTTACTGAACATACCTATTCCACCTTTATTAATCCAGAATCCTTTGCTGATTTTGAAATATGTTCTTAATCCCCTAAGAGTAGCATCATTTTTTGCCCCAAAGTGTGAGGTTGTTACTTTAAGAGTGTTAGAGTTGGGATGTAAGCAATTGTTATGCACCCACACACACATTAAAACAGGGGTTCTTGGGTAGTGCTATGCCCCGTTATGTGCTCTATTCGGTCTCACGGTCCTCCCATCCTCTTCAACACAGATTTACAAACAATAACCACCACCTCTTTCCTCTCCCTCTCTCTCTCCTTCTCTGCTAAAGCAGTGTGATCATGGTAGTTTTATGAGAGTGAAGAGAGACACGTGTGTAGGAAGTTTGGGTTTTCTTGCATCCTTGAATGCTAGAAGAGGGACCCCAGTGAATGAATGGGGCAAGGCTCTGTGGAAGAGCACATGTGGGATTCTGGCCACAAAATAGGGATGCTGGGCAGTGATGGACAACAACAGCAACAGTTATAGAAAGTGCCCTGACTGTATATGGAAAAGTGTCAGCTGTGGAAGTGTTTGCTGCATGTATGAGCAGAGCTCACGGATGGACTCAGCAATCTTTGCCTAGAATGCACATTCTTTGTTTTTAGAACAAAAGAATAGTAGTAGAGCAATAAAACTAGAATTTGAGAGAAAGCATATCTGGAAGAGGAAGGAACACAATAAAGATATGGCAAATGCAGAAATCCCAGTTGCGCTTTTGTCATTGATATCAATGTAAAATAAACATCAAGGAAACTTAGCAGCAAATCAACTTTTTAAGATTCTTATCTACTATAGAACTCTAAGCCTAAGTAAAGACTCTTCTCTAATCTTTTTTTTTTTTCACCAGAACCCCCAAAAGGCTTGGATTCACTTTAATATCCTTTCCTTAATAAAAATCTAACAAATCCAAACGTAGTGTGATATGTTATACACCTTAATAACTCCTATTCCAATATTGGTTAGAATTTACCCCATATATAAAAGCATTATTTACTTACTAAAATCCTGTTAATTTTCACATGTACTGGTTTAATTGAAATATTACTCAATTTAATAATGTTTGATTTACAAACTACTTTTCTGAAACATAGCTATTGTCTTGGTGAGGTTATATATACAACTGTAAACGTGTGTTGTATGTTTGCATACCTTTATTTTTATAAGAATAATTACATGAATGTGCACGTAAATGTTAACATAGTTTTTGAATAATTCAAATATTTAGAATTTTGACATATGAAAAAAAATCTTTTTACATAAAGGTTTATGTAAAGTTTTGATATAATGGTACACTGAAAAATTTAGGGCAAAATCTTGTCATTATTTTAATCTAATTTTTAGTGATATTGTTTATTCAATAGAACCCAAAATTTATTGGCAATAATGCAGTTGTTGAGTAATTTACAGAAAAAAAAATGTACAACCTAGATTGCATTCACAAAAAGACATTTTGTTAAAAACAAGATTTTCACCATAGTCTGTTAAAAGGAATTTAGAGGGGTCATTTTTTTAAAACAAAGCAGCCCAATGCATGCTCCTTGGTTAATTAATAGATCAGAAAGTTAATCACTCAAAATGTACCTTCCTTTAAATCCTTGAGGTGGGGAGACTTCTTCACTAGAAGAAGGGTCTAGGGGAAATATTTAGTCATTGCAGGCCCAGGCTGGAAGATTGCTATAATCTAGCAAGGCACAAGCATTTATTATTGAAACAAGCTGTCTGGAACTTCATGGGCTTGAGTTCCAGTTCTGCCATTTGCCAGCTAATTGGTCATGGGCAAGTTGCTTAACTTCTCTATGCTTCAATTTCCTCATCAATAAAATGGTGACAAAATTTACATTTTCTCATAGAGCTGTTTTAGGTTTTAAATGATTTTACATTTGTAAAATAATCAAGCAGTGTTGGGTACATGGTAAGTACAATGAAATCATTTGTAAACTTTATTGTTTTACCAAGAAAAGGGAAACACCAAGTCATAGCTTCTTGGGAACAAATCAGATATTGTATGCAATAAAATCAGAATTAGCAAAAAAAAAATACAGTCATGAAGTATATATTCATATGTTTGCTATGACTTGTGCTAGGCCCTTTTCACATGCATTATCTAATTTACCCTTTCAACAAGTCTGTGAGGATATGTTATTATTAATTTATAAATGGAAGAATACCTGAAGCATAGAGAGCTAAAAGGAATTTCTCTGGGTAATAACAGCTGTTAAATGGTAGATCTAAATTCAAACCCAATCCCACTGACCATTATTCCTGTAATCTTTGCATTATATAAGAGTTACTGTCACATTGTAGCAAGGGTTTAGATTTTCTCCTCTGCAGATTTATTTATTTATTTATTTATTTATTTATTTATTTAATATATGAAATTTATTGTCAAATTGGTTTCCATACAACACCCAGTGCTCATGCCAAAAGGTGCCCTCCTCAATACCCATCACCCACCCTCCCCTCCCTTCTCCTCTGGAGATTTATGAAAAGTTGTTACATTTATACCATTGCAAGTATGAAGAGCACAACTTGTGTTTTATTTCTTTTCTCATCTAAGTAGTTATAACTATCATTTTAAATGGTCTACTGTTGCACAAGATACTTTACATATATTGCCAAACTCCATAACTCAAAGTAGAGATCATTTACATTCACAGATGAAAATATTTGGCTAAGAGAAATTAAGTAATTTACTCAAGTATATTTTGATAATAAATTTTCTAGCTAGATGGGAATCAAACCCAGGTGTGTTGAGCTCATTTCATTAAATCATATTACTTTTTATTTAAATACCTCTAGGTAAATGAGCCCATTTTTAAAATCAAAAATCTCAGTTGACATCTTCTCTAAGATATTACAGATCATTACTATATTTTCTCCTACAAAAGTCTGAAAAGTATCAATCAATGTTTAAACTAAATTTCTAAGTTTTTCAAAAATTTAAAGATATAGGATTTCAGAAATCCATTGGCAAGATTAATTTACAAACCAGTAATTATATTCTGAATTTGATTTTGAAAACAGAAGAAAAAAGATAGAATAATAGAAAGAGGAGTAATTAGAATAATAAGAAAAAGCAAATATTTTTAAATTGCAAAGCTTGGGAGGTCAGAGAATAGATGGAAATTCCAGAACATCTGGGGTGCTATCCCTCTACCACTTGACCAAACACTAATTCTGGGTTGAAGTCCTATTTCTGGGTACAGGTGGGTAACATATAATCACAAAAAGGCTATGAATTATGAAGTCAGACTGACTTCAGTCTCAATGACAAGATCTACCAATACTTAAAGTTATAAGCAATTTGTTGACCCACACTGAAACTCTGTGGGAAAGGGCTTCCAGGAGGAACAAAGGCTGGGTCTACTTTAGGTAGTATAGATAGGTCTTTTAAAAGGCAAAAGATTCCTGAATTCCATAGCAGCTGCATTAGAATTTCTTCAGACAATTGTTAAAACCAGATTCCCAGATAATAGCTTGACATTCTGAATGCTTAACAAGCATCTAAAGGGATTCTGATGAACAGCCAAAATAGGTAAAATAAGTTAGGCAAATTGAGTATTCCAGCTAGAAAAAAAAAAGTTACAAATATGTAAAATAATCCCTTGTAAACAACATAATATTACAATTAAAACAACAAGTTGATGTCAGAAGGAAGAGGATGATGTAGCTAATATGTTAGCTAAATAAGTAATTTACATGTTATTTTGGAAAACTTAGAAACCACTGAAATGTTTTAAATGGGAAGGGAGGGCACTATAGTTTTGTGTTTGAAAAACCTTACCAGTAGGGAGACATGAGGAAGGTGGGCTTGAATAGGGGAGGAAGGGTGACAGAAAGGTAAATAGAAGGCTCTTGCCATAATCTAATTGAAAGCAAATTAAACTGTGTGGAATGAACAGGAATGGTATGACAGAACAGGAGAAATGGCAAATTTGGGAGTTAACCCCTGTTTGACAGAACTGGTGGCTGAACTAAAGAAAAGGGAAAAATAAGTCAAAGTGACTTAGAGTTTTTCGGCCCCATAGATGGCAAGAATAT